>NC_056743.1:790518351-790865851 GCF_019279795.1 Protopterus annectens
AAGATCAGAGAGCAAATAGTTTTCCTTTCTTGATCTTTTGTAGGTTGATATTTAGGGTGTTTGATATTGTGTACTTTTAAACTTCTTGTACATTAAGCACATTCAATCATACTTAATGCAACCATATATGTGTGTGTGTGTGTATATATATATATATATATATATATATATATATATATATATATATATAAATATATATATATATATATATATATATATATATATATATGTGTGTGTGTGTGTGTGTATGTATGTATGTATGTATATGGGTCTACTTCAGTAGACAGACATACCTGAGATGAAGAGACTGAAAATGGCCTGAATACTGCTAGTCCTGAAGCCAACATAATTTAATATGCAGATGGTTCTACACTTATCTGCTCAGCATCCTCATTCTCTGAACTACAAACAATTACCCAGACCACTTTTGCGTCATTTGAAAACTGGCTCATTAACTACTGCCTAATATTAAATCCTAAAAAAGCAAAGTTTTTACTGTTTAACCCCACCCATAACATCAAACCACTTCCAACCTTTAGTATGATTTCCAACAATGGCACATTAATTGCCCCTGACTTCGTAAGGTTTTTGGTGTGCTTGTGTTGTGTGTGTGTTTTTTGGGAAAGGTATTTGTTTTGTTGTTTGTCTGGATTTTGGTTTGTCGGGCATGTGAAGTTTCGTGTTGTTTAATTTTTTTTTATTTTTCGGTGTTTTCGTTATCTTGTTGTCGGCGTTTTCAGGTAGACCTATATATATATATATATATATATATATGTGTGTTTATTTGTCTTTCGGCTTTTCCCGGTTAGGGGTCGCCACAGTGGAAATATATATATATATATATATATATATATATATATATATATATATATATATATACTTATATATGTGTATATCTATACATAAAACAGGTAAAAAATGGCCAAAAGATCACCAAACTAGTAAAACTAAAGACGACATTGACCGGACTCAGTGCGAATAAAACACAGTTTAATAACATAAAACACCATAAATAAGCACTTTCAACTCTTGTAGAGACTTCATCATATATATATATATATATATATATATATATATATATATATATATCTATATATATACATATATATATATACTTGTATATGTATATATCTATACACACATATCGTTTTACAGTGAGAGAGAAAGAGGTGGATAAGGATATACCTGGCATACGGATATACACATTTGTCACAAGGATTGTAAAAGACATAAGGGGCAAGGTAAAAACTAACATTGCTTCTAAGGCATATAGAAATGTTAAGGCTCATAACATGGGGCAGGCTAAAGCGGGGTCATAAGTTAGTTGGGGCAAAAAGGGCAACTGTCCCAGTCATAAGCTTTTACGCAGTGTAATCAGCAGGTATTGATGGTGTTGGACTGCAGAATCAGAATTCATTTCTGAAGCAGAGGGAATATCATGACTTCAGAAATGAATCCCAATACTGTATTTGAAGTTATGCCTGAAGCACTGAGGCTCAGAGAAAGTGAGCTTTTTGTTTGTCTTCAACTTTGAGAAGACTTTATTTTTGATCTTCATTCTTTTCGTCTCAAAGTTGAGGGGAAACCAGTTCAAAAAAATACACAGGGTATGAGATGAGATGGCTACAGTTCTGAATTAAAGCATATAGAAAACATTAAGAGGGATGTATGCAAACAAGTAACCAGGGTATATGCAAATGACAAAAAACAGTTGAAATCCAAAAACGTACCACGGAGCCCTTGTACCAGCAACAACAAGTAGGTAGTCTTAACGAATTTTATTTGTCACAAACGTTTTTTTAGACTAAGGTGCAGCTTCCTCAGAGAAAACAAATTAACAATGAGGTAAAGTGCACGCCTTTTATACAAGGCAAAGGAAATGACAACATAGCAAGGTAAAACTCATTGTAGTAATTGGAAAGCAGGTATAAACCTTCACAAGAACAACTTGTTCCTCAAAAAAATATACAAACATTAATTCATGTTAGTAATAACCATTTCAAAGTGTGAAATGTTACCAAGAAAGTAAGCATAAAATTAAAATAACATATTTAAAATTCTTAAAATATGTAAATGAAATCATGACATTAAAGTGAAAATTCAACATAAAAGGTCATTCAAATAGCAACTCATAAAAAATAAATGTAATATGCAGTAATGGATTAAATCTTGTTAAAAAGTAATGGTAATCCATTATAAGTATAAAGCATAATGAGCATCTATGTGCCTTAAAGATATTATTGTATAAACAACAGTAATAATTAAAATCTAGACAGTAATAAACATGAGAAGTGCTACACCAAAGGCACAACACATGAAGTCAGAAACAAAAAACACGCCACATGAAGTCAGAAACAAAAAATATATTATATGTATTCTGGGAAAAATCATATGTATGCAAAAGTAATTAAGGTATACATACATAGGAAGGTACTACCTTAAATAACTCCTCAACTTGAGTACTGCTGAGATGTTACAGTTTTCATTTAAACCCGGGTAGCAAAATGCGTCTAAACGCAGTTGCCACTCCAGTTCACGTACTTCTAAGAGTAAAGTTATTGGGCCTCCCGGATGTTATTGGTCACTTGGTCTATGGCCATAAACGAGAAAGAGTGCCCAGGATGGCTGGCAATGTGTTTAGCCAAAGCATTAACATCAGAATTTTTCTTAATTGCATACATATGCTCGTGACACGGTCCCTAAGTCTG
This sequence comes from Protopterus annectens, assembly GCF_019279795.1. Taxonomy (NCBI): domain Eukaryota; kingdom Metazoa; phylum Chordata; order Ceratodontiformes; family Protopteridae; genus Protopterus; species Protopterus annectens. The sequence continues at coordinate 790,521,060 of NC_056743.1, forward strand.
CGATCAGTCTTCCCCAGATAGAATGAGGGACAGCAATCGCAAAGGGCCAGGTATACAACTGATCTACTTTCACAGTTGAGTGGAGCTTGGATTAAAAATTTCCTGTCCCTTATAGTATAGGTCTGCCCTGCTCTCATTTTATAACACCAATTGCAAAAACCACATGGGTACATCCCTGTACGCCTGTTGAAGGTTTTTTTAGTTAGGTCCCTCTGTAAAAGTTCCTTAAGGTTATTATTTCTCTTAAAGACAAAGTTAGGACAGAGGCCTAATTTCTCAGAGAGGCCAGGACTCCCTACGATAAATTGCCAGTTTTTCTTAATCAATGCAGTAGTAGTCTGAGTGTTGAGGCTAAATGTATGAACGTAGCTAATGGCAAAATCGCGTACATGGTTGGTCAGAGAGGTGTCATTAAGAGAGGGGAACCCACAGTGGGTGACAGTAGTGTGTTATTAGGACTAAGGTCAAGCAGTGCATGGCTTTGTAAGATAGGTTTATAAACCCCATTTACCCTTTTAGCTGTAACTTCCAGCCTAATTTCATCAATTAGATTCCTCGGGTAACCCCTATTAAGGAACATATTACACAAAAGTGTGCATTCGTTCTGAAAGGTGTCAAAATCACTACACATTCTAACAGCCCTAACCATTTGACCCTTCACAATAGATTTCTTTTGTTTGAAGGGATGGTGGCTTGTGAAGTGCAAGAACGAATTACAGTAGGTTGGCTTTCTGTAAACACAAGATGTGTAAGTGTTCCTTCCTTTCTCAACTTTACATCGAGGTAGTCGATTTCTAAAGATGAAAAATTAGAAGTAAATTTCAAGAAGTCAGTCGTACCATTAAGAAACTGTAAGAAGTCTGCAGCTTCTGTGTCATTACCATGGAAGAGGATGAAAATATCATCCAGGTAACGTGTGTAAAATTTCACTGTCTGCATCCTTTCACTAGAAAAGAGAAAGTTCTTTTCCCAGAAGCCCATAAAAAAGTTGGCGACAGAGGCCCCACAAGGCGAGCCCATCGCCACGCCTTTTTCTGTAAGAAATAATCCTTATCAAAAGGAAAAAATTACACGAAAGGACTATGTCCAAGACTTCTGTGACCAAATCAATTTCAGTCTGTGGTGCTCCGCAGTCTAAAAGTAAGAGAGAAATCCATTCCACAGCTTCTTGGTGTGGAATGGAGGTGTATAAGTCAACAACGTCGATGGTGAGAAAATTGTTCCCATCATCGAACGGGATGTTGTTGAAAATGTCTAAGAAAGACCAGGAATCTTTACATACACCCCGAAGGTCCTTCAGGTATTTAGACAGGATAGTATCCACCAATCTAGCGCTAGGATATGTCATAGATGATCTACCATCAACCAGCGACGATATAGCAGGGATTATTAATATCCTTATGGACCTTGGGGATGCCAAACATGACTGGGATTTTTGGCATTGAGATGTCGATGTAATTGTAAGTTTCTAGGTCAATCTTACCCTGCAAAAACAAATCTCGAAAACACCCCTCATCATACTATGGGTACGATGTATTTCATTAAGAGAAGCAGGGGAATAGGCAGGTGTATTAAGGACCTCACGCATTTTTTCGTTGTACAATAAATTGTCCATAATTACAAGTCCGCCCCCTTTATCAGGTTTAACTACTCGAACTGGGTAATGGCATAATTCATCTAAGAGGGAGACTTGTTCTTTGGTAATGTTATACCGAGGGGTTTCCGGTATAACTATTACATGCCTTAAAGGAATGTCTGATGTCTGCTTCACAGACCCTTTCAAAGAGCTGAAGTGTAGGGTGAATGGGGGGGTTATACACACTCGGTAGTTTTAGAGAGTCATGTGGCAAGGCAACTTCATTACTAAACAGTAACTTGAAGTTTAACTTTCGGACAAAACATTTTAATTCAATAAGTTCCTTGGATATGTCACCCATTTTACTAGGGACAAAGGTGTAACCAAGGGCAAGTAACTCAACTAATTCCTCCCTTAATTCCAAATCTGTAAAATTGTAAATAGTAAAGTCCCTTTGGGTTAACTATAATTCTTGGACCTTGGTGTAGGAGACAGGGATTAAGGTCAGCAGTCGTGCTAGAGAAAGAAGAGTCACCTGCTGTGTGGGAGGAATGTGAGTCCAGACAGTCAAGAACTGAGAGACCAGGGAAGCTTCTTCCGCTTCTATCTCTTGTTGTGAAACTGTCGATGGTTGCGGTTGCCTAAAAAACTGTTGTTATTTTTGTTAGTATTGATCCTATTTGTGTTGATGTTATTGTTGCCCTGATTACCCTTCTTAAACCCTTTAATCCTGTCACTGCGTCTAGGGCCTACCTCGTCCACTCCTACCTCGTCTTCGTGAAGGTGAGGACTGGCTGAGACAGGATGAGGTGCAGGGTTAGGGTGTTCCTGATGGGTACTAGTAGTAGTATTATGGGATTCAGAAGCCTTAAGGAACTTTTACAGAGGGACCTAACTAAAAAAACCTTCAACAGGCGTACAGGGATGTACCCATGTGGTTTTTGCAATTGGTGTTATAAAATGAGAGCAGGGCAGACCTATACTATAAGGGACAGGAAATTTTTAATCCAAGCTCCACTCAACTGTGAAAGTAGATCAGTTGTATACCTGGCCCTTTGCGATTGCTGTCCCTCATTCTATCTGGGGAAGACTGATCGCAGACTTAGGGACCGTGTCTACGAGCATATGTATGCAATTAAGAAAAATTCTGATGTTAATGCTTTGGCTAAACACATTGCCAGCCATCCTGGGCACTCTTTCTCGTTTATGGCCATAGACCAAGTGACCAATAACATCCGGGAGGCCCAATAACTTTAGTCTTAGAAGTACGTGAAGTGGAGTGGCAACTGCGTTTAGACGCATTTTGCTACCGGTTTAAATGAAAACTGTAACATCTCAGCAGTACTCAAGTTGAGGAGTTATTTAAGGTAGTACCTTCCTATGTATGTATACCTTAATTACTTTTGCATACATATGATTTTTCCCAGAATACATATAATATATTTTTTGTTTCTGACTTCATGTATTTTTTGTTTCTGACTTCATGTGTTGTGCCTTTGGTGTAGCACTTCTCATGTTTATTACTGTCTAGATTTTAATTATTACTGTTGTTTATACAATAATATCTTTAAGGCACATAGATGCTCATTATGCTTTATACTTATAATGGATTACCATTACTTTTTTAACAAGATTTAATCCATTACTGCATATTACATTTATTTTTTATGAGTTGCTATTTGAATGACCTTTTATGTTGAATTTTCACTTTAATGTCATGATTTCATTTACATATTTTAAGAATTTTAAATATGTTATTTTAATTTTTATGCTTACTTTCTTGGTAACATTTCACACTTTGAAATGGTTATTACTAACATGAATTAATGTTTGTATATTTTTTTTTGAGGAACAAGTTGTTCTTGTGAAGGTTTATACCTGCTTTCCAATTACTACAATGAGTTTTACCTTGCTATGTTGTCATTTCCCTTTTGCCTTGTATAAAAGGGGCGCACTTTACCTCATTGTTAATTTGTTTTCTCTGAGGAAGCTGCACCTTAGTGCGGGCGCGTTGCGACAAATAAAAAAAATTAAGACTACCTACTTGTTGTTGCTGGTACAAGGGCTCCGTGGTACGTTTTTGAAGTAACCAGGGTATGCTCACCCATGCACAGAGCGGTCACAATGTGTATCAGACACAGACTATCCAAGTAGCAAATTACAGTTGTCATCATTTACACATGTTGGAGAGGGATACGGTGTGCAGTATTCTCCACAGGGAAATGAGTATGTGTGGTGTTTTAAATGAGATAAGCTGTTTGCACTGTGTGTCTAAGCTGTGTGTAGTGGAGCTAAGGAAACTGAGCTGGGAAAGGGTGGTTGTTCTCTTTGTGTGTATGTGTTTGGACATGGGTATTGTACGAGTGTGTGTGTGTGTGTGTGTGTGTGTGTGTGTGTGTGTGTGTGTGTGTGTGTGTGTGTGAGTGATGGCCCATACAGGACATGTCTGTGTGCATGAGCTCAACACCCCTGTGCATATCTATGTCTGACTGTGTAATTACCTCCACACCATGTAGGCCTTCTCTGCCCATGATGGCCCTCAACACTGGAGGCAAGAGTGGAGAGGCCACATGACAAATGTCTGCCATGTGTCGTGTAAGCATAGGGGTATCTGTGTTGTGCAAGCTGCCTATGTCACACATACAGGGCATGCAGTCCCTTAGGTCATCTCACACACCCTCTAAAACATGTACCATCTCAGCAAACACTGAAGTATTGGCAACCTGTCCATCTCTGATATGGTTCTGCACATTTGCTGGGTCAAATACATTGAGAAAGATAGTTCAGGGGACAGTCGCTATGACATCTATGGCTATTTGCATGATAGCCATCTCTGTCATCCCACAAGCTCATTGGAGCTTCTGACAACCACTGGGGATTGCATCACAGGGAAGACATTCCTTCCTGGCTAGATCTGCCTGTGACTCCTTCTCCTCCAGTACCTACCTGTATTTCTCTGGTAGGTGATATCCTTGTGACTTTTATAAAGCAATGTAGTGATAGTTATTTGCTTACACAAAATCAGTAACTGCCATTCACATCCATGACAACTTGTTCCCAGGGCAGCCACACTCTTTCATCCCACCCTAATTATGGCTCTGCAGCTGGTCTTCTAATCTGAAACCTTGAAGTACCTGCAAACGTAAGGAAACTACATTTAATGATATGGAGTACAATACAGTGCATACTTATTCAATGTGCAGTAACCTATTTATTACAGATGCACACATGGGCATCTCCAAGGGTGATTCTTGGGGAATCTTGGACCCCACCATGAGGTGCTGATGATTCTGATCCCCAATTCAGAAAGGCACAAAACTCCTCTGTCTCAGTTAATGGTGGTTCATCTGATGGACCACCTCCTGTCACCCTAAACTCTTCTGCCACGTGGGCAGCATGCTCCTTTGCTTCATGCATCATATCACTGGCCTGGAGTTTGACCCTGGTAGCGCCTCCCTAGGCCTCCGACAGAACTAAAGTCATTAAACACATCCTGCCAGACAGTTGCAATAGGGCTAGTCAGTGTTCTTTTGTGTGAACATCTGCCAAGTTTGTAGATGATGGGCCTACAACAATATCTCATTCTTTGCAAAGAACTTTCATTTATGAGTTTTTCATGTAACTGTCTTTATGATGTATGGGAAAGAATGACACATGAGGCCATGCATTTCTTACACCAGGCTTATACAGTCTGCTGTGCCTCTAGGTGTTTGTAATATATACAGTGTTATTTTTAACATACACACCTGCTTAACCATAGTCACTGCTCACATACTATTGTAACCCCCCACCTAAAGGTAAAAAGGAATTCAATGGACATGCTATTTTCAACCTGCAGTTGATATCGACATAAAAGACCCTCTACTCAAACACACTTGTCAACTTTTCTCTATATGTTAAGTGACTGTAGCTGATATTTCATATGATCTATCACTCTCACCCCAGAAAAAATGTCCCCCTGAATATAATTAAAATGCAGTAGATGAATTAGCCTGCCCAACAGGCATTCTAATCAACTGCTCGTTCATGGAGAGCTATGCTCCTCTGCTCTGGAAGAAATTCTATGTTTTGCCACTGCACAAAGGTGGGCACTCTACAGACTTCACCAACTATCATTCCAAAGCTATTTTGTCTCCCCCTAGCCAAAATCATAGAGAAATGCATCTATCACCAACTTCTAAAATCTATACTGGAAAATAATTTACTTTTGCTACCCAAGATGGCTTCTGCCCACATCACTGTACCAACAGTGCACCCCTCAGTTTCTATACTCACATTGAGCGCACTGTAACACTGCTAAACTAGTATCAGCAAAGCCTTTGTGAAGTCAAAGTAAACTTTATTGTCATTCAAATCTACACCACAGTGTAGCTGAACGAAATTGTGATGCTTAGTTCCAAGCACAGGGATGTACATACAGAAAATATTTTAGTAAAAACATAATCTGACATCAGAAAAACATAACATATAAATAGATAGAATGACATATAGATATTGCACAGTGTATATTGCACTCTCTTAAATTTCTCATATAAGGGTACAGGTAAAAGACAGACAGAATTGTACATTCAAATATGGAAATTGATTATCGATATTGTACTCATATGAACTGTGTAAAATTAGTAAAATTTGTAGAATGTGAGGAGCCTGTAATGTGTACTATAACTGATCAGACAGCTATATGCATGCATAGGTGACTGGAGGGATGAAAGAACTGACTTTCTTCTGGTTCACCTGTCGACAGAGTTCAACAGTCTAATGGATAAGCTGTTGTTCAGCCTGGAAGTCTTGCAGTGCATGCTTCTGTATTTTCTACCTGAGGAGAGGTGGGAGAATATGTAATTTGCAGAATGGGTCATTAGTTATCTTTCTGGCTCTTCCTATGCCTTGTGCAAGTCTTTCAAGGATGTAGGTGACGAACCAATGATTTTCTCTACTGCCCTTACAACTCACCTGAGAGCCCTACAGTCAGAGGCATTGTTGATGGCGCCCCTACAGAATTCTTGGCGGATGGACTGCAACAAGTTTGCTTTTTCTCAGTTTCCTTAAGAAGTGCAAACTTTGCTGTGCTTTTTGACAGTGTAATTGGTTTGCTCTGACCATGACAAGTCCTCTGAGATGTGTATTCCAGAAATTCCATGCTCTTGACCCTCTCCACTGACATCCCTTTTATCTCTAGAGGTTTATGTGCTTCCTGACACCTTAAGTCCACAATCAGTTCTTTGGTTTGCTGACATTCAATGCTAAATTGTTGCTATCGAACCATCCTATCAGTTGCTCCACCTTGCTTCTCTAGGCTGTTTCCGCTCCATTCCAAACTAGACCTATGATCGTGGTGTCATCTGCGAATTTGATGATTTCATTGGATTTCTGTCAGGCCATGTAGTCATGTGTCAGCAAGGTGAATAATAAAGGACTCAAGACACATCCCTGCAGTACCCCCGTGTTCAAAGTTATGCTTCCTAAACTGTTATCACCAAACAAGCATTTTGAGGCCTGTCTGTGAGGAAACTTAGGATTGAACTGCATAACAAGGTGTTGATGCCCAGCTCTACTAGATTCTTTACTAGATTCTGAGGGATGGTAGTGTTAAAGGCAGAACTGAAGTCGATGAATAGCATTCTAGCATAGCAGTTCTTACCATCCAGGTGGGTAAAGGTTTCATGAAGAGCTAGAGAGATGGCATCTGCTGTGTAATAGTTCAGTCTATATGCAAATTGCAGTGTGTCCAAAGTTGCTGGTATGCTTTAAGGTTATGTGGTTTTTAATCAGCTGTTCAAAATACTTCATCACTGTTGAAGTCAAAGCAACTGGTCGATAGTCATTTAGACTTGTTGGCTTTGGTTTCTTGGGTAATGGAATGATGGGAATCTTCTGAAAGCACCTTGGTACACTGGCTAGTTGCAGCAAAGTGTTGAAAATTTCCATGAGCACCAATGCCAGTTCTGATGCACAGTCTTTCAGTACCCTGCCCATGATGTTATCAAGGCCAGCTGCTTTTCTTGGGATGACACGTCTCAAGGTTCTTAGGACATCTATTGTGTTTAGGTGTAGCACTACTTCAACCTTACTGACAGGGTGTTTGTTTACCACCATTTTGTTATCCATGTCAAACCTGCTGAAGAAGTTATTCAACTCATTCAAGAATACAGCACTGTCATCACAAGAGCTGATGCGAGTCTGTAGTCACCTATGGTGTTTTACCCTTCCATAGACGTCTGGTATCATTTTGATAATTAAAGTGACCCTGGATCTTTCTGCCATAGGTTGTCTTTGCTTCTTTTATACATTTCCTCAGTTTGCCTCAGACTACTTTTATGGCTTTTTGTCCTTGGATCTGAATGCTGAATTTCGTACTTTTATGACCCCATACACCTCACTGGTTAACCAAGGCTTTTGGTTCGTCCATATGGTGATGCACTTGGCGGTAGTTATGTCATCTACACATTTTGAGATGTAAGCTATAACAGACTCTGTATATGCTTCCAGGTCAATTTGGTTGTTTGACAAGGCTGCATCCTTAAACACTTGACCAGGCCGTACACTTGAAGCAGTCCTGCAGTGATGAGCCTGCTCCCTGAGGCCACAGCCTTATCTGTTTCCTAGTTAGTTTGCCAGATTTTAGCAGTGGCTTGTATGCAGGAACCAGCATGATGGAAAGATGATCAGGGTTTCCAAGATGTGGATAAGGTACTGCCTTATATGCCTGCTTAATGTTGGTGTATACCTTATCCAGTGTATTTACTCCCTTTGTGGCAAAATTCATATATTGATGGTTGTGGGGTAGTACCGACTTTAGGTTGGTCTGGTTAAAGTCACCTGCAATTACCTGTGCAAACTCCGGGTTCCTGTTTTGGAGATCACTTATGGACTGATAAAGAGTAGACAGTGCTTCACTGGTGTCTGCACTGGGTGGGGTGTAGAGTGCCATGATGCATACCACATTAAACTCTCTAGGCAGGTAGTATGGCTTGCATTTGACAGACAGGAATTCAATGTTCTAGAAGCAAGAAGGAGGTAATAATTTCACTGTTGCTACAGCAACTGTTGTTCACATACTAATATACTCCCCACTCTGCGAGATTTGCCACAGAGTGATTGAATTCTATCAGCTCCGAATAAATTGATTCCCTCTACATTTACTGTACTGTCATTGATATAGGGACTTAGCCACATTTCAGTAAACACAAATAAACAACTGTTTCTCACCTTGTTTGGTGAAAAGAGTTCCAGCCTAAGTTATCCATCTTACTTACTAGTGAGCATACATTAGCCAGAAGTATGGAAGGAAGTGCATGCCTATGAAGTTTAGCTTTCAATCTGGTTGTAGTTCTAGCTCTAGTTCCTCTTTTTCTTGATCTTGCACATATTTTCCTTTTTAGGTGTTTGCTAGGACTGATAAACGTACAATTAGCCAGATATTTTTATTTCTGTCCATGTTTTAGCAAAATGCCCAGCTTTAGGAGTTTGTGTAGTATGTTCAGGCTTACAGGCCTCTCTACAAGTAGCTCATCATACAGACAGCACAACAAGATTATAGATCCAATTTCTAGCAGATTCACTCCATTGTAGCTTAATATACCTTAATTTTCTGCCCCTGTAACTAATTTTCCTGAAGTTCCTGGTGAAAAACAAGCCAGATAATGCACTTTTATGATGGGATACAAAGCAGCCGCTGCCACACAGGGTGCCAACATTTTTTTTTGATACATTTCCCATCCTAAACTTCTTAACAGACTATTTTCCCTTGGAATAGGCACTCATTCTCTTTTATGGCTCTCCAGTTACTGATCTGACAGATAACAGGCAGTCAAACAGGCCACTGATATCTCATCTCCACTTTCCTTCCAATCACTTGTAGGTATTCCACAAGACTCCATCCTAGGACCACTCTTATTTAATATTTTCATTAATGACCTACACAAATTGACCAAAAATGCCTCTATTATACATTATGCAGATGATTCAACACACGTATGTTCAGCTACAACTATTGCAATTTATAGCTTAATGCAGGAATCCCTTTGATCTGTAGCGAATTGGCTCTATAACCTCCAGTTTCTATTGAACCCCCTAAAAACAAACTTCTCTTTACTTCTAAAACATTCCAAGAGAACAAACCCAGCGTCACCATAATCTCTTCCAAAAACACCACAACTGAAACTATTTCACACTCTAAGCTGTTAGGAGTATTTATTGATGAAAATATAAAAGTCAATCTCTATATGAAAGAAATTAACCCATTTTTTTAACTGAAGAAGCAAAAGTACGTGTAGCTACTCATCAATCTACAAATCACACAACTGAACCTTCTAGAACAGTGCTATAACAAAATTGCAAAATTTGCAGTGAACCTACCATACAGGCAGTAGCATAGCTAGGACTGGTTGAAGGGGGCCAACTGCCCCAGGAGCAAAATGTTGGGAGTGCAATTGTCTGATCCTGATTGTGCTTTAAAGCATACTGACTTTTAAATGCTGGCATTGCATTTCTGGTCAAACCCAAATCTGACCACTGTAGCCTTCCATATGTAGTTTAAACTGTAGCAACTGCTTGCTACAATGTAGTAAGCAATTTGATGTAGTTTAAAAGTAAAATATTTTTCTTTGCTCTTGACTTGAAGAGCTGTGGGATTGGAATGCTAGATCATGGGACCAAGAAAAGGAGCTAGTCGAGCCAGCTATGCTTCTTCATACAGGGCACACCATAGCCCTAAAAGGCTTCTCTGGTTAGAAGTCCCTCACTGCTAGCATTACTTTCAACAGATACTGTAATCCACAATCCTGACAAATACCCAAACTGGGCCAATATTCTTATTTTATATATTCCAAATAGAACCCTATGATCAAGAGATAAAGACTTACTAAGTGTGATCAAATCAACTAACTCAGCAGGAGACTCTATTCTTATGTCATATCTTAAAAATGTGGAATGCCATCCTATTCCCTATAAGAACAGACTCCTTACACAAATCATTTAAAAAGTCCTAAAAGTGCATCTAACTGATAATTGGACTTGCTCTTGCCCCTTTCCTGGCTAAAACATTATTTCATCTCCCTTATGCCTGTATTAACTCCACTGGCTTTTCTTTTCTTTCAGACCTAGATGCTTTTTCTTTCATTACATCATCTCCTAATGTTATTTCATATTCATGCGCCTACCTATCTTATTCTGCTTGTGCTCTATCATCTATCTCAATTCACTATCTAAGGTGTTTTCATATTGTTATGGTCAAATATTGCTGAATGTATTTACAAATTGTTAAATTTTCTGCTATAAAATATTTGAACATTTTAAAATCGTATGTATTGTTTTGTGTAAATTCATATGGAGCTTTTCTTCTTAAGACTCTGCCGAAAAGGGTCTCTGCCTAAACAGCTCATCTCAGTGAACAAATGTAAATAAATAAGGGTCTATATTATATATTCAAAGCTTCAAAATTTTGAACTTCATATGTTCGACAACATATGAGCAAAACTTGAATCTTCGAATATATAATAAAAACGTAAAAAAAAGCACTTACCTTAACGCTCTGAGCAGGGGGGCAAGCCCCCTGCACCCCCCCACCCCCCACTTAAATATACCGACTTTGAGACCACACTTCAGTACAGAAATGGGAAATTTTCCCATTCTGCATGTACAGAGCCATTGCCTTTCACCTTTGAACATTTCAAAGTTTGATTGTATGGTGTCGACCATATGACATTCGAACTTTGAAACATTCAATAATTTAATAGGGACCCAATAAATAAATAATATGCTAGTCACTGCATGAAATTGTATGCATAGGAGCCTCAAGACCAGAAGAGGGGATAACTGCTGCATGCTGGATTTTACAGTAACATAAACATACTCTGAATTTTCTGATCTACAGGGGTGTCACTGCCCAGATGGGTTACATTGGTCAGCTTGTGTGTGTATTGCATAATAGTTTGTAATGCAGCTACCAACAAGCAGTTGCACTGTACATATATGAAATACCTTAATCATTCCCATTAGTGTTTATGTACAACTGTGATATATACTCCTGCTGTAGACAAGTTCAACCCCCAAAGAAAAGTCTCCTCATACACTATTATAGAATATATATGGGAATAACTGCATTTAAACTAATTCTTTCCTAACTGTTCTGTGCCCTTTATAAAATAATCTGTACATAGACTCATATAAAAACAGCAGACAAAACTCAACACCTGCAATATTTCTTTTATGCAACTTTCACTATAGCGGTATACATTACATCCAAAAATGTATGCTTTGCAACTACCATAGGGAATTGTGCCTTCATTTCAAACTATTTGACTTTAGGTAACCTCAGTTTTTGATTGCTATACCTGACATGGTTATACTTGTTACTTAGCTTACAAATGATATCTTTTCATACAGAAAAAATAGCTAGGCAATTAAAAAAAAACAACAGTACCTACTGGAGGCAGAGGAGCTAAGTGAAAAAGAATTGTTAGTGCTTACCTCACAAATGGGATTTGTGCACCTTTGACAATAATCCGAAGCTTCTCTGTTCCACATAGCTCTTGCATTGTTGACAGTTTATTTTTATTTATTTTATTTTACATTTATTAAATGTGAAATTCCAACTGGACCAGGTCCATTTACAGTGGAGGCCCAGGGAGAAAAGCTCCGAAACATTGTTACAAAAAAAAAAAAAAAAACAAGAGAAGCAAATGTATACAGTGTTATACAAAGGTCATTTAAATAATACAACATGGAGTTAGGCATTTTGCCAGACAAACACTGAAAATATATAAAATAAATTGGAAAAAGACATTTTCCAGGAGAAACAGTCAGGAATTCCATTTAATGTGCAGGTGTATAATGAGTGTGACCAAAAGAGGATCAATCGCCCGCTATGAGAAGTAACAACTAATAGCCAGAGTGGCTGGGTTTAATACTGTAGAGGGTTAAAGCGAGTAGCTTGGAAGTTGAAAAAAGAAGGGGGGATGGGAGAGTAAAGGTTAAGGGATACAAGGACATAACCAGGTGTTTAGTAGATGTGATTTGAGGGAGTTTTTGAATTGTGGGCTGGTAGAGACAGTGGTCAGAGAATGGGGGAGGGAATTCCAGTTTTTAGCAATGTTGTGGGAAAAGAGCACTTTGCCTGCAGTATTGTTTGCCCTGGAGAAGCAGAGGAGAGATTTGTCACTAGATAAGAGATGCCGATTTGCAGTGTAATGGGTAAGAAGATTGGATATAAATGGAGTTTTTTCAGAGTACTTAAGGATGTTATATGCAGTCATTAGCTGGTGGATAGTTAAGAAGTTGTGGTAACTCTAGCCATTTTAGTTCTTTTAGTGCAACACAGTGATGTGTTCTGTAACTGGAGTTTGTAGCAAACTTGGCTATCTTATTGTAACAGGATTCTAGCTTGTTTAGGTCCGGTTTTCTAACGTGGGTGAAAATAGGTGCTGCGTACAGTAGTGTGGACAGAAGGTGACTCTGGGCAAGGGTGACCCTTGCTTGGTGTGAGAGAGTTTTTGTGCCTATATAGTGTGCCCATTTTTTTGTGAACCAATTTGATGGTTTGTGAGATGTGGATATCAAAGTGAAGATTGTTGTCAATTTCAATACCAAGAAGTTTGGTGTGGTCAGAAGGGGAGATGATAGTGCCGTTTTTAGAGCTGATGGAAAAGGAGAGGAGAGCTTTTGATTTGTTAGGGGAAAATAGTAGTAGTTTTGTCTTATTGGGGTTTAGGATTAGTTGGATAACTGAGATCCATTTCTCTACAGAGTTAAAGGTTTCCTGGGTAAGTTGCTGTAGAATGATGGGAGATGAGGCAGTGCAGATCATGGTTGAATCATCTGCATATTGAATAAGTGTGCCATGCTGGGTAGAGCTATTCAGGTTGTTTGTGAAAATAGAAAAGATAAGTGGGCCCAACATAGAGCCTTGTGGGACTCCTATGGTACTTGGAAGCTGGGGGGATAGTGCTCCTTGCCATTGCACAGACGGTTGCCTGTCAGATAGATAGCTTCTGAACCAGGCTATGGTAGATGGGGTGAAAGATAGTGAGGTTAGAGAATCTAGCAGAATGGAGTGATAGACCATGTCAAATGCCTTTGAGAGGTCCAAGAAAATAGCTGATGTATATTTGTTGTCATTCCTGTGAAGGTTAACTAGATTAGAGAATGAAGGAAGAGCAGTGGTTGTGGTGTGATGATGGCAGAAGCCATGTTGTGTGGTAGAGAGGAGCTGATGTGGGTTCAGGAATTTCATGACTTGCAAATGAATGCATTTCTGTAGAATTTTAGATAGGGGGCATAAGATGGCAATGGGTCAGTAGTTTGAGAAGTCATAGGAGTTACACCCTTTATGAAGAGGAATAATATAAGATACTTTCCAGAGTTTGGGAATATAGAATTCCTGTATAGAGCAGTTAATTAGGATGGAGATGGGGTAAGATAGAGAGTCAGAGGCCATTTTTATGAAGGTAGCAGGTAAGTTATCGGCTGAAAGGGTGGTGGGTTTAAGTTTTAGAAGGAGTTTCTTAATTGTAGAGGTGGAGACAGGTGATAGAGTAAAGGAGGGAGTCTTTTCTGGTTGATTGGTTTGGGTATGTGATGGACTATGATTGGTTAGCTGGCTGGATAGAGCCAGGATGGATTTTGTGAATTGGTGGTTAAATTGAATTCTATTCAGTTGCCACCAGTAATCTTCTGCAACACAGTGAGGGTCTTGGCCCCAGACAGGGTTTATATTAAATACATTTGAGGTTTTGAGTATGGTACTTATGCCAGTGAGGGCCAAACGCATGAATTCTACTGAATCGCTCATCCTACATGTTGTGACTGTGGACATAGTTTTACAAAAAGGCTCACTCAAAGTTGTGCACCGACATAAGTACCTGAAGAGCACAATTGACATGCATGGACAGGTCAGTGTATGTACCCACATGGACACCTGCAAAGCGCAATTAGCATCCATGGACAGATCAGTGTATATACCTGCATGAGCACCTGCAGAACACAATGCGAATGCATGGACAGGTCAGTGTATGCACCTGCATGAACACCTGCAGAGCACAATGAGCATGCATGGGCAGGTCAGTGTATGTACCTGCATGGGCAACTGCGGAGCACAATGAGCATGCATGGACAGATCAGTGTATATACCTGCATGGGCAACTGCAGAGCACAATGAGCATGCAGGTGCAGGTCAGTATATGTACTTACATGGACATCTGCAGAACACAATGAGCATGCATGGGCAGGTCAGTGTATGTACCTGCATGGGCATCTGCAGAGCACAATGAGCATGCGGGGGTGGGTCAGTGACTCCACTGATGACGTTTTTCAATATCTCTTAAAACAGGAGCTGATGAAGACATTAAGGAGTAAATCTGCTCTCAAACATCAGCCTCACTCAGATAGTACATACATTTCATTCCAAGTTTCACACTTTTATGCCACCTTGACATGCCACTATTTTCAGTTTATTATGCACATCCCATCAGAGGTTACACCGCTAAGAAGGCCTAGGATGTGTGACACCTGCTGGAAAACATAACAGATTTGACTAGGAGACTCCAGCCATCATTCTCTAGAATGAGACCTACTGAATGGCCATGACTTCTGATGGTACTGTGTGTGATAATGTGCTCCTGTGGTGCAGCAAAGTGTCCAAACTGTTCCTGCATTTGCCTCACAAAGATCACTGGAGGAACCTGCTTGGGGACTTTTACGAGGGTCCCCAGTATAAGCTTGCTGACAATCACTATCTTGATGCCACTGACATACCACACCCTAGGGACTAGTGCAGGCACCACTACAGTGACCTGTGGAGACAACATCCTGACCTGTTGAGATGATGGGAAGATAGAATAAGGGCACCTGAGGTGTAGTGTGTGTATATGTGTACTACTTAATACACAGAGGTGTGTAGGAATGCTTCTGAATGTTATATTTTATTTCACAGCTCCAGAGGCCATACAGGAGAATTGCATTTTATTGTGGAGAAGGCTAGAAATACTTTCTAGGTCCAGGGGTTGCTTATTAATTACTTACTTTCTTTAAGTGTAATTTTATTTTGGAAAATGATAACATTGCATTAGTTACCTGGCAAGTATGCATGGTAGTCACCATGGAGTGGTAAGTGTGTGTATGTTTAGATATACAGGTATTGCTAGTTGAATTTGCACTGTTCTCAGAACATGAAGAAACAGTTATTCAGGTAGTGTGTTTCATCTTTACTCTTTTAGGTTTGTACACATTGAAGTGTTAGACTACAGGACTGGTACAGAATGGCAAGTAGTCCCTGCCTGACAGTAATAACCTTGCACACTCTAGGAAGAGTAGCACAAATACTACAGTGACACAGCGGTTACCTGTGCCATCTTGTTAAGAGAACACATTGTAGCCTTTGCACATCTTACACTCAGTTATCATATTCATGGTATGACATTTTTTAACATTAAAAGCTGCTTTATTTTAATTCTCAGTATTTATGTAACAAATGATGCAGCACAATCCTTGTGCATGGTGCACATAGGTTCATAGTGTGTTACTAGGTTATTGACCCAACAATCTTTACAAGTCTAGCCATTTAATCCCACTATGATTCTAGATGAGAGATATTGTCTATGCCCAAGATTTTTCTAGCAAGGACTGCCCATGTCCAGGAGGGAAACATGGGCAATCCCCAGCAGAAGTTTACAGTTTCCCATCCAATTATCTAGGTTGCGCTTAAACAGGGTTATGGAAGTGTTCTGCTTGACATGGATTGGAAGCCTATTTTAGAGAAGTAACCAGCAACTCAGGAACAAAAATGATGGATGGAATATGAAGAACTGCTCGTACGACAAGGATGTAGTCACAATTTATTTAGAAATAACACAACACAACTCCTGGTTTAGCGCTTTCGACTGTACCACAGTCTTCATCAGAACAATAAAATGCAACAACCATATGATGTATATACTCATCCCTTAATTGTATAATGATGTGATTGATGTAAAAGTCCGCCAAAAAAGTTAAAGGGACATTGCAGGTATTCACATGTTCTATAAACTGTTCTCATACCTTTATAACTTAATAAATCAAAAAATGAACAACTAAATATTCTACACTAACACATATATATAAATATATGAATGAGAATATATGTATAAACAGTTATGAATATATAAATATATGTAAATTTAAAATCTCTAAAATTGTTGCTGTATATGTAAATCATAAATGTATGTGTATTAAAAAATGCTTAAAAAATAATGCTAACAAGGCCAAATACCCAAACTAGGTGTGTACAAGTAATATATATACAAAGCACATGTAAAAATGCATACTGTATAAACACATTCCAGTGCAATCTACTACTGTGCTGGCTACATATATACAGGTATACTCAGTTGAGATAATGACAACTATATGCTATTCTAAAGCTAAAAAGGGTTTGATACTGATAAAATCATTAAGACCTGGCGGTCTCGTAGAATCTGTTAAAATTTGCCATTTGCTCTCAAATTGTGCCAATCTCATTTTCCAATCTCCCCCAAAAGGTGTGTCAATCACCTGGTCAATAATGGAAAATAATGGAAAATAAAAAGCTGTGGTCATCACCCTTCTCTAATATGTGTCTATATAATGCATTTTTTGTGTCACATTTGCCTATTTTATAAAGGTGTTCATAAATACGCTTTTTCAGCTGCCTTTCTGTCTTGCCTATATAATGTGCATTACATTTTATACATACAGCTATATAGACCACCTGCTACTACTACTAGTATATGTGTTATACCTATGGTGGCTGTTTCAAATAACAATGTGGAGGTGGATGGTAACGACCCGAGTAAGGTAGTTGAGAAAGCTAATGTACAAAGACCTAAAATTATATCGTATGAAGGTTTTAAAGTATTTAATTACACTGCAACCGAGATAGATATTTCTTGTGCCAAACTGTTAAGTAAAGGTATGAAGTTCATACCTATGACAGGATGGAATTTAATAGACAATATTAAGGAGGTTAAAAAGTATTGTAGGAAGTTGAATCTGGCTTTGCAATTTGATAAAGATAAAAATAAGGATCCTAATACAAGGGGTAAGGGCGTAGCAGGAACGGATCTCATCAAAAAAAGTACTTATATACCCATTTCTAACCCACATGTATACAATTTTGAGCAATTGGTGTGCAATGATATATATTGGACATATAACAAGATGAAAACTTATGGGAACTCCACACCAGACAACTTAACTTTGACGGAAAGAAAAAGTTTACTTGACATTTTGAATAATAGAGAAATCAGGGTAATGAAACCCGATAAAGGAGGTGGAGCCGTGATATTTTATACTGATGAATATTATCAAGAGATACATAATATTTTATATAATTCAGGAAATTATGAGAATATTTCATTGAACCAAATTAATATTGGTCACAAGCGCATTGACCTTATAATAGAAGAGTATCTTATTGATAATAGGATATCCAATGATACATACTCTTATGTGAAAGTAGACCATCCGGTGTTGTCCAAGATGGTCGGTATTCCCAAAGTACATAAATCAATTGAACATCCACCTTTTCGACCCATTGTGTCAGGTTCTAGGTCCAAAACTTTCAATATAGGGAAATTGATCGATAGATGGCTTAAGAAAGTTTATGACAACATCCCCTATATAATAAAGGACTCTTGGAGATTTCTGGGTGAAATAACTAATGATAAATGGAGTCCGAATTTGATTTATTTGACAGTGGATGTCATTGATCTTTTTTCTAGCATTCCGAAGGTGGAGGGCTTAGAATACTTCGAAAGAAGTTTAAAAAAGTACACTGATTTATCATGGGAGAAAGTTTGTTTAATTTGCGATATGATGTCATTAGTGTTAGACTATAATTATATCTCATTTCAAGGGGAGTTCTTTAGACAGACTAAGGGAGTGGCTATGGGAGCAGCCTGTGCTCCCATTTTCGCGAATTTGGTGATGGCGGATTGGGAATCCGAACATGTGTTTAAGAGTGAATTTTTTCAAGACATTGTATTATATGTCAGATATTTGGATGACATCTTTATATTGTGGAAAGCATCAGTGGATAGACTACATGAATTTATGCTCTATTTAAACAACACAGTAGACTTTTTAAAATTCACTTATGACCATAGTTTTAAAGAAATTTCATATTTGGATGTACTTTTGAGTCATGACACACGAGGTTTTACATCCAGAATTTATAGGAAACCTACATTTTCGAACGACTATGTTCATTACAGTAGTAAACATCCCTCATATGTATTTAAAAATGTGATTAAAGGGCAATGCATACGCGCAGCGAGAATGTCATCCAATACACAGATTTTGGATACGGAACTAAACGTCATCAGGGAAATGTTCATTAGCAGAGCTTACCCTGAAAAGATGGTTATGGATGTTATTGGATATGTACAGAATGAATGGGGAATTAAGTACAAACCCTTATTAGGATGTTACAAATTGGATAAACAGGTAGGTTTGGATAGTGATACATCAGGTAGGGTTTGTATACTCACATACACTCCTAGTACATATATTATAAAGGAAATTTTGGAAAGATATTGGAAGACATTAACTGTTATGGATATGGAACAAATATCAGGATCAAAACCAAGATGTGTATATAAGACAGCCCCTAATATGAAAAAGTTATTAGAAAGAGCCAGTTATAATTCACAAGCAAATGATATATTTAAGGGCACATCCAAATGTGGAAATTGTAAACAATGCAAACACATCAACCTGAATAAGGTAATTAAGTTGGATGACATCTGCCATACTATTATTAAATGTAGGAAAGGTAATTGTAATACGAAGCAGGTGGTCTATATAGCTGTATGTATAAAATGTAATGCACATTATATAGGCAAGACAGAAAGGCAGCTGAACACCTTTATAAAATAGGCAAATGTGACACAAAAAATGCATTATATAGACACATATTAGAGAAGGGTGATGACCACAGCTTTTTATTTTCCATTATTGACCAGGTGATTGACACACCTTTTGGGGGAGATTGGAAAATGAGATTGGCACAATTTGAGAGCAAATGGCAAATTTTAACAGATTCTACGAGATCGCCAGGTCTTAATGATTTTATCAGTATCAAACCCTTTTTAGCTTTAGAATAGCATATAGTTGTCATTATCTCAACTGAGTATACCTGTATATATGTAGCCAGCACAGTAGTAGATTGCACTGGAATGTGTTTATACAGTATGCATTTTTACATGTGCTTTGTATATATATTACTTGTACACACCTAGTTTGGGTATTTGGCCTTGTTAGCATTATTTTTTAAGCATTTTTTAATACACATACATTTATGATTTACATATACAGCAACAATTTTAGAGATTTTAAATTTACATATATTTATATATTCATAACTGTTTATACATATATTCTCATTCATATATTTATATATATGTGTTAGTGTAGAATATTTAGTTGTTCATTTTTTGATTTATTAAGTTATAAAGGTATGAGAACAGTTTATAGAACATGTGAATACCTGCAATGTCCCTTTAACTTTTTTGGCGGACTTTTACATCAATCACATCATTATACAATTAAGGGATGAGTATATACATCATATGGTTGTTGCATTTTATTGTTCTGATGAAGACTGTGGTACAGTCGAAAGCGCTAAACCAGGAGTTGTGTTGTGTTATTTCTAAATAAATTGTGACTACATCCTTGTCGTACGAGCAGTTCTTCATATTCCATCCATCATTTTTGTTCCTATTTTAGAGAAGTGGCAACCTCTGAGAAATGTATCTGTCTCTCCAGGAGGTCCTACTTACGTCACAGGCTAGGATGAGGTCTCTGGAATGGGTGACTCTAGTCCCATATGACTTATGGATATGTGGCATTTTCATAAGATGTGGGTGAGAGATAGCCCTGTAAGCCAGACACAAGTAGCTTCTAAGTAGTCTATACACTACTGAGTACAGTGTCAGAGACTTCAGTCTGTCCATATAAAACATGGGCTGGAGACCATGAATTTTCTTAGTTAGAAATCTCTAAGGTGTTTCAAGTTGCTGCAGGTGTCTGGTATGGAACATACCAAAGGGAGCATTATATTCAATACTAGGCCTTATGAGGGACAAGTACAGGGAAGTTATAACCTCTTTTGCTCATGGGCAATGCATTTGCTAATCAGGTGAGTGACGTAGAATGCCTTCCTCACTACAGTAGACACATGGTGGTTGAAGCTAAAGTCACAGTCAACTTGTGTTCCCAGGTCTCTCACTACAAAATTGGCACTTAGGGTATTATTGTTTATTTTATAATCAGCAGGGACATTGTTTTTACTGAAGGGGATGATAACTAATTTTTTATCATTTAGTTTAAGACCATGGCTTTGACACTGATCATTGATCTGTGTAAGCCCCTTTTAAAGAACACTAACGTCGTTAAGACATTCAATTCAATGTACCTCATTTACAGTCATCCGCAAATATGGTTAGCCACAGTTCATCCATTTTGGCCTGAATCTCTGATAAGTATATGCCAAACAAGAGGGGGCCCAGCACTGACCCTTATGGGACCCCACTTGTGACAGGTCTGCTGGTAGAGGTGAACTCTCCCACTTTGACTGAGTTTTGTCAATCTGTGAACCAGTTTGCAACCCACCTGACAACATAGGAGCTGATATTCAACTGGTTTAGTTTGTCAGTGATGCCTGAATGTGGAATTGTGTCGAAGGCCTTTTCCAAGTCGAGATAGGCTGTGTGCACAGCTTTGCTTTCATCTATGGCTCTGGTCACATTCTCGAAAAAGTCCATCAGGTTTAGCAGGCATGAGCTACCCTTGACAAAACCCAACTGGGATGGATCTAGGGTTTGGAGGTCACCTATATCCTTATTTATGATATCCATGATGCTTTGTTCCATTTGCCTTACAGATAAGACTGGTTAAACTTATGGGTCTATAGTTACCCAGGTCTATTGCTGAGCCACCCTTGTGGAGGGGATAACAATCACTGTTTTCCATTCAGTGGGGACAAAGCCAGTACTCAGTCTGTGGTTGAATAGGGTGCCTAGTGGAGTAGCTAGCTTTTGCTTAAAAACATTTAGAATGCAGCCCAGAATGCCATCTGGTCCCATGGAGGCTGTGTTCTTAGTCTTGGAGAGAGCATTGATGACTTGTTCTTTGTAGATACAGGGAAGAGATGATGTTGAAGACATGGTTTGTGATATGCTTGGGGGGGCAGAGGGGCATGAAGTATTTGCCAAACCTGTCTGATAGCAGGTTTGCAATTTCCACAGGGTCAGTGTGTGTGATGCCATCCACAATTAGTTCAGCACACGTCTGAGTCCTACTTTTTAGGTTGTGGATGTAGCTGAAGAAAGCCTTATGGTTATCCTTGGCTATGGTTGCTAAATTTTTTTCATAGTTGCTCTTTAAGGATTTTATGAGTTGTCTTATTTGCTTGTTTAGACTGAGGAGGGTGCTCTTCCAGTTATGGGATCTCACTTTTGTATTTTTAGACAGCAGCTTCTTTTACTTATTGTATAATCGATTAATGCCAGATGTCCTCCAGGATGGTTTGTTTTTTCTTGAGGATCTTGCTTTAATCCCATCATACATAGCTGTGTCTATATATTTGTGTAGATTTTTATACAGGGTATCAGTGTATACCTTTGTATAGCCATCAATGCCATCTGTGGGAACAGGAGCTTGAAAGTCAATTATATCATACCTTAGGTGAGTATAGTTAGCTTTAGTGAAGTTTTTTAGCCTGTCTCCTTTGGAGAGTTCTGGTGCTATTGCTACTTCAAAAATGACTGCTTTATGGTTGGATTTAACTAGCACAGGCAGTACACTTGACGCATTGCACTGGTCACTCATAATGGTGAGGACCAGGTCTAGAATATTAAAGCCCCTTGTGTGGTGGTGCACTATTTGTTTTAGGGCATTTGAGTTAAAAAAGTCCAGGAACTTTAGTGTGAGTGAGTTTGTACCCACATAAGTTTCCCATTTAATGGAGGGATAGTTGAAATCACCCATGACTAGAGTGTTGGGTTGTACTTCAATTGTCCAAACTAGATCTAAATAAGTTGTATGGGCTTCTTGGTTCATTAAGGGGACTTGCAAATGCTGATGACATGAAGAGGGGGGGGGGTCTTACCCATGGTAATTTGGACTTAGAGCAACTCCATAGAGTTACCTTGTCTAACCAGCATAGAGGCATAATTGTCTTTAATGAAGATAGATACTTAGAGAGACCATTTGGCATAATGGTTAAGGTCTTTGCCTCCCACGCACAAGGTACAAGGTTCAACCCTGACCTCCGACCAATGTCTGTTTGAAATGTGCATGTTTTCACTATGTCTCTGTGGGGTTCCTCCCACCTCTGAAAAACTGAGTGTTTCTATCTCAATCTCACTAATGAATGCAGCTGTGGGCTGCAGCACAGACTCTATATGGTGCCCTATAGGGAAAGAGTTGTACAGACCAACCACTTTGGGCATCTACTATGGTGTGCAGTATCCTCAAGAAAAGAAACACAGATCACAGAGTGTGCGTCATGGCAGGGCTTTCCACTTGATGGTGTAAAATATGGCTCTAGGTGATTCGGTCATGTTGACTAATGTTGCCAAATGGGCATGGGTAGTTACCGGTGATAAGTGGGTTAAGGACCTAATCTGACCTATGCCAGGGACCCATGTTAATGTTGGGAGGGTTGTACATGCCCATACTGCCCATTGTGTGCCTGCCATAAAATCCATCAGCCCTGAGTCAATAAGCTACTGTCTTCAGTGTCTAGTTGCCCAGACTGGGTTACCTGGGATAGCTCAGTTGAGCAAAAGCTGGACATAAAACCAATCAACCTGCCAAACATGAACTAAGAATTACTACACTTAATGTGGGTTCACTGATGGGATGCAGGTTGGACATTAATGACATGATGATACGGAGGAGGCTGGTCATCCTATGTATCCAAGAGACAAGCTGGAAGGGGAGTGCAGCAAAACCACTTGGCTTGGATGCCAGACTGTACAACTCAGGAGGGGAACAGGCTAGAAATGGTGTGGGAATTGTGGTGAGAGAGAGATTTCAGAAGGCAGTGAGGGATATCATCAGAATTAGTAACAGACTCCAGTGTAATGATAGGGCAGTATTCATAATCTCAGTCTATGCACCACAGCAGGGTTATGATAGTGAGAAAAAGAGTGCATTCAGACATCACTTGCAGGACCTGCTAGATAAAGCAGGACAACATGAATTGGTGTTGATAATG
This sequence comes from Protopterus annectens, assembly GCF_019279795.1. Lineage (NCBI taxonomy): Eukaryota > Metazoa > Chordata > Ceratodontiformes > Protopteridae > Protopterus > Protopterus annectens. Next base: position 790,544,870 of record NC_056743.1, read on the forward strand.
GGTGACTTAAATGCACATATTGGGACAGACAGAACAGGATATAAGGACTGCCTGGGTCTACATGAGTGGGGCAACAGCAATAAAGGAGAGGCCATTCTAGACTTCTGTCTAGCAAATGGTTTGATAGTAGCCAGCACATGGTTTAGAAAGCGAGACAGTCACAAGATCACATACAGTATGAGAAAGGCCAACATGCAATTCAGGCAGACTTTCTCCTAGTGAGGAAAAAGTATTGGGGTAGAATCAATGATTGCAAAGTCATCCCCAGTGAAACAGTTGACATAAAACACTGGTTGCCACAATCAGCTGCAAACAGTGGCCACAGAAGGCTCTAAGGTCAATGGAGACCAGGCTTAAGACCTGGAAGTTAACTGGAGAGAGTCAGTTCAAGGAATTACTCAGGGGTCTAGCACCCCAAGAAGAAGAGATAATAGGTGGAGTTAAAGAAGAATGGCAGCGCCTCAAAACAGCACGTGTGAGGACTACAGAACAGATATGTGGCCGAGCCAGGTATGGAAATAAGGTACATAAGGAAAGCTGGTGGTGGAATGCAGAAGTCCAGGAAGTCATCAAAAGAAAAAAGGCATGCAGGAAAAAGTAGGAGATAGAAACGATTGACCAGGCTAGGAAGGAATACTGGATGGCTAAAAAAGAAGACCAGAAAGGAGCTGCAATAGCAAAGAATAGGGCATCAGATGCACTCTACCAGCTTCTGGAAAGTGACTCAGTAAGTGGCACAAAGGAACTACGTCAGGTTGTAAGGCAAAGACAGAAAGATAAAGAAGATAGTTAAACACCCTTCATAAGAGATGCCAAAAACATCCTGCTCACCAGTCCACAGGACAGCAAAGGCAGATAGAAGGAGTATTTCTATCAGCTTCTGAATGAAGAATACCCTACAGAAGCTGTACTGCCCCAGAAAGAGCCTACAATGAGAAAAGAAGAGGAGCCCACCATAAACAATGTAAGAATAGCACTAAGAAAAATTAAGTCAGGGAAACCAGCAGGATCAAATGAGGTCACAGCAGATATGATAAAGATGCTGGGTGACATAGGGGAGAAATGGCTTCTGAGGGTACTCATAGCAGTGTGGAGAGAAAGGTGTATTCCAGAAACTGGAGAATAAGCATACTCATGCCAGTGTAAAAGAACAAAGGGGACATCCACAACTGTGGGCAGTGCAGAGGCATCAAACTTCTATCACATTGCATGAAAGTCCTGGAGATGGTGACTGATAAATGGATACACAGAGTAGTAGAAGGTAAGATGGGAGATGAGCAGTTCAGATTCAGATTAGGATGCAGCACAATTGACCCAACGTTTACAGTGAGACAGATAGTTGAGAAGAAGCTAGAGATGAAAAAGAGTCCAACTGGGCATTCCTAGACATGGAGAAAGCATATGACAAGGTCCCAGGAAAGCTCATCTGGGCAATACTGCGGTGGTTCAAAGTCCCAGAAACATTGTTAGAATTAATGCAGGCTATGTACAAGGACCCAATGACTCCAGTACAAAGAGTGTTTGGCCTCACAGAGGGGTTCCCAGTGGGAGTGGGTGTACACCAGGGTTCATCTCTGAGCTCACTGCTATTCATACTGGCAATGGACTACATTAGCAAAACAGGTTGGAGGGAACAGATCAACAAAGTTGCTGTATGCAGACAATGTGGCATTGCAGGCAGAGACTGAGCAAGAACTCCAGCAAAGTATAGGGAAATGGAATGCAAAATGGATAGTACATGGGATGAAACTAAGCACAGATAAGAGTGGTAATGGCAGCCAACTGGGGAAATCAGAAGAAGCTGAGAACTGAGATAGAAGGGCAGACAGTGGAACAGGTAAATAGCTTCAAGTGTCTGGGAGGGGTGGTTGAGGAAGAGGGAAATTTGAATGAAGAGGTCAAAGTTAGAATCAGAGGGGCTGCAGCCAAATGGCATAGAGTGTCAGGTGTAGTCTATGACAGAAGAATGCCAAAGAAGCTGAAAAGTAAGGTGTACAAGACAGTGGTGCAACCAGTACTACTGTATGGTACAGAAACATGGGCAGTAAAGGCAGAGCTGATGAAGAAGCTAGAGGTGATGAAAATGAAGTGTCTGAGATGGGTTGTAGGATGCACTCTGTGGGACAGATGAAGAAATGGGGACAAAACACCAGAAGCAAAAGTAGTTCCAATTGCAGAAAAGATCAAAGAGAACAGATTATGGTGATTTGGACACACGTGCAGAAAAGCATAAGACAATTTGATGAAGATGATTTGGGACAGACAGGAAGATGGTAAAAGGAAACGAGGACATCCGGCAAACAGATGAATGGATTGTGTGAAAGATCTGCGACAGTCAGGCATGAGTGTTGAAGAAGGCAGGAGTGTGGCACTGTACTGAGAGAGATGGCAATAATTAACACAATTCCCTGACCCCATGTAGAAAATGGGAAAAATGTGGGCTGATGATGATGATGATGATGATGAAGATAGATACTTCACCTCCTTTGGTTCTCACACCTTCAATTTATGGTCTGAAAGTGTGGAAGGCATTGTAACCTTGCAAGGGCAGGGCACTTACTGTAGCCTTGAACCAGGTTTCTGCGACTGCACAGATGTTAACATCTTCTAGGGAGAGGAGTGCTTCCAGAGAGTGCAGTTTCTGATTTAAACGCCAAGTGTTTAGCAGCATGACCCTTAGTTTCTTTGGGTTTAATATTTTCATGTTGGAAATTTTGTTTTTGTAACCTTGCCTAAAAAGGCATTATGGGTGAGGCAAGTGCCTTAGCCAGAGAATGAAAGTCCATATCTGACAAAGCAGCATGGTCTATCCACCATGGCATTCCAGGCTGACAGGAACCGGATCCCCTTAGTATGACACCAGAAACTTAGCCAATTACTGAAGTCAATAATTTTTTGTTTATATTGTGATATTATCCTAGGGTAAAATGCTTCTCAAAGCTAGACATGCCTGCTTGGGACAAATATTCAGAGAGCTCAATCATGTCTGTCTTCATATAGTCTAGAGAGGTCCATTTCAAGTCGTTCACACCAACATGCTCAATGCCGGAGTCAAAATGGTACCTGTTGTTGAGAGACTTGAGTGCATGTGTGATCTGATGAATTCTAGCACCAGGCAGACAGCTGACTGTAACAACCTTCTCCTTGTTTAAACTGTTGAGTGGGGACATCTGTATGCATGTAAGTCACCTATAACTATAACATTTGGAATAGATATGCATTTCCTTAAGGGATTATTTATTATATACGGCCAGCAAAAGTGCAACAACAGAATAAAAGCAGAATACTTCTTTTCTTTCTTAAATTGGCAACAGAGTAAAAAGCAACACAGTTTTTTCCTAAATTAAATATAGCAACAGAATAAAACAGAGGAACAGATCTTTTCTTCAATAAGTAAAAGCAGCAGATGGTGTGAAATATAGTCAAGTGCAATAAATGCAGTAGTACAATTGAAACTTAGTGTTCATAGTTCTCTCGGATGGTTTGGTATGATCAGAGGAACACAGGATGATTGCCTAACTCTCTGTAGCCTTTCTAAGACCAGCACCAACCAGCGTAAATGTGGTCCTTAAGTATAATACAACAGCAAAGCAGCTAATACAAAGAAACCAGTGAAAATGCTCAAACTGAGCCCGGCACCAATGAAATAGCTCAAACTGAGCCCTGCACCAATGAAATAGCTCAGACTGAGCCCTGAACCAGTAACCTTCAATTATATAGTCCTACTGTATGCTCCTACCATGACAGTACAGCGGGGGGGGGGGGGGGGGGCTTCTCCAAAAGAAGATGTCCTGATTTTTGGTGCTCAGTCCTAAAATGTGGAAAATATTTTTGTGGCTGGACCACTTGCTTAGTAAAGACTGAATGCCTTATATAACTAAAGTTGTTATTGATAATTACATTAGTACATTTGAACCAGCCTAGTACCAAGATTCACAGCAAACCTTCATTTTCAGTTGATAATTATTCTGGCAGGTAGTTTAAACTTCTATGCTCAGTTCAGCTTTGTTAAGTTTCCAAATTACCAAGTCTTAAGAATATTACGCTATCTAATATTTCTTTATTATAAGTTAAGGCTAGTTGCTACCACAATGTCCACTCATTATTTTGTGCTTCAATGATTTTTCTGAATTGTGGGTTCAGTTCCAGGTCTCTAATAGTAGTAGTTACAATGTCTGTAACCTTAGACAATTTAGGTTCTTCTTGGAGCCACCACTTTTTTTATGGCTTTCTTTACCGTCAACAAAACCAATCCTATCAGTGCCTTTAAATACTTTTTTTTCTGCAAATCCCATAGCCAACTGAATTAGAAGTGGCTTTCTTGCAGGTTCGACTAATTTGCTTAAAACTGTACTTATTAAGTCCTGCAACTTCTCTTTAAATTTAAATAATTTGACGCAGTTCCAACATATGCGTTGCCGATCTCTTATCAGATCTTGCTGACACCTCCAATATGGCTTGCTCCATATTTTCCATGTCAGATTATAAGCGCTATTCTGGAGATAGTAGATTATTTGTAATTGTGTGGCTGCATGATATTCTTGTATAGGGGGCACAGCTAATCTCCCTCTTGTCTGATGGTAAACTTATTCTGCCTCAGTTAACCCCTGCTCCCTTGTCATCCCACATTAACTTTTTAATATCTATTTTGACTGCTCCCTAGAGCATTTTATCAGAGTCAAATAAATGATTTCCTAGCATGTAGTGTTAAAGGGACTACAGACATCTTAATGGCTTGAACTGAATCTGGTGTTCTGGTGTAGATAAAAGGACAGAATTCAATATATATATATATATATATATATATATATATATATATATATATATATATATATATATAAAACACCTTATCTTTTACTTCTGCTCAAGTTTTCTTGGGTGAGTCACTGGCTTTCTTTGCTATCCATATCCCTTAGTATTTAATCGTATAATGGCCCCAGAGATAGGGTTTATGTTCAGTCAATAGATTGAACTTTCATTGAATGGCTGAACATCGAACCCTATCCACTGACCATTCATTCAGCAAACATTCATTTCATCAACGGGGAAAGTAATTAGCTGGCCACAACTTCCCTGTGTGCCCCACTGCAGTATTTCAAACCCACCCAGGTGATGTCTTCACCCACCACACCCCTCCAACTATAGATATATATATATATATATATATATATATATATATATATATATATATATATATACCAACTCTGCGACTGCACTACAGTGAGGAAAAGAGCAGATGGGAAAGTGGTGGCCAACTAGTTACTTTCCCCATCGACGAATGAATGTTCGCTGAATGAACGTTTGATGGATAGGGTTTGATGTTCAACTGTTCAATGGAAGTTCCATTCTATGGCTGAAAGTTTATTTAATTTATTTAATTATTTAACATTTGTTTACTGGGAAAATCCAACTGGGACATAGCCCATTTTCAATGGCAGCCCGGGAAGAAATGCTCCAGATGCATGTCTTTGGAATGATATGACTCAGATAGGGCTAACGTTGTAATAAATGATATAGATGTTACTGAGATAGCTTTTGTTCTACCTTCATTTATTTAATACGTGAAATAAATTGGAACTGTCAAAATATCTTGAACAGGTTAGAGATATTTTGTCAGGATCTGTTATGTCATAAATGAACGATGCTATATTTTTTTGTTTTCCGCTACAGTTAAATCCACCAATATTCGCTTGTCATGTCACTGGTTTCAAATAAAGGACAAACAGCAAAGTTGAAAGGGGGCACCTATGATGTGTGCCACACTGTATCTTGAATTCTGAGGACAACCTTCCCTCAACATCAACAGAATTCTTATATATCTGTTTCATTAATGATAAAAACTGATATGGGATCTATTACGGCTCACAAAACATCCATGCATTTATGTGCTGAAATCTGCTACAGACTATGGAAAACACCTATCCACTACAAAATGTCAAGCAGTATGTGGAAATAATTACATTATCAGAAGTCTAGGCCACATGATGTGAAAACAGGAAGTAACTGGACAGCTGATCAAGCTACAGTAAATGCAAATACAACTTTATTGTATGTAACATAGTTCAGCTGAAGTAACTAATGTATAAAACTGTGGTTTTAGAATAAGAAAGCCTGCTTTACATGATTAGAATATAATTACAGCAAAACAGAAATAGCAAAGAATGTATATGATCTTTAACATCTCAGAGTTACTCAGAATTTGTCTACAAAGAAATCTTTAATAAAAATTACTACTTCATTGTGAAATCAGAAGACACCCATAAGTACATTTCAAAATAACTATGATAAACTGGCAGTGGCTACCTCCAGAACACTTGTATTATATAAAGAGTTGTACATGTAAGAGCTAGGAGGTATCATTCAAGATAAGCACAGAATCCATTTAGAGGGTGTCAAGCTTATACCTCTCAACTGCCCAGAATTTGGAATACTGTCTAGATTTTTACCTCATATTTTTGGTCTGTTGCTCATAATATTTTTGGTTTACCTGTAAATCATCGAAGACTGAAGTCACTGCTGTATATAACAACATACATTTGAGTTTAAGACTTCATATGGTTTAGAAAATGTGTGATTATGAAAAGGCTGTAATTTTGCAACTTTTTAAGTTTATAAGAGCAATATTTAAAATATGTCCCTGATTTGGGGCATTTACCCCCCCCACACACACACATTATTTTCTGGTTTGTCAGGAATTATTTTTGTACAAAGAAGGTGAGAGGTATGGAACTTAGGCTGGAACAAAATCTGTAAATTTAGGGGTAAATGTAATATGTCAGTATGTGTCAGTATTTGACTAGTGGAAAACAGATATATTGCATTTGCAGATTAATTTGCCAAACCACAGTACCTTGTGCAGACAGATACACCATAATATGTATTCACCTTTTGTTTTAAGCAGGATCAGCTTTTGAATTATTTTAAATGTAGACAAGAGAATAAAACAAAACTGTATGAAGAACTTCAGGTTTACTTGTGCTGAATATAGAAATTATATTGCAAGCTTGCATTTTTCAGACTACAAAACTACTCTAAGAATTCTCCAACTTTATGGAAGATCTACTGTTTACTTTTGTTTTTAGAACTGACTAAGACAGATGGTCATCCCTGATTCGGTTCCTGAGACTACTGAAGTTACTGAGGCAACTTTCTCAGGGAAGTCACCAGTATCACATGAGATGATGGAATACTTCTGTAACAGATTATGAGTTGTTTGTTGTAAATAAGGTGTAAACGTTTTCATGACACGCTAGCCAGGAAGGGATCATAGGCTTCCTTATAAGAAGCCCACATACTGTTGATGCAGATCCCTGTGAAAACTCTACAAGATGCTAATTACTGAACTGTTCACCTGCTGCTAGGTATAGCTTTTGACATAATATACCCCAAATGCACTAGTTTCATGGGGAGGGGGGTTAGATTAACTTGTAACTGACAAGAACTTATCATCCTTATTTTACCTGCAGCTGCTTGGTATGCCTGATACTTTAACACTCAGTTCATGTACTATAGTAAAAGCATTAGATCATTACATCAGTTCACTTCTTACTACACGACAATGTAGTTTTTATAATCTTATCAGTGTTTTGTATTAGAGAATTACATCAATTTATTTATTCTTTTAAAAGAATACCCCAATTGCTACTCCTCTCTCAGCTTCAGCTTATCCACTCTATCTTGTACCAACCATCTTTCTGTCCCAACTTGTCTCCTCTAATCTTCTTCTATACTCCTTCTAGGACTTCCGTAGCTCAGACCAAGACTTACTACAAATCTATAAACCCAAGAGCAAAATTGGACAAAACCTCTACAGCTACTACCCTACCATTTCTTGGAACAAACTGCCATTGGAAATTAGAACACTCAAACAACTCAAAGAATTTAAATCAGCCACCAAAGACTACCTAAAAAGTTGCTGGTCATGCCACTGTATTCACCCTCCATAAACTGTCTTCCTCTGCTATGTAGGTTACTGTCTGCCTCATTGGTTTTATTTTTGTTGTGTGTCAACTCTCTTAGACATCTTATCTAGGTAATTACCTGTCACTCCATCTTAAAAATATTAGTACTTGTATACTACAATTAATGTGCGGACATGGTGATCCGCTGTGGCGACCCCTAATCGGGAAAAAGCCGAAAGAAGAAGAAGAATACTACCTGTATGATCTTCACTCACTGTAACTTCCTTGGCTGCACTTACAAACTTTGCATACTGTTTCTGCACATATCTTAAGTTAAATGTCAACTTAAACTCTGTAAATAATTTGTATGCTTTTACTGTTCTAACTGGAAAATGTTAATATTTTGTTTATAATACTATTTTCATTTACAATTTTATTATAAATTTGTGAAGCTTTTCTCCCCAGGCCTCTGCTGAAAAAAAGGCTCAGCCGGACAAACCCAGTCAACAAATGTAGAATTAATAACAAATAAATAAATAAAAAGAAAAAGACGAATACAGTGTAAATCAATGCAGCATAATAACTGATAATGTTTTACAATTACTTGGGGCCATAATCGTAATGAGAATGTCAACCACATTCTAGAACTAAAGAAGTAGTAATAAAACTTAAATGAACTGCACAACACTTAGTCCCTCTGTAAAGAAGCTTCCAGAATGAATAGCAGTGCATAAAATTCAGTGGAACTAACAACTGATTAAGTGTCCATAACTAATATCCAAATAACTGTGCATATCTAGGCCTACTATTCCATGAGTGAGGCATCTGATTTTTCACTCACAGTGAGTTTTGTTAAAGGCCTACTTCCTCACACTAGGGAGCCCACAAATCTTGGTTTACCAAAATCTATCTAAGGAATAATGTTTTCTTCTTCTTCAGTCACAAAGATGGCTGGAAATACAACCCAAGACAATTCTTAAATTTTGATATGCCTGATTCCTTTTGTAAAAATCTATTGATACACTTTTAAATATGGTCACTTTACAGCTTTAACACTTTTTTCTTAATTTTTTTATTCTCTATAGCATTGTTTCTCTGACTTAACATGAATGAAAACAGGCTACTATACCATGTGGTCTATATGGGCTGGTAATGAGTGCAGATACCTTATGTACTTTCATTATACTAAACCATGTTGGATTGCATTTACAGTACTTTCTTCATCAGTCTTTGGCAATGTCTTCAGTTTCTTCTCTTGTATAAGTTCAAGAATCTATTTCAGGTATTGGTTTTGCCTCTGGGATCTGTTTTCAGGGTTTGCAAGTTAATGCTATTGGTTACTGTCTGTTTATCAGCTCTAATGTCATTGATTCAAGCACCTGTAGTCTTCCCAGTCCATTTAGTTCTTTTATTCATTTAGCGTCTTTTTTTATGATATACATATAGTGCTGCTTAAAGTGTGTCACCACTATCCACAACTTTGATGAATATTTCTACTTTGTTCTTTTTGCCCCCCCCCCCCGCCTGATGACTATCAAGTCTTCTTCAGTCGGACATAACCTTTTATTGCTCAGTCCACTAGGAATGCTTGTCCACCATTGAGGAGAGAGCTATCTGGATGAGGCCAACATTCAGGCAGACAGGAGAGTACTTTGTGTCCTCCTTCTCTGCATCCTGGTTATGGAGATATATTTTCTGTGGCATAACTCACAATACTTTCCCTAGTATTTGCACACTCTTGAACATTCATTGTGACAGATGTCACCAAGTGGTGGCATGATGAGCCGAAAGCCTTCCCCTGGAATCCACATTCACATACCCCCTCCTCTATTAGTGTTCATTATACTCTGTCCTACTTGACACCCTCTACGCTGCAAGCTCCATCCAACAACTGAGCTACTAATGAAATTCAGGCCTCTTAGGTCATAGTGATGGCTTCAACTCTTTATGCCACTGAAGCTGGCTTTTGGTGAAAGATTTGAATATTAATTTTATTTCTTATATCTGTGGATCTTCAACTGCATAGTTATACTGTTTGTAACATAATTTTTCCATTACATCTTCATCCTTTGATTATGTAGGAGTTTATAATAATGATTAATATAAATTTAACTAAAGTAAATGATTAACTCTGAGCTAAAGCTGCTTTCTCCATGTTGCCTGTTGTTCCCAGTCTTGATTTTGTCTGACTTTACTTAGATATATTAAATCCATAGTTATACAACATTGATTAAAAGGAAAAAGTGTGCTATAAAAGAACAAACTGTCTGCTGTGCCTAAGAAAACACTAAGGACCTTTGACAAAGCACAGAAATTTAAACTCTGATCTGTGGATTAAGTGATGAAACCTGACTATGACCCAGATTACTTGAGTTCACTTTGAAGCTCAGGAATTGAAAGAGCAAGGTATGGGAGGGTGGGATTAAGTGGCTTGCATCAGCTTACCCACCCTAGTTGGAGGAAATCATGGCCTCATTTGGTCAAACTGTTTCTTTTCTAGAGGAGACTTACACAACAACAACGGATGCAGGACCAGGGCACATAGACTTGCTCTTCCAAGATTGTGAGTGTAGCCCTAATAGGAGTGTGTGTGGGAGCACAAACATGCCAGAGAGGGTATGGATTGCCCCCACCATGATGGAGTTGGTCACATCAGCTAGGACATAACCATTAAAACAACTGATTGTTGTCTGTAAAAAAGCTCCTGAGTGAAGGTTGATGGTCAGTAGACGACAGGTGACAAACTTTAAAAAAGCACAGAAATTTGGTAAAATAAATTTAATAAAAAAAATGACACAAGACACGTAAGTTAAATGTATGGAAATGAATGCTTTGTCAACTCTGAATATTAAGTCTTGAACACAACTTACTTCTTTGAAATAAAAATAAGACCTAATTTATTTCCTTACGAATTACTTTAGCTCAGGTCATACTGCTATTATAGTTTCTTTCAGCATCTTCATTTCTAAATTGAGTGAAAATATGTTTCTGAAATTTACTTTTTCTTCTGCCAATGTTAACTGTGGCAATACCCAAAGAATCTCTAATTTTCTTTTTAACAATATGTTATGCTTTTCTGGCAAATATTCTCTTCAACAAAAGTATTATATGTACAGAAATCCAAGTCAGCCAGAACAGCCTGCAGAAAATATTGTTCACTCCATCTGTTTGTGATAATTGCTCCTTAATGATGTCTAAACTTTCCATTTGCTTCATTTCCCTTTCTGGTCTATGCCTTATAGTTAGTGGTGACTATGATAGGATGCCCCTGTGGCGAATTTGGTGATTTTGTTGTAAATCTCAATACCCTTCCAATGTCATACTCACCAAAGAAAGTACCTCTGTCTCTCACTGGCAGAACTGGGCTGGCTAGAGCTCCCTCACCTCCTTCAATGGTACCAACTTGCACTCACCCACAAACTAGTAAACCATCCACTAAAAGTCCCATCCCTTCATAATCTACTCCAACCCTTTCTTACCACCAGACCACTAAGATCCAGCAACAAAAACCTCCTACAGGTCACGAAAGCCAATAACTCTGCTGGAGAAGCATTATTCTCCTGTGGTATAGCCAAATTATGGAACTCCCTTTCACCCTTGATTACATCTTGCACCCACTTCAAAACTTTACTAAAAGTGCACCTAAAAACTTGCAGAATATGCCCTTGCAACTCCCCCTCTAATAGCACCCACTCCACCCACCCACTACCTCTCTCTGCGCCCCACTAACTACCTTAATTATAGCATGTGGAGCTTTTCTCCCCGGGTCTCCACTGAAAACGGACCTGCATCCAGTCGGACTCTCCCAGTCAACAAATGTAAATAAATAAAATAAATAAATAATATTCTCCAGAAAAGTTTATTAAGCTCATGAATAATCAGTACAATCATGAAGGATGTTGTTGTCATGGCTCTGCAAACCATTTGTGGTGTTTCTGATTGTATGATTGTTCTTGAATGTTTATTGGTTTCACACAATTAATTAATTTTATGAAGGCTACCTTATCATTAGGAAAACAACTCAGAATATTAGGTGAATTAACTTTGATATGCCATGATCTTATTTTTATATTCACATGGCTGTAACCTTTAAAACAATGGCTTTACCTGAGGTTGTGAATATGCTAATAATATACACAGTTATTTTTTTCTATGCCTTTTAGCTGCAAAATGTTTAAGAATTATCTTCAGAAGTTATGTTACATTAAATGCAACTTTTGCTTTAATTCTCACAATTTCATGCCTGCATTATGGCTTATTTAAATATTTCTGGTTATAGTATAGGTAATCACCATAGTCTCACTTACTGCAACAGTATTACGTCAAGTACATTGCCTCAGTATTAATGCTGTGTACAAAATAACGTCAAGTACATTGCCTCAGTATTAATGCTGTGTACAATAGTCAGATGCTGCAGTCACTTTTATCTTCACTGATATACATTTAATTGTGCTTCAAAAGCTGTATTGTAAACTGTCTGCCATTTTTACCAAGTGTGATATTCCTAAATATTTTTGTACTGACCATTACACACTGTAAACTCACAATTAAATGTAGATGTCACTGCCTACTTCTGCACATTAAAAATCCATCCATCTCCAACTCCTTTCTGCACATGGGGTCAGGGTGTCAATTCAACAGTGACAATCATCTAGAGCCAAGGTTTACACTGCAAGGTGACTAGCTCTGCTATGGTAGTGCTTCCACATCACACACTCACGCCCATGACCAATTTAGAATGAGTAATCCACCTACCACCTTTCTTTGGAATGTGGAGCACTTGGAGGAAACCCACACAAACAAAGGAAAGACATGAAGACTCTGCACAGAAGGCACCCCAGCCAAAAATTAAACTGGGGAACCTCTTGCTGTGAGGTGACAACACTATCTGCTGCGCCACCCCTTTTGCTTGCAAATCTGCAGTTGTCTTTTTTCTATCTAAATTGTAAATATTTGTCTAGTCAAAATATTTGTTATAAATCTGAATTTTGCTATCTTTTTCTATCTGCATTGCATATAGTCTTTTCTATCTAGTGTGATATCTGTGAATATTTGATGTACTAAATTGTTGTCCTTATAGCCCGGGGTCATGGTTGGAAAGGGTCTGGTGGCTAGCCCCTTCTACCCAGTTATCAAATTTAATAAATAGATAAATAAATAAATGGTACAAGACTAGCCTACATTTTCAATGTATTTTATATATCTATATCTGTATATCTCTCTGCATGCACGCACGCGCGTGCACTCACACACACACACACACACACACACACACACACACACACACACACACACACACACACACACACACACACACGTATATAGAACGATCGACAGACAGAGACAGAGATGCACATAGATGCTGCTCGTAATGTTAATAGTTCAGAATTTTGACACTTGAATGCCACTAACAAAATGCTGACAGCTTATTTTACCTAGGTTTCAAAATGTCAACACAGAGATAAATGTGCAGTGTTTGGGATGCGAGTGTGTTTGTGCTAATGCTCACAGGTTAGGTTTAAGATAAGGGTTAGGTAAGGGAATAGCTTTAGTGATGTGCATGTCTGTTGTTATGAGTGTGAGTCTGTCTTCTGCAGTGATAGTGTTATGAAAAGGGTTTTTCTAAGGTAAGGTTTAGGGTTAGGATTAGCCTCCAGTACCACCTTACTAATGCATGCTAACCTTTACCCTAGTTCTATCCCTATCCCTGTACCTTACCTTAGAAAAGTACTTTTTGTAACACTACTACTATTTAAACCATGTCTCATGCCTTTCTTAGGGTTTTGAGGTTTTTGTTTGCTTTGAATGTAAACCATTTCCAAAAATAGAGTGTTTGTCTTTTCTCATTAAGTTTATGAGGGCATTTTGACATGCTGACATTATGAACTGTGGTATGTAGGTGTTGATATTTTGAGTGTTCATAGGTTCATAGATTAGTACTAGGCTAACTGCCCTTGTGAGCCATTTGTTTTAAGCCAATTATCGCTTGTGAGACTCAAACCCTGCACCTTGTGTTTGTAAGGCAAACACCTTAACCATTAGACCACCCTCCCAACCCCAAAAGTTCATAGGTAAGTACTAGGCTAAATGACTTTGTGAGTCATTTTAAGTGTAGCCAGTTTTCCTCAAATGAGAGAATCAGACCTTGTACCTTGTATCTGTGAGGTAAACACATTAACCATTATGTCAGCCCCTAAGTGTATACATTTAAATATTTAAAAATACTGACATATGTGAGCTTATGTCACTGTTTATAAATCATCATCATCATCAGCCCCCTTTTTCTCATTTTATTTTCTTACATGGGGTTGTGGTATCATGTTAACAGTCACCAACTCTCTTGATTTAGTGCCACATTCCTGCGTTCTTCAACATTCATGCCTGACTGTCGCAGATCTTCTTTCACACAATCCATCCACCTCTTTGGTGCACGTTCTCGCTTCCTCTTACATTCTTCCTGAATGTCCTAAATCTTCCTCACCAGATTGTCTTCTGCTTTTCTGCACATGTCCAAACCACCGTAATCTGTTAGCTTTGATCTTTTCTGCAACTGGAGCTACTTTGGCTTCTGCTCTTATGTCCTCATTTCTTCATCTGTCCCACAGTGTACATCCTATCACCCTTCTCAGGCACTTCATTTCCATCACTTCTAGCTTCTTCAACTGTTCTGCCTTTACTGTCCAGGTTTCTGTACCATACAGTAGTACTGGTCACACCACTGTCTTGTACACCTTACTTTTCAGCTTTTTTGGCTTTCTTCTGTCATAGACTACACCTGACACTCTATGCCAGTTGGCTGCAGCCCCTCTGATTCTAGCTTTGACCTCTTCAGTCAGACTTCCCTTCTCCTCAAGCTCTCCTCCCAGATACTTGAAGCTGTTTACCTGTTCCACTATCTTCCCTTCTATCCCTATTCTCAGCTTCTTCTGATTTCCCCAATTTGCTGCCATTACCACCATCTTATCTGTGCTTAGTTTCATCCCATGTGTCTTCAGTTTTGCATTCCATTCTCCTGTTCTTTGCTGAAGTTCTGTCTCAGAGTCTGCCTGCAATACCACATCATCTGCATACAACAACTTTGTTGATCTGTCCCCCTCCAACCTGTTTGCTAATGTAGTCCATCACAAGTATGAATAGCAGGCACTCAGAAATAAACCCTGGTGTATACCCACTCCCACTGGGAACCCCTCTGTGAGGCTGAACACTGTTCATACTTGAGTCAGTGGGTCCTTGTACATAGCCTGCATTAATTCTATTAATGTTTCTGAGACTTCAAACCACTGCAGTACTGCCCAGATCAGCTTTCTTGGGACCTTGTCATATGCTTTCTCCAAGTCTAGGAATGCCCATTTGGACTCTCTCCTCATCTCTAGCTTCTTCTCAAGTATTTGCATCAGGTCAATTGTACTGCATCCTTATCTGAATCCAAACTGCTCATCACCCAGCTTACATTCTACTACTCTGTGTATCCATTTACCAATCACCCTTTCCCGAAATTTCATGCAATGTGATAAACGTTTGATGCCTCTCTACTTCCCCTAGTTGTGGATGTCCCCTTTGTTCTTGTACATGGGGTTGTGGTATCGTGTTATGCTTATTCTCCAGTCATCTGGGATACGTCCTTCTCTCCACACTGCTATCAGTACCCTCAGGAGCTATTTATCCCCTATGTCACCCAGCATCTTTATCATATCTGCTGTGACCTTATCTGAGCCTGCTGCTTTCCCGGACTTCATCTTCCTTAGTGCTGTTCTTACTTCTTCTAAGGTGGGCTCCTCTTCTTCTGTCATTGTAGGCTGTTTCTGGGGCGGTACAGATTCTGTGGGGGTTTCTTCATTCAGAAGCTGCTGGAAATACTCCTTCCATCTGCCTTTGATGTCCTGTGGACTGGTAAGCAGGCTGTTGCTGGCATCCCTTATGAAGGGTGTCTGACTATCTTCTTTATCTTTCTGTCTTTGCCTTGCAAACTAACATAGTTTCTTTGTGCTCCTTACTGAGTCACTTTCCCAGAAGTTGGTAGAGTGCCTCTGATGCCCTATTCTTTGCTACTGCAACTTATTCCTTAGCTTCTTTGTTAGCCAACCAGTAGTCCTTCCTTGCCTGGTCAGTCTTTTCCATCTCCCACCTCTTCCTGCACTCCTCCTTTCTTTTGATGACTTCCTGGACTTCTGCATTCCACCACCAGCTTTCCCTATCTAACTTATTTCAATACCTGACTTGGCCACGTATCTTTTCTGTAGTCCTAACACATGCTGTTTTTAGGCACTGCCATTGTTGTTTAACTCCACCTATCTCCTCCTCTTCTTGGGGTGCCAGAGCCCTGAGTAATTCCTTTGTTGTACTTTCTCTCCTGAGTAGTAGAGTCTGGCTTCCAAGCCAAGTGGCTTTGCTGCACTGCCCTTCCATCTCATCTCTTGGATACATAGGATGTCCAGCTTCCTCTGTAACATGGAGACACAGTAAGAATGTGCAAGGTCCAAACAGGCATTGGTCGGAGGTCAGGATCGAACTTTGTACCTTGTGCATGGGAGGCGAAGACCTTAACTATTATACCAACTATATATATATATATATATATATATATATATATATATATATATATATATATATATATATATATATATATATATATATATATATATATATTTATCCAGCTATCTGTCTAGTTAACTTTCTAACCAAAAATGTAGCTACTGGAAGAATGAATCAGGTCTGTTGTGTCCATCTTATCTTTATTTTCTGTTACCACTTTCTTTTTTGTCTCCTTTGTTTATTGTTAAAAGCTTCAACAATTCATAATGTATGTACTCTGCTGCCTCTTCTATTCAGTTTGTCCACTTTTTTTGCAAATGTAAAACAGGTGCATATGTATATCTTACTAATATCACTTTTGAGCAAATGATTAACTGTTTAAGATATAAATACAAGTACTGCTTTTGAGTAGTACCTGAACATGTAGTGTGCTTGCTATAGAAAGTTGGGCTAGCTCTTATATCCAGTGCTACAGAGTAACAACTGGCAGATATTTTTCCCTATTTGCTCTTCCTTATACCTGACCATTAGGTGCTCCAAGTGCCTCCCCTCATCCACTGGATCTACTGAAACAGCCTGCCCTCCCCTGAACTACTTCAGACCATGTTCAGGATTCAGGGCTGGTGAGAAGATCGAGGCATCCTTGGTCAATATCAGACTGCTGCTGCAGGTGTGTTTTCCCTTATAACCTAAGGCTTCTCCCTGTGCAGTCAGGTATTATACAAGGGTTTGCAATCAATGGTCACTACAGCGCATTATCCACATTTCCATATGTGACTCAGATAATGTTCTCCCTGACATCTGGACAACAGTCCCCCACATATCCCTAGTTTCCAGTAATGAGCAACTGTAGTGATGTGTTTAAGTATGTAACTTCTTCCCTGTCCCTTACTTGTGATGACTGACCTGATACAAGCTACGGAAGCCCACCTCCCCCACCTGGCTCAACCAGCACCCATACCATACCTCTCAGTCTCTTAGCATAAGAAAACTGTATAAAGCCTAAAATAATGGGGGGATAAGGGCCCCCAAATAGGGACCAATTGTTAATATTGCTCTTACAAACTTAGAAAGTTACTAGCATAAGAGGAGTTGTGTTAGCAGGCATTTTCTGAAGGGTATGAATTCTGAAACTCAAATATATGTCAATATTTACTGACGTCAGTCCTCAGTGGTTTGCCAGAAAATCACAAATTTTATGAGAAACTGAGCAGAAAATATGAAGCAAAAATCTGGACATTGTGTGAAAATCTGGGCAGTTGAGAGGTTTGGCAACACCACTAATCAAGCTCGGGTCATTTGGGTCACAGACTGGGCTTTATCCCTCTGGATTACAAAGATGGGAAGCATGTGTAGTTATTTTCTTGCTAATTTTCCTGTTTCAAGCATTGTTCCTCAAACAGTCAGTTAAACAAGGGAAACATGATTCTTAATGTAAATTCACAAATAAATATAAATGTAAGTATCAACTTTTATACTGTCCACAATCCAAGTATTAAGCAGATCAAGAATTACCTATGGAAAATACTGTGAATGCAGTTTTATATCTGACAACTACTCTTTGGAGAGTAATTTCACATTATTTGTACTACATCATTAAATTCTGATGTTATCCTACGATTTAATGAATAATTTTTATGAAATTCATTTTGATACTCTTATGAAAACAGCCAAACGAGCATATAAAAAGTGTTTGCTGCAAAGTGTACTCCAACTCCTACCCCACCCCCAACCAACTTTCACAGGGATGGACAGACACACACACACACACACACACACACACACACACACACACACACACACACACACACTATAATTAGGAAAATTACATGAGAAACTAAAATGTTTTTAAACTCCACATGTACAAATTACTTCTTGTCAGAAGACAGTAGTCTTATTAGGCAACTGAATAGCAAAAAGTGAGTCTGCAATGCTGCATATTACCATGAGAGGGCAGTAGACAACCACATTGAGATATTTCACTTCTCCAAAATTGATTTCTTCACCTACTTTTCAGCACAGTTTTCTATAATTTCCCTAAAGCTCTAGTACAAAACAGTGCTCTTCTGCGTTTAAAAAAAGCATGAGAAAGAGCAGGAACAGAAGTATGACCTATGACATTTTCTCAAAGAAACTACCAATTACTGAAGAGACATTAATTTTTGCAGTGAGACATGAAGTGGTCGTTTATAATTTCACTGAACACTGAATTTATTGAGACTTAAAATCTTGTACTGGGACTAAATATTTATAAGAGTACTAGGAAAGCAGTTTTAAGTATTGTAATGCATTTGATTCACTGTTTTCCCAGGAGCTTTATTTGCTTTTTCACTTTAATTATAAAATTGGTATGATTTAGCACTTTCTGTGCAGTTGACCTAGGTTAATGTCATGTGATAATAACAAGCACAATCAAATGCAGGAAGAGCTTGACATTTTTTCTCCAACATCAGATTACGGCTTGAAATAAATATGTTGGATGTGTTATGGCCTTTTCTAGATACTTATCTACATTTGTGAATAAAACATGATCTGCAGCACTCAGCTCATATGAATCAATGTGTAGCCAATATCATGTTCATTTTCAGATGTTAAACTTATTACTAATAAATGCATTTAATGAAATATTAATAATTTATGGACTTATTTTCAAAACTATCCATAATTTAACTATGTACGTAGCTTGGGCTTTTAAGTTACTAGTAGCTTTAAGGAAATGAGGTGTTTAGCTCACATACTATTTTCTTTTGATATAATTATGTGGAATTTGTGAACACCTTATGTCAGGTACAGTTGGATTTTTGATTGGCATAAGGCACAAGTTTAGCAATTACAAGCCTGGGCAACTGGTTTCTGGTAATTGAGACCATGTAAGCCTTCAGCTGCCTTCCCCATTAGAAAGACTTAAAAGCAAAGTGTTATGCAGTTACACCCCCACTCCATCTAGACATTGATACAAGCCCGTCAGTTCAAGTGGGTGCGGGTATAGTATAAAGGGCAATCCTGCTCTAACATTTCTTGGAGTATTGGCAGTACAACTAGCCTTTGCAGCAGAGAGCTATCTAGACACTTGGGGAGCATTAGAATTGGGCAACACTTGGTATGGTATTAGGGGTGCATGTAAGCACTTCCATGCTGCCTACACAGTAATATGGCAGCTGCCACTGTCCAGTGTTCTCTTCTCACTGCTATGATGGAAGCAGTGCCTGTATTACATGTGCGTCATATGCGATGCATACAAAACCCTGATATAAACAAGTGGCTGTTTTACTGAATTTCATGGTAACACAAAACATAGTTGAGTGAATCTGGAAAATGGAATCATGCTATCAAGCTGCCTGATACAGAGATTGGCTATTCTATGCAAGACCCATGGCCAATATTTTGAACTGTATTTGGCTATTACCAGTTCTGTTACTATACAGGAGGTCTTCCACTCTGTGTCAGGGGCAGTTTTAAGTAATGCACAACTAAACTGAGCATTCTGGCAGCTATTAAACATGTATTTGACAGATGAATTAAAGCCTGCACTAATCGGATTATCCAGACTGAGTGTAATTGAAAGCCATTGAAAAAGCATAGATTTAAAGAGAATTATATAATGTGTATTCAAAGTTGTAAGATATGACTCGGTTCTGAACCACAAATGTAAAGGTGACATTACATAATAACATCGCTATATTTCAACAAGTCGCAGAAAAAAACAGTATTATTAGCAATGAGTAATGTAAAATAGTAATATGTCACTCTGAATTTGTGTGGTGTTGGATAATAACATTATTCCACAGACTGGATGAAAAAGTTGGGTTTGCTTTGTAGTTTGACTCACCTCAGGAATGAAGTTGCTGCACTTTAGTGCACTCTTCGACACACCTTGTTATCTACCCATCACACCCAGATGCGCTACAGTTTGTGACGAGTGGCTTTCAATACTTGCTGGGTTATATTTTCATTTCCTAGGACTGATGACCTGATGTAAACATTGCATCTCTACCTACCATTTGTGTGTGTGTGTGTGTGTGTGTGTGTGTGTGTGTGTGTGTGTGTGTGTGTGTGTGTGTGTGTGTGCGCGTGTGTGTGTGTCATGTCCAAATGATGAGATTGTATGCACTCCTGGCATCTAACTGGATATCTGTTCCTCATCTTCATGTCTAAGCTTGATCCTTGGTTAGCCTACACCCCCCCCCCCAAGTCAGCTAAGCTACAAATGACAAAAGTCACAACTCTCCTCCCACTAGAAGTCAGCAATTATGCCACAAGTTACCGACTCCCCTCCCAAATTGGCTACTCTAATTACCTGGCCCATTTCTCTAAATCGTCATTTGGATCATAATCAGGGCTCAGTCTCTCTGTCTGATGCAATAGGCTTTACTTATGATATTTTTATACAAATTGTTAACGTTTTCTTTTATTTTAATTGTTGTTTGCAACATATATGGTAAGTTTGGTAAAGAAGACTATATTATTTGAGTGGTGATTACAATTATGCTTTCTATTGAACTTTTACATTGTAGTGTCACAGCACTTAGTTTTCCAGTTTAGCCCCTGCGTGCAGAGCTTTCTCTGTGGAGTTTCAGATTGTTTCCATATCCAGAGGCATGTTAAAAAGTGAAATGACAATCCAAATAAATTGCTCATTAGTCTGATTGCAGTGAGTCTGATTATGGTTTTGTGTATATGTGCTAGAGGATTCATTCTGATTTTTCATTACTATCTTTGTGGAGTATACATGCTTTCTCCCTGTCTGTGTGTGTATATTTTTTATTGGTACTCGTTTTTCCACCTCTCAGTAACAATTGGTTAACATTGAGTGTCTATTCAAAATTGTTCATATACTTTGCATTTACCCTGCCCTTGTGGTCTTGTTATTGCTGAAAAGGGCCCATGATGTCCAGTTCATATATGCTGCCAAGAAATAATATCAATTAGTATATAAAGCAAGCAGCATAATTTAATAACACTACCCTAACAACACCTAATAGTTTTGTGTGTCCCTATCATTGTTTATAACCACACTCACAGGCCTTAAACAACATTGACTACTCTTTACAAATGAAATCCTACATAACATTTCCTTTAAAACTCACAAAAGACTATTCAAAATGTTTCGGTTGCTCAGTCATATAGCAGCCAATCTTATGCTTAGTGGTGATATCCACCCAAACCTAGGCCCCAAACGCATGATTTATTAAACTCCCCAATGCAAATCAAACTACCTACTCCACATAAAAGTTCTGAAATACTACTACTAAACCTAAATCTTAGAAGTATGCTGAATAAAATACATGAACTCCATGCGACTCTCTCCCTTTACAATCCAGACATTACCATCCTTACTGAAACCTGGTTGAAACCACATATACCAGACATAGAAATAACCCCACCTGGTTACAATATTCTCTCCTGTCCTGCACTTATACTAGCTTATTAGTCTAGCACTTTACCAGACTTCTTGTAGCAATTATTGTAGCACACAAAAGTGCTACCAGCACTAAACATTCTACAAGGAAACAGATCCAGTACTTATTATCAATGCTCACCCTTCCAGGCATGTCTAAAGGTCAGTTCCCTGTGCTTTCTCCTATTAACCTGGTGAACTTGGGCATCCTGAGGCAATGTAGCTACTGCCTCATGTACACCAACAACACTCTCCTCTTACCTTCCAACACTCAGACTTGCGAGAGATGTACTTATATATCCAAATTGGAAGCCACGCACTCTCCAGTCAAGACCAGAATAGCTGGTCAAGAGGAGAAGGTCAACACTTGCACCACACCACATGGAACACATACCCCTCCAGAACACACACCAGCACTGCTTTCACATAAAAACACAAAGCACACACCCACCCTCATGGAGGCTCTCAGTAAAAATCTACCCAAGCAGCAGAGACCTCCAAGGCAGAAACGCACTCAACCACCACAACACAATACTAATCACGAGACACATAACTCTCCTAAACAGTGTGACACTCAACCAAAGCCCCTAAGGCAAAACAGCATGCCCAACACACTAATCATAGGTGACTCTATAGTGAGGTACACTGATGTCCCATTCACTAGGTTGAAGAAGGAGAAAGTAACAGTCAGCTGCCTGTCAGGTGCCAGGATCCACCACATAACGCATGCACTCAGGTCAACAGCAGGTACAAATATGACTCTGTCATTGTACATGTGGGTGTGAATGATCTGAGATGTACCTCCCTGAACTACATGAAAAGAGACATGGAGGAGTTCTCAGATTATGTAGCCCAGGCAGGTATGACCCTAGCCCTGAGCATTATCCTACCATCACCCAGAATGATACCACAGTACAAGCTGAAAATTATTGATTTCAACAATTGGCTAAGTTTCTGGTGTCATTCTAAGGGGATCTGGTATCTGTCTGCCTGGGATAACATGATTGACAGACCTCTATGCTTTGCCAGGGATGGCCTGCATCTGTCACACCTGGACTTCTGGATAATGGCCAAGACTCTTGCCACCCCTCTAGTGCCTTTTTTGGGTGGTGTTCCAAAGGCCAAATTACCACCGTAACAGCTACAAACAAATGCAGTGTGAGGGTCATGCTGCTCAATGCTAGAAGTCTAAATCTCAAAATGCACTTGCTCGAAGCACTCCTTAAAATGGAGAACATCAACATTTGTTCTGTAACAGAGACCTGGTTCAAGGCAGCAGAAAACACCCCTGCACTACCAGGATATAACACATTCCACACCTTTCGGCCCCAGAACTTGGACCAAAGCTCCAAAGGCGGTGGTGTTTCCATATTCATAAAGGATGCGCACACCTCCAGACTGGTAGACCAACATAAAGCATCAGAGATACTACAGGTGCAGTTAACATTGGGTAAGACAGCAATTCAGGTCGTAGCCTGCTATAGGTCCCCAGCCATGTCCCAAGACTCGGACTCCACATTCCTAAGCACCTTGGAGAATATTAGGGTCCAACCTAACACTCTTACTAAGCGACTTCAACTACCCCTTCATTAACTGGATAAACTACTCATGTACCAATACACTTGCCCAACGTTTTCTGGAGTTCATTAATTCCAATGCCCTGGACCAGCTCATTCTTTCCCCCACTAGAGGTAGCAATATCCTTGACCTGGTCATTATTAACATGGGCAACTGTTGCTCTACACCATTAGTCAGCTCCTCCTTGGTTAGATCCAACCACAAACTAATCACCTTGGAAATTCACATCTGCCCCCCCCCCCCCCCGCAAAGGTAACCACCAGAAAAACTTCTCCAAAGCTAACTTTGGGCTCCTAAAACAGAGGTGGCTAACTTCATGGCACCCATGCAAATGGAGAATAGTTGCGTGATTGTAGACTCATACACGAATGCACTGTACGAACAAGTACACAAATGCATGGATCTTGCCATACCCAATAGAACCAAGACGCTCTCCTCCAAAAAAAAGGAAGCCAATCTGGTGGTCCCCTGTCATAAACAAACTCTACAGCAGGAGGAGGAAATTGATGCAGAATAAGGTGAAGTCCCAAGACTTGGAAAACTCCATTATCAGCCTCAACAAAATATTGAGATCCCTCATCAATTCTTCTAATGATAGCTATGAAAACAGAAGTGCAGCAGATAGTAAAGACAACCACAAGGCCTTCTACAATTATGTAAAGAATCTCCACAGCAATACCCAGATTTTTTCTGAGCTACTGCACAATGGTACCTCCTATACCATCTGGCCAAGGCTTTTGATACCATTCCCCACTCAGGAATCATAGAAAAACTCACTAAGCTTGGCATCAACCCCTATATCACTAGATGGGTTGTAAACTGGCTCACAGATAGAACCCACAGTGTGAAAGTAGCTGACTCCAAGTCAGACTGCCGACTGGTCATGAGTGGAGTCCCACAGGGTTCAGTCCTGGGTCCTCTCCTATTTGGTATCAACTTCTCTGAAGTCCAGGCCAACAAGAAGGGAATCTGGCTGACAAAGTTCACAGACGATTGCAAGTTGGGAGCTATTATTAACTCCACAAGTGATGTTGACAACCTACAGAATGGCCTTACTGAGACCAACAACTGGTGTCAGAACCATAGCCTTAAGCTCAATGCCAAAAAATGTGTTATCATCCCCTTTGGGAAAAACCCAGTTCCCATGAATTACCGCATTGATGGTAGTCTACTGAACACAGAAGGTGTTATAAGAGATCTGGGACACAGTTTGAGAGCAACCTCTCTTTTGATCACCACATTGCCACTGTGGTCAGAACGTCCTTCTATGTGACACATCTCATTACTAAGGGTTTTGCATCCAGGAAGAAAGAGGTTATTGTCTCCCCTCATTAGGCCAATCATCGAGTACAATGCCCCATTTGGCATGTACCTCACTAGACACCTGTAACAACTGGAGAGTCCGTAAAAGTACCTCACAAAGAGGATCCTAGGCCTTAAACACTTGTCCTATATGCACAGACTCAAAAAACTCCAACTATTCTTTGTCTCATATCGCCTACTTAGAGGCGATCTCTGCTTCACTTACAAAGCCATGTCTGATCCAGCTTTATTAGAAATGCTACATCTAAAGAAATCCCATTCCCTCCACGCCACACGTTCCAGAGACCTCAACCTCATTACCACAATTAACAGAAAATGCTGGAGGGGCAGGTTCATAATCCAGAGACTGCCCATGCTATGGAACAGACTTCCCATATATGTCAAGCAGAGCACCTCGCTGACCCTCTTCAAAAGAAATATTGATGAGTGCATGGGAAACAGAAAATTCACCCTGGGGATCACTCTAGTGGCTCTACTTGACAGAGGCACTGGGAACTAAGGTCGGATGGCACTATGCTAGGGTAATCCTATGGCTAGGCTTGTAAAGGCCCCAGGGCCAGTAGCCTAGTACATACCTATGAACCTAAGAGCTGATAGAATAGAAATGAAGGGAGGTGGTGTAGCAATGCTCTTTAAGAACATGGTCAACTTACAAGCTGTTAACATAAGTACTACTAACATTAATAATGCAGAGATACTCATAAACAGATTACAACTAAATCAGCACAAATATATATATATATATATATATATATATATATACTTTCTGAAGAAGTCCAACATATTAAATTGGATGAAAGCGCTAATTACTGGCTCTCAGTGTGTTTTTTCGACATTGCTATTGGATAATTCTGATTTTTACGAAGTTTTTTGGATATAGTTTCAGTTCTTCATTGAATTTTAAAGAGTTTTTTCAGTGTGTGTGTGTGTGTGTGTATATATATATATATATATATATATATATATATATATATATATATATATATATATATATATTCTAAGGGAATACAATATTTGTCAGCATGGGAAGACATCGTTAACAAACCACATTGCTTTACCAAAAACAATGTACACCTATTTCTCCTAGGCTTCCAAATATTGGTTAAAACTTTATCCTACCCATAGAGTGTTTTTTAGGCAATGCCAAATTGATAAACCTTCTGACATAGCAAACTTAGCCTAAAGAAACCTTAAAGTGTTATTACTTAATGCCAGGTGCTTAAACAAGAAACTCTATTCCTAACAAGCTCTCCTCACTGTGCAGAACATAGAAATCTGTGCTGTAACCAATACATGGTTTAAAGCTGCAACTATTTCTATGGCAGTACAAGGCTTCAGTACCGTCCACACATTTAGACCATCAGCTGTACAGACACAGACTAAATACTACCTTCCCAGTCACCAGGCCTATCTGGAGCCAGGGTGCATCAAGTTATGCACATGAAGGGATCAGTATGATTCAGTAATAGTCCATGTGGTTGTAAATTACCTGAGATGTACCTTCCTGGACTATATGATAGTTAGACAGGATGAAGTGCTGGAGTGTCTCCACATGCAGACTATCACAGACAAATTCCCATACTGTATCCTAGCCAGCTATATGTCACCCTTTATTTCCCATGAAACCCATAACTCATACTTAGACCTACTAGAGACACTCACCATATAATCAAATACCCTATTCATAGGAGACTTTAACTATCCCCCTATAGACTGTGAAAACTACATGGCTTCAAATTTGCAGGCACATAGATTCCTGAACTTTGTAAACACAAGCACTCTTGCACAGATGGTGCACATGCCCACTAGAGGTTCTAAACTGGACCTGGTACTCATAAATATGGGTGATGGATGCACCATCCCCAATGTCTCATCCTCATTGGTAAGGTCTGACCACAAAGCTATCACCTTTGAAATAAAACTCAGCTCAGTAACCTCAGTAAACCCTGTAACAGTTAAAAATGATTACAAAGCAAACTACCTCTTAGTAAGTGAAAGTCTGTCAAAACTCAGTGCCCTTCTCAACTCAGAGTTCACAGTAACCTATGCAGAATTGTTCACAAATACCCTGTACAGCCATGTAAATGGCTGCATTGAGGCTTCTGTACCTACCAGAAGGAAGACCAAAACTAACTAAAAAAAAAAAAAAAAAAACAAGCAAAAAAACACACTGGTGTCTAATCTAAACAGGTTAAACAACAAAAGCAACAAAGTCATGGCTAAAATCAGGAAGGGTAACTCCCATAAAGATAAGAACTCTCTCCTCAAACTAAACAGGCAACTAAGAGGACTAATTAAGTCCAACAAAGCCAGTTGTGAGGACAAGATAGCCTTCCAGGTAAAAGACAACCACTAGGACTTCTACAGCTATGTCTGAAACCTGAAAGGCAGCACATAGTAGTGTGCCAAACTTGTAGGTAATGGTGCCATGTTAATTGAGCCAAATGATACAGTGAACTTGCTAGATGACAAATTCAACTCAGTCTTTATCCCTCCACTCATCCCTGAAGAAATACATACAAACATGCCTTTCAACTATTAACAGGAAGCAGATCCTGGTGGCACTTGCTAAGGACAAAAACACAGCCTCAGTTGGCCCTGACAGTATCCAGGTATGCCTCTTGAATAGTCCAAAACATGACCTATCAAGGCCACTGGACAAAACTGTGCATACTGCCTACCTAGATCTGGCTAAGGCATTTGATATAATACCCCACTTGGGCATTGTTAACAAACTTACAGAACTAGGTATAAAACCCTTTATACCATGCTAGATAACTAGCTGGCTCATTATGCAAAAGGTCCATCACAGTAGGATCCAAGGATACCTCCTTTGACAGGTCTAGATCACCTTTCCATAGTCAAAAGGAGACTGAGTATAGAGACTGGGCTTTAAGGCGATTCACATAGGACATTGTGTTTATGCCCTGGATTCTTTTGGCAAGGACCTTTGT
This sequence comes from Protopterus annectens, assembly GCF_019279795.1. Lineage (NCBI taxonomy): Eukaryota > Metazoa > Chordata > Ceratodontiformes > Protopteridae > Protopterus > Protopterus annectens. The sequence continues at coordinate 790,572,556 of NC_056743.1, forward strand.
GGATGTTCCAGTTGTTGAATATGTCCGGTCAGGAAAATGTTGAAGGGGCATTATATTCAGCGATGGGTCTGATAAGGGCCAAATAAAGTGGTATGATGACTTTCCTGGACCTTGACGCCTGCCCCTCACTTATAAGTTAAGCCGCACAGAATTATTTCCTTATTACCTTCTCCACATGTTGGTCAAAGGTCAGGTTACTATCTACATATGTTCTCAGATCCCTGACTACAGGGTCAACTCTTAGAGATATTTTATCAATTTCATAATTTCCCTGGGTTTCCAGATTCCCAAAAGGTACTTTTATAAGTTTCTTGACACTGAGTTTTAAGCAGTGACTTTAGCACCAGTCATTTGTCTGAGTTAGACCCTCTTGCAAGATGTTAGTGTCTTCTTGGGAAGCTTTGATTTCTACTAGTCTGCAGTCATCTGTGAACTTGGTCAGTCAGAGGCCTTCGACATTGGTCTTGACTTCTGAGATATAGATGCCAAAGATGAACTGGCCCAGCACAGTCTTGATGGACTCTGTTGGTGACCGACCTATTTGTAAAGGTGGTCTCATCAATCCTAACATCCTGGGTCTTATCTATGAGTCAGCTGGCAATCCGCCTTGCTACATATGCCTAATTTAGTGGTTTGTTAACAACGCCTAGTGAGGTATTCTATTAAATGTCTTAGCCAGATCAAAGTAGGCAGTATGCACTATTTTCCCCTTGTCCATTGCCTTGGTGGAATTCTCAAACAAGTCCACCAGGTTTAGTAGTCATAACCTTCCATTAACAAAACCAGAGTGGGTTAGGTCCATTGTCTGAAGGTTACCTATACCTTTGTTTTTTTATTTGTTTTGTTTTTTAAACACCTTTATTGAATTAGCACTTGTGGCATAGGGACATTTACATTTATATAAAAGCAATCAAACTGTATTAACAAGTCAAAATTAACAAACATTATGCTTCATATATATTGGTACTGTATATACCATATAACCTAAGCAACATTACATAAATGATCCAATTTCTGTCCCCTTTTGTTAAACAAGAAACATCTTTATTAAACCATATCTTATGAAATTAAGCAATCATACATTTATGTAAATGAAAACAAACCACACTGACACAATCCTAGTTGCAAGCATTTTACATCTTTGTTGATCATTTCTATGATCATTCATTCCACAGTTTTGCATATAATACTAGTCAGACTAATGGGTCTATTGATGGTCCACTCTTGTTAAGAGGGATGACCATTGCCATCTTCCATTCTCATGGAACAAAGCCTGCTTTGAGACTATAATTAAATTGTAACTCCACTTCATAGGTTCATATGTGTATACTAGACTAATGACTACTGCAGTCTTCGTAAGCCTAGCCATGTATCCAAGAATGGTGAGAATCTAAGCCTGTACCTTTTACCTGTGAAATAAACACCTTACCCATTACGCTATCTCCCATCTCCCACTCTGACTTCCTGCCTTCTGACTTAAAAAATGCTCAGTCTCTTCCTAACTTAAAAAAATCTTTCTGAATCTGAAAAATGCAGCTGTTTGAATAATACAGACATATTTTTAACATTAACCCAGCATTTTTCATCACTAACTTATTCCTTCTAATTATCTCACCATTTCAATCTATCTCCCCTGAATCTTTTCTCCTCAGTGTACTACCCTTCTTTCTTCTCCCCCTTACCCACCTACTTCCCTTTCATTCCCTTTTCTGGCTCTCTTTCCTACCTGTAGTTACTGTACATAAGCATCTACTCCAAGTGCATGCATGCAATTAGCTTATAGCTCATATGTTTGCTTAGCTATTGCTTGAAATGGCAAGTGGCCCATCTCCCAGCAGCCAGATACACACACATGTACATGTTAAAACAGCAAACAACAGAGTAAGACACTGTACAACTGTATTTGTACTTAATATAATATTTTAATATGACCGACCAAATACTACGGTCAAGATATTAAGAGTTCCTTTATAACATGGATTACTGACAGATACGCTGTACTTCCTCAAACAGCTCTCAGTTCATAACCAACTGTCATTATTTAACCAGTTGTTTTTCAGTCCCTTTTATAAAGTCTAAATTTAAATCCTCTTGAAACATTCTTGGCATATCTGTGACTTTACTTTGGACTACGCCAGTTCTTGTTCCTTCACCAATTTCTGAGAACATTGTGAACCTGATTCCATATCATTTCCTGAGAAGACCAGGGTGTATTCTTTTGACAAGATATCCATTTTTTTTTCACTGTTAGCCATTTCTCTTTGTTAGATCCATTCTGTCAATTGAGTCTTTGTATGTATTTAGCTTATCATGCTGTTTCAGCAAGCCTCTATTATCATAGCCATCTGGTACTAATATTTTAAGGCCACAGCATATCGAGTTGTCATGCAAACACATTTTTTCCTAGGCTAATCACCCTTGTTTGCTGCATATTTCTTTCTGCATACTTTGTAGGCTTTGCATCACATACTATTTTTAAAAATATCATGCTGTTACTATGACGGAAGACAACTTTTACTTTTATACAGTATCAATTCCCCCCTTTTATTTTAAAAATCCAAAATTTGATTTTTTTTTTTTGACATCCATCTTCCCTGTGTTCCACATCTGAAAAACAGATAAGAACTCATTTATCTGCCTTTCCCCGATCTCCCTGATTTATTACTTTGCATTGATCTCTGTGTACCAGCACGGCTCTCTAAGGCTCTTTTTTTTTTTTTAACATTTTTTTTTTTTTTACTTTTTGGATCAAAGGCCCAATTAATTCCTTTACTTCAACATGTCCTTGCCAGTTACTGTCCCATGGACCAGTTCTACTGAAATCTTTTTCATGACTTCACTTCCAATTTGAATGTTTTCTTCTTCTGGCAATATTGGAACCTTTTTCCATAAATGGAATGCTTACTATCTGGTTATGCCTTGGCATATCTCTTGCAGGTCTTTCCTCCATTACTGATGCTTTGCTGTCTCCAACAGTGGCCTCTCACTTCGGAACTCCAGACCAAAAGGGAACTGTAGGGGCATCTTCCTACCTGTCATCACATCGGATGGGGATATGACCATTTTGCTATTGGGTGTTGATCTATTGCCATCAGAATATCAGGTAAATGTTTTACCCTGTCATTTCCTTTTTTAATGCACATCTTTTTTAACCTGTACTTTAAAGTTCTGTTTATTCTGTCCACTATCCCATTTGATTGTGGATGATATGGCACATGGAATCTTTGTTGAATTTCCAACATGTCACATGATTCTTTCATCCTTTTACTGACAAACTCTGGTCTGTTGTCTGATTCTATTACCCTGGGCTATCCTCAGTGACAAAATATATTTTTCTCCAAAGTGCTTCTGCTGTCATTTTGGCTGTCATTCCTTTGGTTGGAATTGCCTCTACCCATTTTGAAAATACATCTACAGCTACCAGCAAATAATGATATCTACCCTTTGCCAGAGGCAGAGGTCCTGCTTAGTAAATTTGTATTGCATACCATGATCCATCTGCTGTAGGTACCCTGTGCAACTGCATTTTTTTTACATTTTGCATTTGTCTGAAGACATATCAGACATTCATCCTGCACTACTTTACACAATTTTTTCAGATTTGGATTCCAAGACTTTTCTTTCACTACCGGCTATAATTTCTCCATCTCTATATGTCCCAGAATTTGATAATTAAACATTGCTATTTAATATGGAATGTATGGCAATCGTAGCCCTTTTTGTGTACAAAAAGTGTAGAAATGCCTGTCTGTCCCATTGCTTTATAACTCATATTGCTCCAATTCTTCTTGTATTCCCCTTTCCTTCTGGAGTATTTCCAAATGCACATCTATTTGTTTCCCCTCCTCTAGGGACCATGCTTTGGAGAACTGGAGTTCCCCCTCAGTTTCTTCAGGGTATAAAAGCTCTCCCTTTTCAGCGACTTCCTTTGCTTTGGCATCAGCCAAAGTATACCCACTTGCATCTTTGTTGTTCGTCCTCTGATGGACTCTAAGTTTTAAAATACTGAATTGTGCATGCAAATAATACATTTCTATCAATTTACATATGTCCTATAAAACAGGAGCATGCTTTAATGGTTTTCCTGTGCTATCAATTAATCCTTTCCTTGCCCACATTGCCATTTGTAGTCTCAATTAATTTACCATATAGGTACTGTCACTGTAAATATTCACCAGATGGAAATGCTGCAAAACATACAGTTTCCAGTTCCACCCTCTGTGTCGACATGTATCCTGGTAATTTTTGACTAGAATCAGTTTGTCTCCTTTCTTCAGAGTCACTACTGCAAATCCAGTATATTTCCCATTCTTCCAGAATCAGGCATCATCCACATACACAGTCAGAATGTGATGGTCATGATCTGGTTTTAATGGTGACTTATCTGGCTTTGCCAGATCTGCCAATGCAGTCATGTGGTTTCCTTCATGTCCAATAAAATTGGATAGGTAATACTTGTCCCCTGTCTCTCTATGCACATCTCTTATACCGAATGTAGCCAGCTATTTAAAAAAAAAATGTCTGACTAACTCCCGCGGTAATTCTTTTCATCTCATGGTTACTTTTTATTGTCTGATATGGAGTTTGCACTATGACCCCTGAAAACATTGTCAAATATTCTGTTTGTTTTATTCTCAAGTATATAGCCAAACGCTACTGAATGCAGGGATGATAGCTTTTTTCCACTGGAGTAATTTGCTGGCTGCAAAAGTTAATTGGTTTCAACCATCTCTCCATTCCAGGAGATATCCCATGAGGCCATGATTGCAATATCACTACCAGAAGTGCCTGTATTCCTGCTGCTGTTTTAAAATAAAAGGCAATTTATTGGTGGGAGCTATTAGCTCCATTGATTGTGCTAACTTATGTTTTAACATCTTTAGTGCCTCATCCTCAATGCAACTCCATTTTAGAGTCAATTCATCTTTTTGTTCTGACAGCATTTTATAGAGAGCTGCAGCTGCTGCATAATCCTCTATAAATTTCCTGTTGTAGTTCATAATTCACATGAATGTGTGTAAGTCTGGAATTGTCAAAGGTTTTGGCAGTTCCAGAATTCCTTGCATCATTTCTTTGCAAGGAGTCCTCCCTGCTGGTCTGGCAATAGTTCCTAGAAATTTAACTTCTTGTAACATGAACTGTATTTTCCTTTGTTTACTTTAAAACCTGCCTTTTGCAGTTCCTTTAGAACCTTTCTTAGCTGTCAAATGTGTTCTACTGTCTCTGACTATATCAAAATATCATCAGTGCAACGTATAGCTCTGTCGCTCTTGTTCATGTCTTGTAAGATTGCACCCACTATCTGATGGAAAATGACAGGGTTGTTTTGAAAAAACCTGTGGTAATCTAGTCATAACATATTGTTGATTTTGAAAGGAAAAGGCAAACCGTGGCCAATCCCTTTTCTGAAATGGTACTGCAAAAAATCCATTTGCCAGGTCTATCACACTGAACCACTGATGTTCTGGTTTTATTTGGGCTGCTAATTCTAGGACTGCCAGTATTAGGTGTGCTCTTGGTTGTGTGTGTTCTAAGTTACCTATTACCAATTGTAAACTTTGTTTTTCTTTTTTAACTGGCCCAATTGGTAAATTTGTTGAACTATGTCCCTTTTGGATGATACTTGTCTGTTCCCATTCCAAAATGTATTTCTTCATATCTGCTGCTGCTTCAGCTGGAATTGGAAACTGATTTTGGAAAGGAGGGAGGGAGGGATGAAGTCCCTTGAGCTTCCTACCATGACTGATATTTCTAATTTTCCACAACCTGTTTTTGATATTGCCCAGAGGATCTCAAATTCTTGTTCTATGGTGTCCCGTATATCCTTCTGTTCATCTGTCAAAGGCACAAATCTGTTTACTTTACTCTCTGTCAAGTTAACTTGTACTGTCATACACTAAATGTCACTGCCCACTTCATTTTCATCTTTTGCTTTCCACAAAATGCAGTTGGAAAAATCTATTACTATTCCCAACTTGCTCATAATATCTATCCTTATCATGGTGGTCCCACAACTGGGATTCATCAAAATGTTCCTGTTATGGAATCCCTGTCCTGTTCAAATCTGATTTCTACAGGCTTGATGCCTACAGCAATACATGCACTACCACTGAAATCCAAAATTAAAGTTTTCTTTCTTGAGTCCATTCTTAACCACCTGTTTGTAATAGAAACCACTGCTCCTGTGTCTATGAGGACATTTTCCATGGCATTGACTCCACCCAAACATCGGTTAAAGGTTGACTATTATTCCCTCGCTTAAAACTATTTGGGTGGGGGGACACCCCTATAGTGAATCTTCATCATCTCCTTTCTTTCTGGGGACTTCTCTAATGACACAAATATTGTGTTCTTGCTCCAGAGAATCATCATCCTCATCTGCTGCATACACAGGATGTTGCAATTCCTGAGACACAGCCTGTCTTTTCTTGTGGTCTGGATTATAGGAAGGAGTTTCTTTATATTCCACTGGGTAGACATTTCCTTTATTGTCATATTATTGTTTTTTATAATTTCCCCTTGCCTTATTGAAAAATGTTTGACTCTCAATACTATCATCCTATAATTTTTGCTTTTGCTTTTCTCTTCCGTCTTCTTTAGTATCTGATTCCTTAGCATATATTCACTTTTCTATCTGCTTATTTTTCCACTTCTTGTAATGTGGACACTCTTGCTTCACATATCCAAGTTTCTTACAGAAAAAAAACATGTCACCTTGTTTTCATCAGAGCTTGGGAGTGGAGGCTGCTCGTGGTCCATCCCTTCTCCCATCCCCACCACCTGCCTCTACCTCTTTCCTGTCCTACTGTACCTACAATTTCAAAACCATCTTCATCAGTGCTGAGAGAGAAAATATTATATTTGAAAATGTCTCTGTCATCACTCATGGCCCTTCCTCTCATCAACTTGTGAACACATTGTTCTAATGTCAGTAGTTTCTGCACAGACACATTTAATGTCACCCGCAACTCCCTTTACTTGCTCCAAAAATGCCTGTATTAACCATTTCCTTATTTCAAGTCTTTCCATTTCCCTGTCATCTATGTTATGAACAATTTAAAAAGCCAATTTAAAATGTTCTGCCTGTTCCAACATACAGAAACTGTAATGTTAAAATATTCTAACAACTTAGTTGTCAGAGTTTGTCCCTGTGAATATGCCAAAAGCACATGTGCAATTCTGTTTAATTTTGAATCAAGATTACAATCATTAGCAACAACAAACGTTTGTAACAGTTTGGAATAATAAATGCTAAAAAATATTGTCTTAAAGAATTATTCCATGCATTGCCAGTTGTGTATGACAACCGATCTTCAAAAGTAAACATATTATAAAGAAATACCGTTTTTATTGTTCCACTGAGGTATTGTCTGTAACAGACAAGAATGCTGGTATAGAACAACTGAAGTGCTTGTCATTACTTGTACATCCTCAGTCTTAATGGTGTCTGAAGCTTTAAGCTCCTGTAACTGTTTTTGTAATTCTGCCTCTGAAGCTTTACATTCATGTAATTGTTTCTGTGTAATTTCACTATTTTTATTTGTAGTTCTGCCTCTAGCTAATGCCTCCGGGGTTCTCTGTTTTCTTTGATTAATTCCTGTGTAAGTGTGTCTGTTTCATCTCTCTCACCCAACTGTGCCTCGGTGGTGGCATGTATTGCTTTCCAAAATGGCAATAACATCTTGTGCATGTGTCGTGAATTGTATGTCATGTTTTTTTAACATTTCAATTTGTTTGTCATTAGTCTTTTTTAAATTGTCTTCCTGCTCTTTGTCTGAAAGTTCCTTATTGTTAGTAATGTCATCCTACTGCAGACAGTAAGTCTTAAACATTTCTGCCATCTCCCCAAACTGCAACCTTTTGTTTTTATTTAGAAATGACTGAAACTCCCTATAAAAGGTGGATATTATCATTACAAAATGACCTTTTGTTTCGCATACCATGTCTAACCTGTCCTGTGTAAATTTTAATGGTATCTTTTGCATCACAGTTTTATGACATGTTATATAGAATTGAGGATATTTATCCACACAGTTTATGCATTCAACGAGTGTTCTATATTTTTGCAAATATTGATCATAACACTGTATCCATTTACAAAGGTAAACTTTGTCACTTTTGCTAGTATCAAACAATGCTTTGTTACTTTTAACATTGCCACTGACTTATCCATACCATTGGCATAGTAATGTCCAAACTTGACCTGGTGTTTGATTAAAGATTATTGCCATAGTATGTGGTCATTTTGTGCTTAAGTCATTAATGGCATGCATGTTATTTCAGAAAGAGGCTTACAGTATTTCAGAAATGGTTAACAGGTGATCAGGCTGCCTACCAAAACTGAAAGCTGGAAGTTCTTTGTCTGTTGAAAATGATGGTGAAACTTTTTGGAGCAGATACAGAGATGAAATCTCAGCTTCACCAATAGTTGGAAATAATAGATACTGCTGAGCTGGTCAATACCAACTGTATTGATGGTGGCATCAATGGGATAACCACGTGGTTGTTGTAATGGACTGGTACAAATATATTACTAAAGATTCAAATGTAGTCTGGCTCACCACTGTTAAAATAGCAAACAACAGACTAGGACACTGTACAACTGTATTTGTACATAATATAATATTTATTAATATGACCAACCAAACACTACTGTCAAGATATTAACATTTGTTTTATAACATGGATTACTGACAGATACACTTTGCAATTGTTTTTCAGTCCCTTTTATAGAGTCTAAGTTTAAATCCTCTTGAAACATTCTAGGCATATCTGTGGATTTACTGTAAATCACCCCAGTTGTTGTTTCTTAATCAAGTTCTGAGAATAATGTGGACCTCACCAGTTTCCTGTTTCCTTATCAGTTTTTGAGAAGACCAGGGTGTACTCTTTTGATGAGATAGGCATTTCTTTTTGCACTGATAGCCATTACCCTTTGTTATATCCATTCTGTCAATTGGGTCTTTGCATGTATTTAGCTTATTATGCTATTTCAGCAAACATCTACTATCATAGCCATCTGTTACTAATATTTTAAGCCTACAGCATAACTTGTTGTCATGCAAACACAATATTTCCTAGGCTAATCACACTTATTTGCTGCATATTTCTTTGTGCATACTTTGTAGGCTTTATATCACACTGTTAATATGAGGGAAGACAACTTTACTTTTATACAATATCTATCAGTACACTCATCTAGAACCGTAACTCTATCCATGCAGTTCCCAAGAGTCCTCTAATTCTAATGTCAAAACTTGCTGCCTAAGTGTAAATCTTCCATTTCTCCCCTAACCCTAAACACAAACCCCACTCCTTAAACCTAAAACTCAGTTCACTGTCTGTCCCATTCTTAAACCGTGCTCTCTAAACCTAAAGCATGCACTTGCTCAGTAACTCTAATACCAGCCTCCCTTCCCTTTCCCTAACACTAATATTCATAGTTGCTCCTTAACAATAATCACAAACCCTGTTCCCTAAATGTAAAAGTCCCAGTAACTCCTTGATCTTAATCCCAAGAACTGTTACCTAACCCCTACTGTAAAACTCACAGTAATTCCTATTCCTAAACCCGACTCCTAACACCAACTCTGTGTCTCCCAGTCACTGCATAAGCCTAACTGTAAAACTCCCATTCACCTCTTCATGATTGTCACTCTTACCTTGCTCAAACTCTAATACCTGTTTGAGCTGCATCCTCTGCAAGATGTCTAGGAGATTACTAAATTGTACGATGGTGGCCTATGTGCTGCTGGGACTCGGACAAGTGAATGCTGTACAGTGCTATGTTATGTAAACATCTGTAATTGTTTGTCATGTTTTTTCTCAGACATCTTCATTAAAGCTAGTTGATCCCACTGCTGCTAAGCATTTAGTTAATTCCAATGCTACTCCTATTGATAAGGAGTGGAAAATTATTAATAGGTATTGGGGAAATGTGTATTCTTCATTGTCAGGCTCATATGTTAAAGTTTATTCTGAAAGATTGTCAAAGTATGAAGAATGTTTTTTTCTGCAGTTTCTTCCTGAAGAAAACTATGCTTTATAAATAACTGAGTTTCTTCTATTGCACAAGTCACTACTCATTATTTGCAGTGTGTGCATGACTCCATTGATACTTCTTCCATGGCTATGGCCACTAATACTGTTTTAAGGAGGTTTGCTTGGCTGCATTTTCAGAACCTTCCAGGTGGTATTAAAATGACATTTTAAATTCTTCTTTAGATAGAGATTTAGTGCTTGTCCCTCTGTTGCAGAGATGATCAAAAGTGTGATGAAAGGTTCAAGTTGATACAGGGAATCTCTAAGATTTTTCATTCTGCCTTTTCAGTGGGGTTTCTTTCCCCAGTTTTGGCAGAGTACAGAATAAACACTCTCAACAGAATTCAGGTAAACAGACATTTAAAAAGAAATGGCAAGGGAGTTCCAAAAAGAAGTATCTAACTTTTCAATATAAAGGACAGTCCAATATGACTGAATGGCTATTCAAGAAACCTTGTGACCCACTCCCACCATGGCCCTACTTTTCTTCCAGAAGATCTTACTTTCCATTTTTTTTTTGGCAACAAATTGCTTCAGACAAATGGGTTCTGAATATTTGTCTAGGTTACAGATGGCAGTGGAAGAACTTTTCTCCTTTCCTGTGGGTCATTCCTCATCCTCCAAATCAGACTCTTTTGTTTCCACCTATTTTTCATCACATGCTGTCTCAAGGAGTAATAGAACAAGTTCCTCCTTCCCAGGTGGGGAAGTGTTTTAAATCAAGGATGTTCCTAGTGCCAAAGAAAGAAAATTCTTGGTGATCAGTTCTGGATCTTTCTTTCCTAAACCTGTTTGGGATAGAGCCGTAATTCAAAATGATGTCACTTCACAACCTACCTCTACTTCCTTTTTCAAGATTCCTGGTAACATTATGCTTATCATCACATCCCTATTCATCCAGACTGCAGACGATTCTTAAGGTTTTATGTGTCTGGATCACATTATCAGTTCTCTGCCTTACCCTTTGGGCTATCTTCTGCACCAAGAATGTTCACAAAGTTTCTAGCTCCAGTTATAGCTCATTGCAGGCTACAGAATATCTATTTATTTTCCATATTTAGATGATTTGCTTATCTTTGCAGAGTCATTTTCAAAGTGTCAGGAATCTCTGTCTATCTCTTGGGTGACAAATCTCTTACATAAGCTGGGATTCCAAGAGATCCTTTAAAAGCCCTTCAACACTCTCTCACACAGGTTTGTGTTCTTGGAATGTCAACTGGACACCTCAGTTCACAGAGCATTTCTTCCACAGAAAAAATAGATCTTTATTTAGATGTGTGCCTAAAATTTTCCACTCAGACTTTGGTCACTTTGATGGGTTTGGGGCCTCTTGGCATCTATAATTCTCATGATACCCCTGGCAGGAATCTGTATAAGAAAGATACATTAGTATCTGAAATCTCTTTCGTCCTAGCATCAACACTCTTTAGTTTTTCAAATGTCAGTGCTGGGGTTTGTCAGAAGAGAAATGTTTTTTTTGTGGAAACAACATATATCCTGAAATCCAGATCGCCCCTTCTTCCTCCCTGCTCCAAAGCAGTCAGTCACCACAGATGCCTTGGACTATGCTTGGGGAACAGATTCAAGAGGTATAAAAGTGCAGGGGGTGTGGGACGCCAAGGACAGATGCAATCACATAAGTATCTAGGGAATGCTTGGCCTGATTAAGGCACTCAACTGTTTGTACCATCTTTGGCCCCCAGGACCTGTTTAAGTGGTTTCAGACAACACCACAGTCATATGATACATCAATAAGCAAGGGGGAACCCAGTTGTATTCCTTTTTGCAGACTATCCATGTTAGCTTGGGATATAGCTTTACAGCATGATTTCACTCTACAGGCATCCTAAATTTCATCAGAGCAAAATTGTGTGTCATACAAGCTGAGCAGGACCAGGGCAGACCCTCAAAAATGGAAACAAGATTAGGCATCTGCCAACATTTGATCCATCTCTGGGGAGTTCCTCAAGTAGACCTTCTTGCCTCCTGTTTGAACAATCTAATAGCTAGATGCTGTTCCAAGACCCTATGTAGGAAGGCCTGTAAGACAGATGCCTTTTCTTTTCTTTGGACAGGATCATTTCTGTATGCTTTTTCGCTCCTTCTACCAATATACAAGGTACTTATGAAGATTCAGAAGGAATCCTCCAGATCATTGTGGTAAATGCATTCTGGCCTAGGCATGGGCGTGCCTTCGCTGAAGGTTGGGCATCGGGCTGGCAACTCGGCACCATAAAAATCTACTGCCAATCATTAGCAGACTGGAGTTCCGCTGTGGTGACCCCTAACCAGGAAAAGCAGAAAAGACAAACAAACAAACAAACCTAAAAATGAGGGAGAAAGGATACTCCATAACGTAAATATCTACAGACAACTAAGGCACTATCTTGACAGAACTATAACTTTCAGATCTTCAGATCAATTGTTCCATAAGTTTATAATGTATACTAGGCTAACAACCTGTAGGGGCCTTAAAAGCCTAGCCATGCAAACCAAATGTGACCCACAAATTTGATTTATATCTGATTTGTAGACCGTGATTTACTGACTGTCTCTGTCCATCAGAGACATAGCAGCCCGACTGGGAATGAATTTCCAATTACCCATCCATTAGTCCAAGTTGTACATAAATAGATATAGCAAAGAACTCTGCTTCACATGGATGGGGAGCCTATTCCAGAGAATGTGAATTCCCTGAGAAACATTTCCATCTATACAACATGTCCAAGTTATGTTGCAAGGAAAATTTAGGTCTTTAATCTAGTATTTCTGATGCTGTTTGTTTTGCAGATGTGCAACAGATTCAGAAAAAAGGTCCAGAAATGCCTTATATGCAAGACAAAGATAACATCTCAGAAGTCTGTACAATACTGAGTAAACAGAGTTTTAAAGCAATCAGCATAGGATATTGTGTTAACTCCCTGTATTCTTTTTTGTAAGGAACCTTTGTGGACATTCCATTTGCTGCATGTGTCTGGTCAAGTGTATACCAAAGGGGGCCATATCCTCTATGGACCTAGATGCCATGCCCTTACTTATAAGTTTTGCAACATAGAAGGATTTTCTTATTACCCTTTACACATGTTGGTTGAAGGCTATGTTACTATCTACACGAGTTCCCAGATCCCTGACTAGTGAATCAACGTTTTATGGGAGTTTTATTGATGACATAGTTACCCAGGTTTGGCAGACTTCCCAAAAGTTATTATAATGTATTTCTTGGTACTGAGTTTTAAGCCATGGCTTTGACACCAAGTGTTTGTCTGTACTAGACCTTCCTGAAGGGTGTTTTCATCTTGGGTGTATTCAATGACTACTCCCAGTTTGCAATCATCTGAAAACATGGTTAGCCAGAGGCCTTTGACATTGGCTTTAACATCTGAGAGGTAGATATCAAAGAGGAATGGGCCTAGCAAACAGCCATGGGGAACTCAACTGGAGACTGGCCTCTTTGTGTTGGTGGCCTCACTGATTCTAACTTACTGGGTCCTATCAGTGAGCCAGTTCTGCAAAATGAACAGCATTAGAACTGCTATATCTAAGGACATAAATGTGACATATTGAAGAGGAATTATGAATTCAGAGAATCCCCATTCTCTGAAATAGGCACTCCATCCATGTGAAGTAGAGTCCCTACCTAACCCTATGCAAACATAGCCAAGATCAGTGGATGGGAAATTCACCCTGGGTCTGACCTCCATGTCTCTGATGCACACAGACAGTCCAGAAATCATGTACAAACTAATATACTTCCTCTATACTTCATCTATATAATCTATAGTAATGTCCAAACTAACACACCCCTTTCCTAATATAAAGGCCCAAAATACAACAGCTAAAAGGATACATTTGGATTGTGTGGCTAGCCTTATAAAGGCCCTAGTAATCATTAGCCTAGTAGACACTTATTAACTTAGGAACTTATAAATGTCGGGACTTGCAATTCTGGGTCCCAAAATATGGAGACTGGATTAATGGAAATCTGGACTTTCGCATACTATGTCTGATTTTGCTGTGTTTTTTTATTTCCTTTTCTTGAAGGAATAGTGATCTCAGAGTTGGTGTATATAAGTTTGGAGTTGTCAGGGGCTTACCTCCCACACCGTGGGTACAGTATGGCTTGGCCTCCTGTACAAACACGTTTAAAGGAAAAGAGCGATGTTCAATGTTCACCGTTCTCCTGCATTTTTAATATTTTTTTCTGTGCTTTGGGACTTGATATTGTAAGACCTGACATTGCAATAAGGAGATGGATTAGAATAAAAATTGTCAATAATTCTGTATCTTTGACCACATTATTTTTTGTCTTTGTTCCTTATCCTTGAGCAAAGAAATTGAGAACTATGGCTTCAGCCATAACTATGAATGCAGTATCTACATTCATATGACACTGCAATGCATTTTCATAAATCTGTGCTGATGCTGTACTCAAGGGCCATTGACACCTGCTAATCACACCTCTTGACAGTTTGAGCCTGTTGCAGCTGTTCCCTTTGCCATTCCCTAGTTAAAGCTGTCCTCTGACAAATAGTGACAATTTCCAAAAGGACTGAATGCATGACAGGTGCTGAAACATGATAAAGATGGAGCTGGGTTGAAGGCAGTAATTTACATTTTATACTCAAACCCAAGTTTGTTGACCCCACCATTCACCTATCATTTAAAAAATGTACTAATCCTCAAAATGCTCCCCAGAGATATAGGAAGAGTGCACATTATTTTCAGCTGTTACCATTTATACCCATAAAAATCTACTTTTTGAGGTGTATTCCTTTTGAACAAGCATTCTTTGGATACATCAGTACTGTAAATATTCATTTACACATTTCTGACCATTTTGTGTTTGTTTGTCTGTTGAAGTTTCCAAGAGATGTTCAGTTTGTATTTGAGTATACTTAGCATGCCTAGCTATACCCTTGAAATGGGTTGCTGATTTTACAATGAAATCAATTCTCTACTATAACACAGAAATGGGTGCATACAAATTGTAGGAGAGCTTAGAGATCTGGTCATTTATTGTTAAGATTTCTGGCACTGAACACAGGCAACCTTGTTGTGGTCTAGTCTGGAATTTACTGCAAGCCTTTTTGTTATGTTGAAATGATCAGAAATTAAAGTTTGCCTAATAAAAGGTACTATGTGGGCAGCAAGAGTTTTGGTCAGTATGTAGTATTTATGCTATTAAAATGTGCAGGCCACCTTTGGCTAAGCAGGTTGGGCTGTTGATCACTTTGTCCCAAGCTGGCACATACTTTACCACTGTAGAATGACAACAGCTACTTAGCCAATTGTTAAAGCTAATTATTTTTCCTTTGTATCTGGGAATCATTCAGGGTAAGGCTAGGATTCCTTTCAGGGTTAGACTAACATGATTTAGTGCATGAATGCATGCCAAACTCCATCATGTCTCTCTGCATGTCTTTCCAGGTTGAATACCTCAGGTCATTTATACTTATGTGAGCCATCATCATGTTTTTTGTCATGTTTGTCTTATCTGGGGGAAGTGGGTCCCTTGTAACATCACAATTCCTGGCAGAGTAAAGACAGCTGTTACCCTGTCTTTGCCTAGCCTAGTGACTGTAGAGTCAGTGTTCCTGATGACATAGTTGCCACTTGCTAAGGCATTTCTACTTGGACTCACAGACCTAGTGGCAGTAAAAAGTTTGAATTCTGTAGCCTAATGACTCAACAAGTCATGTGAGTTGCAGAAGAGAGGTATGGGTGACTTTGTGTTACTCACTTACTATATGTTTAAGTGAGAAGGTGGCCTCCACATTATATAGATAATTATATCTCTCACAAATCATGTCATATTGGTCTAATAATAATTGTTTGTTGTGAACATTAAGCACTTCTTCCTCTGTCTTGGAATAACATGCGTAGTGAGGCTTGCAACAGAATGCAGAAAGGCAGACTGGGCTTTTCTATTTGCCCTGCAGGTTTAAACTACCAAGAATAGGAATGATATACTGAACCAATTTAGTTGGTAGACAGAGAGGATCTATTGAGTAGATATAATTGTGCTGTGGAACAGATGAGCTAGGTGAGCCAAAGATGTACTAACACTGATGCATCAACTACCTGAGCCTACAGGGAAGAAATGACACAATACAGTCTAATCTGAGATAAGTACATCAGTATTGTTTGATATGTCACACAACCTTACCATAATAACAGTAGTGTAAGGGCTGAAGAGGTAGAATAAATTAAACACAGCAAGGTCTGGGAGTAGTACGCAATTATACTTTGATACAGTGTACAATTACAGTAGTAAGAGAGATACATGAATTCTGTAGAATAACAATAGAATAAGGATTGAAAAGCTAGCAAACTTCACACACCATAAACTCTGGAATATCAGAGTGAGATGCCAACAAAAGTACGACTGGAGATTGATATGAATACCACACTCTATATACATCAGAGGTTGATTGTTAGTAACACAATGAAAATAGTTGGCCCAGATGCCATAAAACTTATTTCAAAGGGTCATTGTGCCCAGATGTCACACAATCATTGCTTATCTCATGCTACAAAACATATGCTTCAAAGAGTCAATACACTCCTGAGACACACGATCATTGTTTGTTGGATTTATCAGACCACATTGCCACACATAGCAGTTACATGTCACTTATTGATAAAGAGTGATAATATTCAATAGCTAAAAGACAGGAAAATCCCTGTTATACTGGTAGGGCAAAGGAGGGATTCAAATTGTTGGGTGTCCTGTGCCTAAGAAGGTATCCCTTACATCCTCAGATGATAATCAGGGTGTAGCTTAACCAGGAGCTGGGGCTTATACTGAAGATGGGGAAATCAGCAGACTAGTTGGGGTATGTAGTCTTTATTTGGCGTTAAGTCTCATGATGTCCTTATTTTATATGTTATATACTGTCATCACATTACTTCATGCAGTGGAATTCCGGGGGGGGGGGGTTGCCTTTGTAAAACTAGAAACTAGATAATGGTGCTGCATTACCAGGATAATGTTGTACATTCCAAAGAAGACACACAAAATAACTTTGCTGCACTGGAGGGGTGGATATCATTGTGAGATGGAGGGGTTTAGTAAAGCCTGGAGTTGTGTTCTTGAGTGACAAAGCTTGGCAGATTGGTGAGATGACAAAGGTGTCCTACTTGTTTGATAACATTGTTTACACGTTTGAGGTTTAAGTGTTGAATTGTAGGATACCACTGGAATATATTTGGAAGGTTATGGTAGGATTGTTCCTTATTACATACTGTCCTTATATCAGTTTGTTGTGTATGCAGCAAAGAAATGGCACTCAGAACATCTCTGGAAAGTTCATGCTATATTGAATGCACTCTGGCATTCCTGGTTTGCCCATCTATCCCAATAGTATGGCATTAGTGCAAAGTGTTTACTTTCTATACTTAAATAATGCAGTCTTTGGACTACAGAATTCCTTGTTTCCACTTGATTTCTGTGACGGAGAATGTATATTCTCAATATTTTCTTGTGACCATGTTGACATTCTTTCAAAAAAAAAAAAAAGAACAAGTTGTTGATATATGGCAGCAGTTCTTATTTGTCCCTTAACCTAGCAATCTTAGCAGACCTGTACAGTGTTTTGCAGTCCTTGCTTCTGGTGCCATCATCTGTCTGCATTAAAATAAATAAAATACTTTAAGCTGACAGATGGAATTCCCTTCAGAGTAATCATTACTCGGCACTTCAAACTTTGAAGGTTTCTTTTTATTCTTCCCAGTGTTCTGTCCTTGAAAAGAGGAACTTTTCCCATTGTTTTACTTCTGTCATTAAAAAAAAAATGTTTAGGAGAATTGCATGACCATGGCTAAATATTATATAATGACAGACATAGATGTTATTATTGGCAACAACATTGCCATTTGTTCAGTAAACTGAGTGTAAATGCATCAACAACTTGAGGTGGCTAGAAGCAGTAGAATCAAGTAATAAGATTGCTGTCAAAAGAACATAGCAGCAATTATATATATTAGATTTGTGCGTGTCCTGTACAATTTATCTTACTGATGTATGTATTTGTTCACCTATTGCTGGGTTTGTCCCCATTTCTATAGCATACACTCCAAATGTATTTATTTAATTGTGTTTTTTAACTGTGATGGTCTGACTCGGCTGCACAAGACTGTTTTTCAGAAGAGGCCCAGAGGGAAAAGCTCCAAAAAATTACACATTCTAACAATAAAAGAAAAAAAAATGTTATGTAATACAAAAATAACTTAGGACAATGACTGTTTTCAGGACAAGGGAGAAAGAATAGTTACAAAGCAGTGTAAGATACTTAGTATGTAAAGAGAAGGAGGGATATTTAGTGGGTATTAATGGGAGATTATGGTTAATGAATGCACTATATAATAGTGTGAGGGAGGACTAGTGACAACAGATGGATGATTATCTCATATATGCTGTATGATATCAAAGTCCTGGCTTGTTGACAGCTTTTGCCTCAGTTTGACAGTGGCTGTTTGGAGTTTCTGTAACTCAGGGGACCTAAAGACGGTAGGATAAGGAGTGACTTTGCTGTCTGGCTTAACTCCAGGCTACAGTTGACTCAGCTGGTCACGAGGAACATCCACTGATTTGAACATGTCCTAGTTCACTGAGGACGTTGATATAAGAGTTCACATTGACTTCCCCACTGATTTCATTAGAGCCTTGCTGTTCTTAGTGACTAACTTCCGTGTTGATTATGAGTTAGTGGCTCTTACTAAAGAATTCAATTGTATTATGAAGGGATTTATATTCGCTCAGGTTATTACCTCTGTAATTGATTAGTTAGGACCTGCATTAGACATGAGCTCCTTAATGGATGTGAGACTTACTGATGGAACCAGCTTCATGGTCTGACCAGTTTTTGTCTCTTTTGACTTCAGTATGCTGCACTTTGGTTGGAATGATGTAATGCCTCTCACTTTATTCTGTTTATTATTTTGTTTGCCATCCTTCTGTTCCTTCTAGAGGATGGTACTGGCACTCTCAATGCCAGGATACGTGACTATAATAAGACTCTAGCTTTGTTTTTAATGAGATAGTCACAAGTTAAGTAAACCCTATCTTGATAAAGCAGTGGGAGTCATGGCATGATCTGTAGTTCCATTCCATGGGGAGTGAATGGAAGAAGTTGGAACACTGTTGGAGGCATGCAACTCTTGATTTGGATGAGCATTGTACTTTGTACTAGAATGGCATCTCTCTTGAGAAGACAGTTTATTTGCCAGACAGGGAGACATTAACACTGGGTAATTGACCAACAATGCTCTTTCAGTTGGACAGATTGTACAACCCAGAAGCTGAACCACTCAGTGACATTTATCTTCTCATCAAAGTAATTTGGTAACTTGGCTTTTTATTGACAAAGTTGCCTCTTCTTTTCCTCCTTTGGATCCCATGGATACTGCTGAAGTCTCTGTTAGAGCTCACCCCTCTTCATGGACACAGTTTGCTATTCTTGGTTATGATGAACTGCAAAGCAAGTTAGGCATGTTCTATTCAATGGATAGATTCAACGCATGCCCTTTTAGACTGGTTCTGGCTTGCCTGGATGTGCTGAGCTTAACAGTTTATCAGAAATTAGCATCCTTTCTAATGCGTGGAATTTTCCAGTTGTCTTCAAGGAAGACCTTGTTGCCCCAGCACCCCGGACCTCAAAAAGCTGTCTCTGGACCCTAATGTCTTTGATAATTCCTGTCCTATCTTAAACCCTCCTTTTTAGGTACAAGTTTGTAGAAAGTTGTCTATGCATAGTTTGAGTATTACGTTATCTTACTGAATTCTGATCACTCTGGGTTTTGGCCCTGTCAGAGTTCTAAGAGCACTGTCATTTGGATAGTGAATGATCTCTTAATGGCTGGAGGCCAGTGGTTCTATTCTCTTTTTTGTCTGTCTATATCTCTTTGAACATGTCCATTACAATCTTGCAGTGTTTTTTCATCTTAATCTTGTTTACTTTTCCATGCAATATTCAGGAGGTAGTTTTGGGCTTAAACTCTTATGCCCCATACTGTCATGTGTGTGCAGCACCACAGGACATAATTGTGGGTACTTTACTTTTCATGGTGCTCCTGTTTTCACTGGGAGATCTCATTAGGCAGAGAGGCTTGGTATACCACTGCTATGCTGATGATACACAACTCTGCCTGATCTTACCTTAAGAAAATATGGTGAGTCTGTATTTTCTTGTTAAAACCTTGGAGGTCAATCATCATTTTTTATTTATTTTATTTTACATTTGTTGACCGGGATAGTCCGACTGGATGCATGTCCATTTTCAGCGGAGGCCCGGGGAGAAAAGCTCCAAGGGTAAGCAGATACAGCATTACATAATACCAGCATTACATATTACAAACAGACTATTTACAGAGATTACATAAGTAAGCAAGTTAAACAAGTTCCACAGGTTACAGTTAATCCTGAGCACAAGTCAGGATTAAATTAAATTACACAGTAAACTGGTTAACAGATTTTTACACATTCTAGAGAAAGTTAGCCAGGCTTGATACATTGACATAGCCAGTTAAGTGACAAATGTTGTTTGAGTCTAGTTTTAAATTGAGCTAAGGTGGAAAGTAAGGTAATATCAGCTGAAAGAGAGTTCCAGGATCTACTTACAGAGTTTGCAAAGAGAGAATCACCGGCTGTGTTATTAATTTCGCTAGTCTGAATTAGTAGTTTGTTAGAGGATCGAAGCGGTCTAGGATTGTTATAGGGGGTGATAATATTTTTAAGTGCAAGAGTATTGTCCGGATTATAGAGGATTTTATAGGCCATAATCAGTTGGTTATACTGGATTAGGCTGGGTAGTTCAAGCCACCCAAGCTGATTTAGATTGATGCAATGATGTGTCCTAAAAGGCAGCCCAGTGGCAAACCTGGCAATGCGGTTGTAGCAAATTGAGAGTTTGTTAAGGACAGTCTTGTTTAAATTCGAGAGTAGAGGGGATGCATGCAGAAGGGTTGAAAGAAGGTGAGATCGAGCTATGGCAATTTTAGCTGGAGGGGTTAGGAAGGCTTTTATTCTGTAAAGTGACCCTAGTTTTTTATTGATGGTTTTGATAGTTTGGTTAACATGTAGGTCAAATTTTAGATTATTGTCTATGATGACACCTAATAGTTTGTAGATGGGTCAGGGGAGATTATTGTGCCATCATTTGATTTTATGGTAAAGGTGAAAGCGGTAGACCTACCTGATGGTGAAAATAACAGCATTTTAGTTTTTTGGGATTTAGGATCAGATGATGATCAGAAAGCCAGTTTTCTATTGTATTAAAGGTGGTCT
The DNA here is from genome assembly GCF_019279795.1 of Protopterus annectens. Lineage (NCBI taxonomy): Eukaryota > Metazoa > Chordata > Ceratodontiformes > Protopteridae > Protopterus > Protopterus annectens. Next base: position 790,593,881 of record NC_056743.1, read on the forward strand.
GGGTAGCTGACCATAACTCTACTGGAGATGTGGCTGAGCAAATCAGAGTAGACTCATCAGCATATTGAATACAGCTGACTTTTGGGATGACAGTATAAAGGTCATTAATGAAGGTGAAGAACAGCAAGGGCCCTAGTATAGAGCCTTGTGGTACTCCAAGGGTGTTAGGTAGAAGGTTAGAGAGTTTGTTCTGCCAGAGGACAGCCTGCTGTCGACCATTCAGGTAGGATTGAAACCATTGGAGGGCTCCAGTATCTAGACAGAATGTTTGCAGGGTGTGGATTCAAAGTTGGTGATCAACCATATCGAATGCCTTGGAAAGATCCAAAAAGAGGGCTGAGGTTATATAATTATTGTTGCAATTATGGTTTATGGTGTTAGTAAAGGCTAGGAGGGCTGAAGTAGTGCTGTGATGAGGACGGAAGCCATGCTGAGTGTCTGCCATAAGGCTATTTTGGATTAGGTGGTGCATGAGTTGTCTATGAATACATTTTTCCATAATCTTTGCAAGTGGAGAGAGTATAGCTATTGGCCTATAATTGGAGAATTCAGTAGAGCTGCCTCCTTTGTGAAGTGGATTTACATAGGATATTTTCCAGATGGTGGGAATTTTAGCTTCTACTATGGTTCGATTGATTAGTATTGAGACGGGGTAAGCAATAGCATCAGCTGATTTTTGTTGGTACTCGGCAGGGAGTTGATCAGCAGAAAGTGTAGTGGGTTTTAATTTTTTGATCAAGGTATGGATAAGTGAAGTGGCGACTGGTTGGAAGCTGAACATGAGTAGGCTTCTAGGGGTGCTACTTTCAAGACCAGGGGAGCTAGGAGGTAGTTGGCTAGCTAGGGCTTGAATTGTCTCAGTAAAAAATTGGTTAAAACTATCAGAAACATCTTCAAGGGTTTTATCAATAGTAGCAGCAGGGATTGGGGTTGAAGTTTGTCCAGGATGTAGTAGATTATTTAAACCTGCCCAAAACTTCTGAGGGTTATTTTGATTTACTGTCTGTAAATTACAGTAGTATTGTTTTTTGTCTTGTAAAATTGATTTTTTTGGTTTAGTTTTTGGATTGCCTGTATTTAATGTGATCTTGAGGGTCTTTAGAAAAACGCCATAAAGCCCATGCTTTGTTTCTAAGGGTAATTTTGAGTTTAGACTCTATAGAAAGCCATGGTGCAGTTTTTGCCTTGGTTCTCTTTGAACGAACAGGTGCATGCAAATCAAGGATCTCAAGGAATTTGTTGTTAAAGTATGCTACTGCTTCCTCTAAGGGGAGGTGTTTTAGAAAAGACCAATTACATGAGTTTAGTTCTTGTTGGAATTTGGCAGGGTCAAAGTTTTTATTGTTTCTAACTTTTCTGAGTAAGGGTTGTTGGGAATTAATGGTTTTGTGCTTAATTACATATTTGAGAAGGTGATCGCTTAGGCCATTAAGGAGGGTACCAGAGATGTACAGTTGGGGGTGACTGTTTATGAGTACCCAGTCAAGTATACTTTCTTTTTGGTTGGGTTTACCTATCCTGGTAGGGGTGGATATGATTTGTGTAAATGTATGCAGGTTAATATGGGTGGTTGGAGATTCTGAGGAACAGGTGCCCCAGTCTATGTTAAAGTCTCCAAGTAGGAGGGTTTCTTGGGGGTAGTGACATGATAGCCAGTGCAGGATATCTTCAAATGTAGATATATTGTTACCTGGGGGAATGTGCATACAGATGATATCAATGCATTTATTTATATTAAGTTGCAATTTAGTGGCAAGAATCTCTGAGTTATTAATCTAAGGAGGTTGTATTACATCTATGGTGACATTCAACTCAGATATATAGAGTACAGCTACCCCACCCCTCCTTCCTCTAAGCACGGTCCAGCCTGTGTATGTTGTACCCAGGTGGTAACACTTCATTGTCTTTAGTGTTAGGTTTTAACCAGGTTTCAGATAAACAGAGAATCTCAGGGGAGTGGACATCCAGAAGTGCATGCAATTCATGTACCTTGTTATTAATGCTTCTAATATTGAGATGACAGACTAGGAGAGAGTTAGTTGGCCTATTAATTGTAGGTTTGTAGCTTAGATTGCAAGTAGAGGGGATATGTGTATCTGAAGTGAGTGGGCCAGGGTTGGGGTGAATATCACCACCAAGTATTAGGTTGAGTCTATACTTGGTGATGAACTTCAGGAATTTGTTTATTAGTTTGTGGTAGTGTTTGGATCTAGAGCTAATGTATCATCATTGGATAATCTGTAATCATCTGACACTTAACGCTTCCAAAACCAAGGTTATTATGTCTTATGCAGCTTTGAAAGATTATTCCTCTTTGCCACTTCCTCCATATAATCTCTATTGCATCAAGAAACCTCAGTTTTCATATAAGGTGCACAATGTATGTCTTATTCTGGACAACTTAATGATATTTAGGGACCAAGTGTTATCTGTGGTTAAATCACTACCTTTTTATTTGTGAATACTTTCAGGATCATATTGTACTAGTTTTTCATTCTGTGGCTTCATTCCAGTTTGACTTCAGTAATGCCCTTCGCATCGGATTTTCCAACACTGAAATATGTTGTTTACAGATAGTGCAAAACTCTGTGGCCAGGTTGATTACTGGTAACTCTAATTACTACCATATAACACCTGTTTTGCACAGTTTGCATTGGCTTCTGCCCTGTTATTGGTCTGGGGTTTGTACATCTTTTTATAAACAGCTTGAGTTCCACTTATCTAAGGCACATTTTGGTGCCATTCTTCCCTCTGTGGATATTATGGTTTATCACCCCCCTGCCCCCACCCTCTGTAATTGCTAGTAGTTCTGTAGTTGTAGGAGAAAATGCTTGGTTACTGTTGCATTGCTTATTGTGCTCCACATTTATGAAACTTACTACCACAGTGGCTATGAGAGTGTCCCCTGCTGATCTGTGTCCCAACAGCTGTTAAGGCATTTTTTTATTTATGCTGGCATTTCATGAAAGAAAATATGGTGAATATGTACTTTCTTGCTAAAAATTCTAATAATCCAATTAATAAAAACTAACATATTTAATCATTCTTTAAATGAAAAATCAAAACTGATAAACAGAAATATGGAACAAAAGACTCCAAACAAAAGTTACTGTTTAGTGCTTTTGTCTTTATTTGACTTATTCAGGACAGTAACAAAACTTCAAACCCTTCAAACCTCCCCAATTTTCATGTCAAAAAGCTTTGATCACATGCTAGAAACCGTCAAGTCATTAATACATTACACCAAGTTTCTACTATTAGAATTCAACTTCAAAATACATTTGATTGAATACACCACTACTTTTGTAGTTCAGGTCTATATCAGAATCTCGAACGATCACAGTGTTAAATCTGACATCACTAACATGTAAACAGTGAAACCGCAGAACATCAAAGAGGTAAATGGAAATCTCCATAAGAGGAGATTTCCGTTTACTTCAGTGTAGTGCAGTCTCGGAGTTGGAATATTTAAGTAGGGGGGATTAACCATTACATTACTAGATGGGTAGCAAACTTGCTCACCAACAGAACGCACACTGTCAATGCTGGTGCGTCTGTCTCTGCCAGTAGATTAGTTGCCAGTGGGGTACCCGAAGGATCTGTGCTGGGCCCTCTACTGTTTGGAATATATTTCTCTGAAGTGCAGGCAAAGGTAGATGGCCTGTGGTTTACCAGGTCTGCAGATGACTGTAAACTGGGCACAATCATAGAGTCCATCAATGATGTTAACATATTACAGAAAGGGCTGACAGACAAATGATTGGTGCCAAATTCATGCACTAAAACTTAACATAAAAAAAGGCCTCATTATCCCCTTTGGCAAGGAAATAGTCCCTGCTAATTACAGTATAGATGGCATCCCCTCTAAGCTCAAACTCAGTGGTGTGAGACTTGGGAACACAGATTGATAGCAATCTAAACTTCAATTAACATGTGTCCATAGTGGCAAGAAAAGCATTCTACATTGCACATCTCATAAATAAAGGCAATGCATCCAGGACCAGGGAGGTTATAGCTCTGATGTACTCAACCCTTATCAGACCACTAATTGAGAACAATGCTCCCTTCTGTATGTACCTCACCAGACACCTGCAGGAACTTGTGAGACCACAGAGGTTTCTAACCAAGAGAATCCATGGCCTCCAAAACATGACAAATATGGAGAGATTGAAATCCCTGTCACTGTTCTCTGTATCATACAGGCTGCTAAGAGGTGTCCTGAGCCTGGCCTCAAGAGCAGTCTCAGACATTGCCCTAATGGAAGTGCTGCACATCCATAAATCAAATGGGACAAGAATAACACAATCCAGGGATCTCAACCTAGCCTGTGACATTAACAGAACATGCTGGAGAGACAGACATATATCCCAGTATCTGGAATAAGCTCCCACTCCATGTGAAGCAGAGCTCTTTAATGACCCTATTCAAGCACAACCTTGACAACTGGATGGGTGGCCATAAATTCACCCCGGACATACCTCTCAACCGTCCATCTCCAAAATGAAGAACACTAGCCCTCATAATGTGGAACAAATGTGCAAAATGTGGAACATGTAGTAATGCCTTACTATCAAATTCAAATAGGAAGGTCATAGGGTGGATAAAATATGCTGGCTTTAGTTATGTAAAAGATATTTTAATGAATTAATATGATTAATTTCTATTTCCTAACACTGAATGTGTGACATACCTTTCAATGTGAAACTTCCAGGAACATGAACTTTTTAAGGCCCCAAATGAGGTATGTTCCTAGTAATGAGGTACACTTGAGAGGTATGACCCCAGGGAGGGGTGGCACCTATGTTCTTCATGGACAGGGGCAGTCGGTGCTGATAACAGAATGATTCTGCTAACAATGACTATCTAACTATGGTGGGTGCTCTGGTTATTTCTCAGCTAGGCTTGTTCACGGCCCATGGGCCATTAGCCTAGTAACTTCCTATGAACCTTTAAATCAACAGTGCTCAGATGTACTAATGTATACATGCATCACCTAACAGCTGTGAGAAATGTTCTCACTTCTTGGTATGTCCTGTCTAATATCAGCTCCTTGGCAGCTTTCAATTATGAGTCATCAGCTGCATTCTGACCTGCTGGCCTTCTTGACATTTCATGTAAATGATTCTTCAGTCTCTAAAACTCCTCCTTCAACTTGTCAGTATCTGTTAGCAATTTAGTTGCTCCTGTGGCATCTATATACTTCTGATGGCCTACCTTTTCCAATTTCTCTCATCCCCCCTGCTGGTCTTTCCTCTCGAACTGTCCATTGTCACTCACTTCTCCTCCTTTTCCTTACTCGCTTCATTTTCCTCTTTATTCTTTTATTTCATGCATATATCAGTTTCTCCTTTCCCTTCTGCACCTGGCACATTTGCTGTCTCCTGGCCTGTTCTGCCTACATGTTCTTCCTGTCCATTTTCAGTTTTGAGCTATTCTTACTCAATCACCCCCATCTGTTCTTATTTCTATTTTGCCCTTCTTCTCTGTTCTAACTCGGCATTCTTCCCTACTTTCACCTTTCTTCCTTGTGACTCTCCATGCCCATGACCTTTTATCTTCTTGTCTCACTCCCCTGAGCTCCTAAGTTATCACCTTTAGCTAAACTACCTGAGCATTTAGTGATTGTGTAGTCTGTGCACTCACCTCCATCCCACACGTCCCTAATTCACAGTCATATCACACCTCAAGCACTTGACATACATCAGGTCCCTAACATTTTTGCCAATCCATTTCCTTTTTTATGATTTAATTCATTCTTTTCTATTGATTCGATTTGAAATTGATGATGTAATGATGAATGTTGTTAGTGCCTATGCTCCACAAGTTGGGTGTGCGATGGATGAGAATGAAAAATTTTGGAGTGAGTTGGATGAAGTGGTGATGACTGTACCCAAGGGTGAGAGACTGGTGACTGGAGCAGATTTCAATGGGCATGTTGGTGAAGGGAACAGAGGGGATGAAAAAGTGATAAGTAGGTATGGTGTTAAGCAAAGGAATGCAGAAGGTCAGATGGTAGTGGATTTTGTGAAAAGGATGGACATGGCTGTGATGAATATGTATTTTAACAAGAGGGAGGAGCATATGGTGACATACAAGAGTGGAGGAAGATGCACACAGGTGGATTATATCTTATGTAGAAGGGCCAGTCTGAAGGAGATTGGAGACTGTAAAGTGGTGGCAGGGGAAAGTGTAGTTAAGCAACACAGGATGGTGATTTTTAGGATGACATTGGTGATCAAGAAGAGGAGGATGAGTGTGAGGGCAGCACCAAGGATCAAATGGTGGAAACTGAAAAAGGGCAATTGTGAGGTGGAGTTCAGGGAAGAGTTGAGACAGGCACTGGGTGGCAGTGAAGAGTTACCGAATAGCTGGGTAACTACAGCAGAGCTAGTAAGAGAGATGGCTGGAAAGGTGCTTGGTGTGACATCTGGAAAGAGGAAGGAGGACAAGGAGACATGGTAGTGGAATGAAGATGTACAGGTGAGTATAAAGAGAAAGAGGTTGGTGAAGAAGTGGGATTGTCGGAGAGATGAAGAAAGTAGACAGGTGTACAAGGAGATGAGGTGCATGGCAAAGAGAGAGGTGGCGAAGGCTAAGGATAAGGTGTATGAAGAGTTGTATAAAAGGTTGGACACTAAGGAGGGAAAAAAGGACCAGTACCGATTGGCTAGACAGAGGGACCGAGCTAGTAAAGATGTGCAGCAGGTAAGGGTGATAAAGGATAATGAAGGAAACTTACTCACAAGCAAGGAGAGTGTGTTGAGCAGATGGAAAGAGTACTTTGAGGGGCTGATGAATGAAGAGAATGAGAGGAGAGAAGGTTGGATGATGTGCGGATAGTGAATCATGAAGTGCAGTGGATTAGCAAGGAGGAAGTAAGGATAGCTATGAAGAAGATGAAGAATGGAAAGGCTGTTGGTCCAGATGACATACCTGTGGAAGCTTGGAGGTGTTTAGGTGAAATGGCAGTGGAGTTTTTAACTAGATTGTTTAATGAAATCTTGGAAAGTGAGAGGATGCCTGAGGAATGGAGAAAAAGTGTTTTGGTACCGATTTTTAAGAATAAGGGTGATGTGCAGAGCTGTAGTAACTACAGAGGGATTAAATTGATCAGTCACAGCATGACGTTATGGGAAAGAGTAGTGGAAGCTAGATTAAGAAGGGAGGTGATGATTAGTGATCAGCAGTATGGTTTCATGCCAGGAAAGAGCACTACAGATGCAATGTTTGCTCTGAGAGCATTGATGGAGAAGTACAGAGAAGGTCAGAAGGAGTTGCATTGTGTCTTTGTGGATTTAGAGAAAGCATATGACAGGGTGCCTAGAGAGGAGTTGTGGTATTGTATGAGGAAGTTGGGAGTGTCAGAGAAGTATGTAAGTGTGGTACAGGATATGTACGAGGGTAGTGTGACAGCGGTGAGGTCTGCAGTGGGAGTGATGGAAGCGTTTAAGGTGGAGATGGGATTACATCAAGGATTAGCTCTGAGCCCTTTCTTATTTGCAATGGTGATGGACAGGTTGACAGACGAGATCAGACAGGAGTCCCTGTGGACTATGATGTTTGCAGATGACACTGTGATCTGTACTGAGAGAAGGGAACATGTGGAGGAGAACTTACTTAAGGCAAGGGAAGTGCAGAGGAGGTGGATGTTCTTGTTAGGTCAAAGACAAAATACAATATGCCCCCTCTCTCTTTCTCTCAGAGAGTTCTTAAAATAATATTAAATATTACTGCTGGGTGAGCTTGGATGACATTACTTTTTGTCACCTGCCTTTAGTTCCCAAGCTAAATCCCCCATTGTCAGAAACTACCCACATTTAACATTGCTCTGTGAAAATAGATAGCCTTTAGACATTTACAAATGCTAGAAGACATAAAACAATAAAACACTTACAAAACAACACAAAAAGTCCCCTAGTGTAGACATCCTGTTTCCTGTTGACTAAAACTGAAAGATAAATTTTATAGCACAATTGTAAAACAATTTAATTTCAACTATTTCCTAAAGTTTTGCAAGTTAACCCTCTATGTTCTAGTTTCCACTGTTAAAACGTATACACTTACACAATTTCAATACTTTATATGCATTTCTCTTCTAAGCCAGCAGGGTATGCTGCAGTTACATTTTAGCTCAGTACATAATATACAGTTCTAACATGTTGTAGCACAAGCATCTTACATGAACCATGTTGGCATTCACAAATGACAAATAACCACTTCCAAAATATCACATTGCTGGGCTAGCAGTACCTCCTTCTGTCACACTTGTATATAAATAATGTTAATATTTTCAAATGACATATACTTATTTACAAAATTCCATCTTTGTCACACTTCTTCCCCCCAAAACCTCAAGCTAGTTTTTCAAGTGACCCTTGAGAAACATTGCTTGAGTGGATGAGCCTATCTGGGAATACACTACCCCATACCCTGTCTTGAGAATCCAGATGCCCTGGCATTGCAGACCACAGTACAGTGCTGCACTGTCCCATTATATGCCTGCAATCCTAGGCTGCATCACAGTAATTTGGGATTTGGCTGGGTGGCTCCCTGTAGACATAGATACCCCTCAGACTCCTCCTTACTTGTACTGAAAATACTCAGCACAAGGGCCTCCCTATCATAGTAAGATGTTATCATGTTAACATGATACAGTTTGTGCCCCTGCCTCCTGCCCAGCAGTTTTACCATGTTGGTAACATCACTGACCTTCCTTACCTCCCTGAAATGTCCATCACAAGCTGCCTGCAGCTTTTTGTGCCTGACAGGAATGAGAGCCATTATCTGCTGCCCCACAGCATACTCTCTAGCTTGAGCATTCCTGTCATACCAGACCTATTTCTGCTGTTGGACTTCTGCCAGGTTCTCCTGGGCCAAGCCCATGAGCTCCCTGATCCTTATCCTGAAGTTCAGGACATATGCCACAACAGACTCCTTGTGGGATTCACATTCACCCTCCCACTCATTTTGAATAAATCTGGAGGTCCCTTCAGCCTATGCTGATATATTAACTCGAAGGGTGAAAAACCTGTGGATTCCTGGGGCATCTCTCTGTAAGCAAACAATAGATAGGGCAAATAGTTGTCGCACTCCCTCTTGAACTGGTCTGAAAATGCCAATAGCATGGACTTCAGTGTAGAGTTTAACCTCTCCACAAGACCATTAGTCTAGGGATGGTAGGGGTGGTCTTTAGGTGAGCCACCCCACAGTGCTTCCACAGACAAGCAAGCAGGTCTGACATATAACTGGCACATCTGTCAGTCAGCATTTCTTTTGGGAAAACTTCCCTGCTGAAAATTTCTAATAAGGCAATTGCCAACTTTTCTGCCTCAGTGGAGGATAGGGGCACTGTTTCAAGGTATCTGGTAGCATAATCTACTACCACTAGGATATACTTTTTTCCTGTGAAAATTGGGGTACTCAGAAGCCCCATAATATCCATAGCTACCCTCTAAAATGGCTCCTGAATCACAAGCAAAGGCATCAAAGGAGCTTTCACATTGTCTCCTGCCTTACCTACCTTCTGACACTGCTCACAGGTCCTGAAGTACCCTGTTATAACTCTGGAAATCCCACGCCAATAAAAGTTCTGCATAATATGTCTCTTTGTATGTTTTATGCCCATATGACCTGCAAAGGGAATATCATGGGCTATGGCTAGAACTACTAGACAGTAGGGTCTGGGCAATGCCAACTGCTGTATTCTCTCACCCAGTAGCCCTCCGTCAGGGGTTCACTGTTTATACAGTAACCCTTTGTCCCAGTATACAGATTCCCCTTCCTTTGAGAATCAGGTGCCTCACTAGCTATCTCCCTCTGGCCTTGTAATGTAGGGTCTGAGAGCTTTGCCTGTCTCAACTCTCTCTTGATAACCCTTCCCAGCTCCCCTTCTACAGGAAGTCTGGTATTCTCTGACAGTGGTGCCTGTCAAACTGGGTACTACTACTCACCTCTGCCCTTGCAGTCACTCTATCCAAGGGAACATCAGTACCCACAAGCAGCTGTGGCTCACCTTCAGTCTCACTGCTACAGGGTAACACCTCACCAGTCCTGGCTGCAAGTTTGCGGTCTGTCTGGGTCTCCCCCAGGCTACCAGACCCACATGCTTGTCTTCAAGCCTGACTGCTTATAACTGCATACACACAAGGTACTGCATTATTAACATCATTCCCTATCAGGACATCTGCAAGGATATCCTCAAACACATCTACTTGCTTGCTTCCTTTTTCACCCTCCCAGTTAAGGTAAGCCCTAGCCAAAGGTATTTGGAATGGGGCCCTCTTAAAGCACTGACTGGAGTACATTGCCCAAGCAAGTAGTGCTCCTCTTTAACCATTGTAGGCTTTACAATGGTTAGGTCAAAGGCTGTGTCTCTCTTAACAATGGCCTCTTTCCCACTTACTAAGATAGGCTATAACCTCTTGTGGTAGTTTGGTACCCTTGTTGTCTCGAGACAACTTACTGCTGGCTTTCTGTAATTCCCACTTACTGGCTCTCTGACCTTTTGTTCATCACCTTGCCTCATTGGACATCTATATGCTACATGTCTCCACTGGTTGCATTTAAAGCATTTAACCCTTGGTCCTGGACATGTACCTGGACTAGTGGCTTCCACTGTTACTGGTGGATTCTGTTGGGGTGGTCTAGGCTGCCCCCCCATAGGTTAACTTAGACCCATGAGCAGCACTGTGTATCCCTTTCCTGTGCAGTGATGCCCTGCTTGCTAGGTATAGGTCTCCCTTCTTTCCCAACTCATCTGCAGTATTGCATTGCCTATCAACTAACTAGATTCTCATGTCCTCAGGCAAAGTGCTAAGGGCTTGTTCTCTCACTAAAAGGTCTGCCGCCCTTCAAAAGTAGTGACCTGAAATCCACTCACCCACCAATGAAAATAAGTTCTTAGTTCAGCAATATATTCACACACATGTTCATCTGCCTTGCTTCTGTGCTCACAAAACGTTTTGCTATAAGCTTTAGGTGTTAACTTAAAACATTTGAAGAGACAGTTTTTAAGAGTATTATAATTTAAGCAATCGGTATCAGATGATTGGATGATGTGGGGATAGTAAGTCAGGAAGTGAAACAGATTAGCAAGGAGGAAGTAAGGACAGCTATGAAGAGAATGAAGAATGGAAAGGCTGTTGGCCCAGATGACATACCAGTGGAAGCATAGAGGTGCTTAGGAGAAATAGCAGTGGAGTTTTTAACCAGATTGTTTAATGAAATCTTAGAAAGTCAGAGGATGCCTGAGGAGTGGAGAAAAAGTGTTTTGGTACCTATCATTAAGAATAAGCATGATGTGTAGAGCTGTAGTAGCTACAGAGGGATAAAACTGATCAGTCACAGCTTGAAGTAATGGGAAAGAGTAGTGGAAGCTAGGTTAAGAAGGGAGGTGATGATTAGCGAGCAGCAGTATGGTTTATGCTGGGAAAGAGCACTACAGATGCAATGTTTGCTCTGAGAGTGTTGACGGAGAAATATAGAGATGGTCAGAAGGAGTTGCAGTGTGTCTTTGTGAACTTAGAGAAAGCATATGACAGGGTGCCTAGAGAGGAGTTGTGGTATTGTATGAGGAAGTCGGGAGTGGCAGAGAAGTATGTAAGAGTGGTACAGGATATGTACAAGGTTAGTGTGACACTGTTGAGGTCTGCAGTGGGAGTGACGGATGAGTTTAAGGTGGAGGTAGGATTACATCAAGGATCAGCTCTGAGCCCTTTCTTATTTGCAGTGTTGATGGACAGGTTGACAGACGAGATCAAACAGGAGCCCCCGTGGACTATGATGTTTGCAGATGACATTGTGATCTGTAGTGTGAGTAGGGACCAGGTTGAGAAGACCCTGGAGAGGTGGAGATATGCTCTAGAGAGGAGAGGAATGAAGGTCAGCAGGAATAAGAAAGAATATATGTGTGTGAATGAGAGGGAGGATAGAGGAATGGTGAGGATGCAGGGAGTAGAGTTAGTGAAGGTGGATGAGTTTAAGTACTTGGGATTAACAGTGCAGAGCAATGATGAGTATGGAAGAGAGATGAAGAAGAGACTACAGGCAGGGTGGAATGGGTGGAGAAGAGTTTCAGGAGTGATTTGTGACAGTTGGGTACCAGTAATAGTGAAAGGGAAGGTCTACAAGACGGTAGTGAGACCAGATATGTTATATGGGTTGGAGACGGTGGCATTGACAAAAAGGCAAGAGTCAGAGCTGGACATGGCAGAGTTAAAGATGTTAAGATTTGCACTGGGTGTAACAAGGATGGGCAGGATTAGGAATCAGTATATTAGAGGGTCAGCTCAGGTTGGACAGTTTGGAGACAAAGCCAGAGAGGCAAGACTGCATTGGTTTTGACATGTACTGAGGAGGAATACTGGGTATATTGGAAAAAGGATGCTAAGGATGGAGCTGCCAGGTAAGAGGAAAAGAAGAAGGCCTAAGATAAGGTTTATGGATGTGGTGAGGGAGGGCATGTAGGTGGTTGGTGTGAAAGGCAAGATGCAGGGGACAGGAAGAAATGGAAACAGATGATCTACTGTGGCAACCCCTAATAGGAACAGCCAAAAGAGAAGAAGAAGAAGTATCAGACAATTTAGAAATAGCAGTTACAACTTTACTATGGAGTACGGGGGTCAGGAACTGTATCCAGAGCCCTTGATCAACATTATACTGTTTACATACCCTTTCAAACATATGACTGAAACTATCAAAAGTATCCCCCTCTGTAAATTATGGAAGAAATTTACTCACCTTTCTTGCTTCTGGGGTTTGGTTACTCCCTTCCCCATTATCTTCTCCTTCTCATCTTTCCTTTGCCTCTCATTCTCCTCAGCTTCCAGGCATCTCAGTGTCTCTGCTGCTTCTATTTCCATTTGTTTCTCCTGCTGCAGTCTCTCTGCTGATTCTGTTTCCAAACATTTGGCCTCCAGTTAAAGTTGCTTTAACTCCAGATGGATTTTTAAGTCTTCTGTGGAAAGGCTGAACTGTCCATTTTCTCGGAGTTGTACATCTCCAAGGCTAGCCTGGTTGTCCTCGTGGCTGCTATTCTGTGATGCAGCTGTGACTAAAGCTGCAATCATTTCTGCTTTAGTCAGGTTGGCATGCACCAGTCCTTTAGCCTGGCACATCTCAGCCAACTGGTTGCTTGTCAGCTTGCCATACTCCTCTGCTGAGATGCTTGCCTGCTCTCCCTGACTAACTAAAGCTAACAAAAAAAATAAAATAATTGTGATATGAAACTTTGATTGTTCACTGCGTGGCTGATTGAGAGTGCAAACACCTTCCTTAGTGATCACTGTTCAAAGGCTACAGGAATTTAGTATTCACACAACCACAAGCCAATTGATATGTGATGTGGATATCCCACTACTGCAACCAATTAACATGTGATGCCCCTGCATTGGCCCAGTAATCAAGGAGCCTCAATCCTCACACTGGCAACAGTGGGGAACATACACACTGGAAGGATGACAAGTACACACACATTAAAGTACAATTTCCTTTAGGAGCACACAGAGATCACAGCCAGTCTGGGACTGGTTTCTCCCTCTTTCTCCAAATCCCCAATAAGACTCCCTACTAGCACAGCTATAGGGTTGAGATCTCCGCTGAGTGTTCAAACCAAGATCTCCAGTACCCTCTCTGTCCAACCAGTGCTTTATGTCCCTGCCCAAGTAGCTGACACAAACACTCTTTGTGAGATTTTATTTACACACACACACACACACACACACACACACACACACACACACACACACACACACACACACACACACACACACACACACACTCTCCTGGGAAAGGCTGGCACAGTTTTACGAGCTATGCCCCCTTCTGCCCAGACTATAAGGTAGTTCTGACTGCCACCAGCCACTCTTTATCAGCTACTGTAGTGCTGTTAGCAAAGGGCGCCAAATCTTAATGTGTAATGTTACTATTGATCCAAATGGTAGTCTGACCAAGAGCAAGGCTATTTAGGAGTAGCCTGTACAGTTTCACCAAATAGATATGCAAGTACTCTCAGAGCTTAAATATCTGTAAACAGACCAGCCACAATTGAAAAGTTTAAATATATTTAATAATAAATAATAAAAGAACAAGACAATAATTATTACACAAACACCGTTGCTTTAGAGTTCAAAATCACAGGACATATTTAAAAATGAATTGTGGGACAGTCTCAGATAAATAAAGAAAACATCTAAGCTCTACTTTACTATATGTCTATCTGAATCTCAAAGAGTTACTATGCCCTGAGAACTTACTTACAGCAATACAATTGCAGAGGTGGTGGATGTTCTTGTTAGGTCAAAGACAAAATACAACCCCCCCCCCCCCGAGAGTCCTTAAATTAATATCAAATACTATTTCTGGGTTTGCTTGGATGACATCACTTTTTGTCACCTGACTTTAGTTTCCAAGCTAAACCCCCCATTCTCAGAAACTACTCACATTTAGCTCTGTGAAAATACATAGCCTTCAGATGTTTGCAACTGGTAGAAGACATAAAACAATAAAACACTTACAAAACAACACACAGTGTCCCCTAGTGTAGACATCATGTTGACTGAAACTGAAAAGATAACTATTATAGCACAATTGTAAAACAACTTAATTTCAACTATGTTCCTGAAGTTTTTGAAGTCAACCCTCTATGTTTTAGTTTCCACTGTTAAAACATATACATTTACACAATTACAGTACTTTATATATATTTCTTTTCTAAGCCAGCAGGGCAAGCTGTGGTTACATTTTATCTCAGTTCATACATACATATGTATAATATGTAACATACAGTTGTAACACATTTGTAGCACAAGCATCTTACATGAAGCATGTTGGCATTCCCAAATAACACATAACCACTTCCAAAATTCCAGATAGCTGGGTTGGCAGTATCTCCTTCTGTCACACTTCTATATAAATCATATATTATCAAATGACATATACTTGTTTACAAATTCCAGCTAGCTGGGTTGACAGTATTTCCCTTTGTCAAAGCATTATTATAAATCTTTTGAGACACTATGATGCAATAAATTCCAAATTCCAAATAAATACCAGTGCCAGACATAACGTGACCAAGGGCATTCTATAAAGGTTATCACCTTAACCCTACCCCTAATGTTGTTTTCTCAAAGCTCTCTCCATTAAATTCACTATCCACTAAATGCACAGATAAATCACTTAAATCAAAACTCACTTTATCAAAACATTCATAATCAGTGGTAATGCTATCATAGTCCCCTTCAAATGACACAGTGCGTTATTAACTCAGGAATTGGAAAACATTTTTTCTACAATGTCTGAAAAGGTATATTACAATATTGTCTTACGCTGCAAGGTTGGTAGGGTTGTAGGACAAACCCTTATGTTACAGAGAATATATATATATATATATATATATATATATTCAGAAAAAAAAACAAAACAAAAACAAGACTGCAAGTATTCAATCTCTGCACATTAATGGTAGAATTAAGTTCTCTATGTGCGTCTAGATCATCTGTCCCAAAGCATTCTATGTACTTCCTGATTTTCACATGCATTTTCTTAATCAAATATAATTTCTTCACAAGCCGTCACTGATCACATATCCTCAAAAGAATCAGAACAATCACTACAAACACCTGCACCCTCTAATGCCATTTATTAGTAGGTTTATTTAAGTTCTGTATTCCAGTCTGTCACTGGGATAAATTCTGGTTTGAAAAAGATCATTTACAGAACTACTCTCTTGAATATATCTAATAACAGTGCCTTTGCTGATGCACTGCTCAGAAATTCCAGAATCCTAGGAGGCCAGCTCTGTCACAATTTATTATTGATGACTTAAGGTATGCAAACTTAGGGGTACTACCTTTTTTTTTGAGGTTATACAACCTTTGGGTTAGTGTATATCTATAAGTATTAGAGTTGTTGAAGGTGTCATTGAAAGTTTTGACCACTTCCTTTTTTTGGATAGTGACGACCTTTGAGTTGTCAGTGAGATTGTTGTTGAAAGATTCACATTAATCCATACTAACTACTTCATTATCTCTCACAAATCATGCCACATTGGTCTAATAATAATTATTTGTTGTGAACATTAAGCACCTCTTCCTCTGTCTCGGAATAACATGTGCAGTGAGGCTTGCAACAGAATGCAGAAAGGCAGACTAGGCTTTCCTATTTGTCCTGCAGGTTTAAACTACCAAGAATAGGAATGATATACTGAACCAGTTTAGTTGGTAGACAGAGAGGATCTATTGAGTAGATAAATTGTGCTGTGGAACAGATGAGCTAGGTGAGCCAAAGATGTACTAACACTGATGCATCAACTACCTGAGCATACAGGGAATAAATGGTACAATGCAGTCTAAGCTGAGATAAGTACATCGGTATTATCTGATATGTCACACAACCTTACCATAACAACAGTAGTATAAGGGCTCATGAGGAAGAATAAATTAAACACAGCAAGGTCTGGGAGTAGTACACAATTGGTACAGTGTACAATTACAGTAGTAAGAGAGATGCATGAATTCTGTAGAATAATAATAATAATAATAGTAGGAATAATGTGCAGGGTCAAATACAAAAAAGTATCATAGAGGGTTTCTATAATAGTGTACAAGTAATACAAATATTACTTGACATGCATAAATGTAAGCTTGCATGTACAAAATCTAAAAATGTGTCATTTCATAAAACAGCTATATATAAATTAATGTATAAATATATATAATACATAATATATGTATATAAATATACGAAAATATAAAAATATATACTTATATTATTATTAATTATCATTTTTAACCTTATATCTTACTCTATTGCTATGATTTAGGCATTTTATAGTTATGAGATTTCTTAGATGATTCATTTTTTAGGTAATATAAGTTACTTTCTGCTATTTTATGTGCTTTTATATTGCAACTCTATACATAAATAATGCAGTCTTTGGACTACAGAATTCCTTGTTTCCACTTGATTTCTGTGACGGAGAATGTATATTCTCAGTATTTTCTTGTGACCATGTTGACATTCTTTCAAAAAAAAAAGTTGTTGTTGTTATATGGCAACAGTTCTTATTTGTCCCTTTACCTAGCAATTTTAGCAGACCTGTACAGTGTTTTGCAGTCCTTGCTTCTGGTGCCATTGTCTGTCTGCATTAAAATAAATAAAATACTTTAAGCTGGCAAATGGAATTCCCTTCAGAGTAATCATTACTCGGCACTTCAAACTTTGAAGGTTTCTTTTTGTTCTTCCCAGTGTTCTGTCCTTGAAAAGAGGAACTTTTGCCATTGTTTTACTTCTGTCATTAAAAAGAAAATGCTTAGGAGAATTGCATGACCATGGCTAAATATTATATAATGACAGCCATAAACAAACTTTACAATAAGAGGAGAAAGCTGTTACATGATAGAGCAAAATCCATAAAAGAGAAGACACCTTTGATCATTATTAGTAAAAAAATACGAGCACTCATAAAATCATCCAAGGCCAACTTTGAGAGAAAAATTGCCATAGATTCAAAAGACAATCATAAGGCTTTCTTCAGCTATGTTAGGAACCTGGGTGGAAACTCCCAGATATGCTCATAATTAGTCCAAAATGATACAAAAATCACTGAACCCACAGACATTGCCAACATACTGGCAGACAGGTTCAGTGCAAACTTCACCCCCCTCTCCCCCCAAAAGGAGAGATAACTATTCCAGCGGAGTACTGCCTCCCAGACATCTCCAATGCACAGGTGAAAGCTGCTCTCTCTAAAGCTAAAAACACAGCATCAATGGGACTGGATGGTGTCCCCGGCTGTGTGCTACACGAACTCAATGAGGAACTAAACCTGCACATAAGGCAGCTGTTTAATCTTAGCCTTACCACAGGATACGTGCCCAAGGAGTGGCGTACGGCAACTGTGGTCCCACTCCACAAAGGCGGTGCCTCTACGGACCCTGGTAATTACTGCCCCATAAGCTTAACAAGCCTGGTCTGCAAAGCTATGGAGAGGATCATAATGAAACTCATAAACAAAGATATAGGGGACTTGCAGACATTGGACCCGACCCAGTTTGGCTTTGTCAAGGGCAGATCATGCCTTTTGAACTTGGTCGACTTCTTCGAAACAGTCACCAAGGCCATTGATGAGGGAAAGGCAGTCCATACAGCCTACCTTGACCTTGCAAAAGCTTTTGACACAATACCCCACTCGGGTATTATAGAGAAACTTACCAGCTTAAATGTAAACCCATATGTCACAAGATGGGTAGCAAACTGGCTAAAGGACAGAACCCACAGGGTTAGAGTAGCTGGAGCCATGTCAGACTCCAAGCCGTTCACAAGTGGTGTCCCACAGGGCTCAGTCCTTGGCCCCCTGTTGTTCAGCATCTACTTTTCAGAAGTACAGGCAAACATAGGAGGCCTATGGCTGACAAAGTTTGCAGATGACTGCAAACTGGGAGCCATAGTGGAAAGTACATCGGACACAGATATCCTTCAGAGGGGTCTCACGGAAACTGATAGCTGGTGCCAGAGCTATGGCCTGAAGTTAAATGCCAAAAAATGTATAGTCATACCCTTCGGGAAAAACAAGGTAACCCCAAGCTGCCATATAGGCGGCAATCCACTGAGCACAGAAGAGGTTATCAGGGACCTGGGGACCCAGGTTGACAGTGGCCTTTCTTTTGACACTCACATTGCTAAAGTGGTTAGAAAAACCTTCTACATTGCCCACCTGATCATGAAGGGATTCACATCCAGATCAAGTGAGGTCATTGTTCCCCTGTACTCTTCACTTATCAGACCAATGATCAAGTACAATGCCCCATTCGGGATGTATCTCACCCGACACCTGCAGCAATTGGAGAGACCCCAAAAGTTCCTCACCAAAAGGATAAAGGGACTCCAAAATCTGTCATATGCTTCCAGACTGAAGAAACTCCAGCTCTATTCAGTCGCATACCGTCTGCTCAGAGGTGACCTGTGCCTGACATACAAGGCCATGTCCAACCCAGAATTAATGGACATGCTCCACCTCAAAAAATCCAAATCTACCAGATCCACTAGAGCAAGCGACTTAAACCTTAGCACGGATATAAATAGGACATGCTGGAGGGATAGATTTGTCACCCAGAGACTCCCTATGTTGTGGAATAAAATCCCAGTCCATGTGAGGCAGAGCACCTCGCTGGCTCTGTTCAAGAGAAATCTTGACCGGTGGATGGGAGATCGTAGGTTTACCCCGGGAATCATCTCTGTGTCACTGCTGGACAGAGGCACAACAAACTAATGGGCACAGTATTTTTTAACATAAGGAGTGGCGTAAGCCACAAAACTCTGGGCTAGGCTTATAAATGCCTTAGGGCAGATAGCCTAGTGTAAACCTATGAACCTATGAACCTATGACAGACATAGATGTTATTACTAGCAACAGCATTGCCATTTGTTCAGTAAACTGAGCATAAGCGCATTAACAACTTGAGGTGGCTAGAAGCAGTAGAATCAAGTAATAATGCTCTCAAAAGAACATAGCAACAATTATATATATTATATGTGTGTGTGTCTCCTGTACAATTTATCATACTCATGTATGCGTTTGTTCACCTATTCCTGGGTTTGTCCCCATTTCTATAGCATACACTCCAAATGTATTTATTTATTTGTGTTTATTTACTGTGATGGTCTGACTCGGCTGCACAAGATCATTTTTCAGAAGAGGCCGAGAGAGAAAAACTCCAAAAAAATTACACATTCTAACATTAAAATAAAAAATAAAAAGAATGTTATGTAATACAACAATAACTTAGCACAATGACTTTCAGGACAAGGGAGAAAGAATAGTTACAAAGCATTGTAAGATACTTGGAATGTAAAGAGAAGGAAGGATATTTATTGGGTATTAATGGGAGATTATGGTTAATGAATGCACTATATAATACTGTGAGAACTAGTGACAACAGACTGATCAATATCTCATATATGCTGCATGATATCAAATTTCTGGCGTGTTGACAGCTTTTGCCTCCATTTGACAGTGGCTGTTTGAAGTTTCTGTAACTCAGGGTCCTACAGACAGTAGGATCAGGGGTGACTTTGCT
The DNA here is from genome assembly GCF_019279795.1 of Protopterus annectens. Lineage (NCBI taxonomy): Eukaryota > Metazoa > Chordata > Ceratodontiformes > Protopteridae > Protopterus > Protopterus annectens. The sequence continues at coordinate 790,613,956 of NC_056743.1, forward strand.
GTCTGGCTTAACTCCAGGCTACAGTTGACTCAGCTGGTCACGAGGAACATCCGGTGATTTGAACATGTCCTAGTTCACTGAGGACATTGATATAAGAGTTCACACTGACTTCCCCTTTGATTTAATTACAGCCTTGCTGTTCTTAGTGACTTTAACGTCCGGGCTGATTATGAGTTAGTGGCTCTTACTAAAGAATTCAATTGTATTATGAAGGGATTTATATTCGCTCAGGTTATTACCTCTGTAATTTATTAGTTAGGACCTGCATTAGACATGAGCTCCTTAATGGATGTGAGACTTACTGATGGAACCAGCTTCATGGTCTGACCAGCTTTTGTCTCTTTGACTTCAGTATGCTGCACTTTGGTTGGAATGATGTAATGCCTCTCACTTTATTCTGTTTATTATTTTGTTTGCCATCCTTCTGTTCCTTCTAGAGGATGGTACTGGCACTCTCAATGCCAGGATACGTGACTATAATAAGACTCTAGCTTTGTTTTTAATGAGATAGTCCCAAGTTAAGTAAACCCTATCTTGGTAAAGCAGTGGGAGCCATGGCATGATCCATAGTTCCATTTCATGGGGAGTGAATGGAAGAAGTTGGAACACTGTTGGGGGCATGCAACTCTTGATTTGGATGAGCATTGCACTTTGTACTAGAATGGCATCTCTCTTGAGAAGACAGTTTATTTGCCAGACAGGTAGATGTTAACACTGGGTAATTGACCAACAATGCTCTTTCAGTTGGACAGATTGTACAACCCAGAAGCTAAACCACTCAGTGACATTTATCTTCTCATCAAAGTAATTTGGTAACTTGGCTTTTTATTGACAAAGTTGCCTCTTCTTTTCCTCTTTTGGATCCCATGGATACTGCTGAAGTATCTGTTTGAGCTCATCTCTCTTCATGGACACAGTTTGCTATTCTTGGTTATGGTGAACTGCAAAGCAAGTTAGGCATGTTCTATTCAATAGATAGATTCAACGCATGCCCTTCTAGACTGGTTCTGGCTTGCTTGGATGTGCTGAGTTTAACAGTTTATCATAAATTAGCATCCTTTCTAATGTGTAAAATTTTCCAGTTGTCTTCAAGGAAGACCTTGTTGCCCCATCACCCTGGACCTCAAAAAGCTGTGTCTGGACCCTAATGTTCATAATTCCTGTCCCATCTTAAACCTTCCTTTTCAGGTACAAGTTTGTAGAAAGTTGTCTATGCATAGTTTGAGTATTACTTTATCTTACTGAATCCTGCTCAGTCTGGGTTTTGGCCCTGTCAGAGTTCTAAGAGCACTGTCATTTGGATAGTGAATGATCTCTTAATGGCTGGAGGCCAGTGGTTCTATTTTCTTTTTTGTCTGTCTATATCTCTTTGAAAATGTCCATTACAATCTTGCAGTGTTTTTTCATCTTAAACTTCTTTACTTTTCCATGCAATATTCAGGAGGTAGTCTTGGGCTTAAACTCTTTTGTCCCATACTGTCATGTGTGTGTAGCACCACAGGACATAATCATGGATACTTTACCTTTCAAGGTGCTCCTGTTTTCACTGGGAGATCTCATTAGGTGGAGAGGCTTGGGATACCACTGTTATGCTGATGATATACAACTCTGCCTGATCTTACCTTAAGAAAATATGGTGAGTCTGTATTTTCTTGTAAAACCTTGGAGGTCAATCATCATTGGATAATTTGTAATCATCTGAAGCTTAACACTTCTGTCATTCACAGAAAAAGGACAACCAAGTTTCAGAACCACTCAGGAAACTTTTTTTTGTGCATTTTCATCTCTCTAATGGAAACTTCATCAGAATGAAGTAACATTACTTAACATCCCATATACAAGACATACAAATATCACCTGAGCAAATAATTAAGTTTCTTAAAGCAACCATGCCATAAAGCAATACAGTATAAAAGCATAGCAGGGTTCATTACTATAAAGCACACACACGTTACATAAAAACAAAGGTACATACGTACCTGACATGCATATATGATCTTTCCTAAAAAGCTTATATTAAAAACTTTGTTTATAAGAAAAATTATGCTTTCAATCTTAGGACAGAAATAATAGACACAGCACTGTTGAGCCCTGGGCTCACTGATGCATTTGTTTTTATTTGCCATTTCAGTTCGGATAACTTCAGAAAGTTATTCAAAGGACCCCTCCCCTTCTCCAAGATTGATTTGTTCAATAACAACAAACTTAAACCCGTGTCCTTCATTGGCATTAATGTGTGCTGCTAATGCATTTTTATCATCCTTCTTATTTATATCACAATAGTGTTGATAAATTCTGCTCCTTAATGCATTCTTCATTTTGCCAATGTAGTAACATGGACATTTTAAGCATAAGGCCAAGTAAGCCTCAGTTTTGCTGTTACATTTTACCTTTTATATGTTTCCCATAATTAGGAATCAAAATGTCTTTAGCTTTAAGAATCTACTGGCACTGTAGGCAGTACCCACATTTTATCATCCCTAAACCTCTGTCCAGACCCTGTTTTTGTCTTTCCAGCATGTTTTTTTATGCTGCAGTCTCTTTTGTATATAATGTTAGGGACTGGTCCTTCTAGCTGTGCCTGGTCCACATCAATACAACAAATGTTCCAGTTATGCTGAATGATATTCCTGATGTTCTAAAATTGCTGGTTGAACTTGAAAAAAGCTGATTTCTTAAAGGTATTACTGCTTGCCTGTCTTACATCTTTTTGAATACCTCCCCCTGTGCCAAGCAGGGGTAAAAATACACACTCAACCTTTTATTTATAACCTCTTGAAAGATATTACCTACATAATTCACAGGATAACCCCTTTTTTTCCAACATGTCTTTTAAGATGTTCAACTGTATAATGAATTCATCTTGTTTGGAAATCATCCTAGCCAGTTTTACCTCCTGTCCTTTTACAAATGCCTTCTTTTGGTGGAGGGGGTGACAGCTATCAGAATGTAAGAGGCTATTTGAATATGTGGGTTTCCAGAATATGGTGGAGTTGAACTGTTGTTTGACAGGGTCTTTTTAAATAGTGATGTCCGGGTAATGGACAGTGGATTCATTAACAGAATGTGTAAATTCCAGAAACTCAGTACTGTTGTCCAAGTATTCTAGAAAATGGCCAATTTCTCCCTTGTCTTTCTCCCTAAAAATGATGATATCATCAAGGAATCTACCATAAATTGTCCAGTCCTTGGTGAAGGGACTATTGAATATGTGTTCCCTTTCCCAATATGCCAGTACAATGTTGGCAAAAATGGGGGCACATACAGACCCATTGCCACACCTTTAACCTGTTTAAATAGCTGTTGTTCAACGGTTATGATGTTTGCGTCCAAAACCAATTCCATCAATGTTCTTAATGTAAGGATACAGTTGTGACTGAGTGTAGAGTACTGACAAAGGTATTGGTAAAACCAGTCAATACCTGTTTCATGTGGTATGATGGAAAATAAATCCTTCTTGTCTAAAATTAACAAAAAGATGTGCCAAGACAACCTTGTCTTCATGACAATAGATATAAAGTCCCACAAATCTTTTAATATCGAAGTGCAGTCTAGTAATATTCCCTTCAATTGACCATCTATGAACTTAGCTATGGGGAAGGTTTGGATGCTCCAGCATCAACAATGGATCTCAGCAGGGGATCTTGTAAATCTTTATGAATCTTGGGGATCCCAAATATTGTTGGTATTTTTGGATTTTTTACAGACATAAAGTGATAATCTTTCAGCTTAATTTGCTGGTTCATAAGCAGTTCTTCCAACATGATATCAACTTTGTTGTAGCAAATATTTTTCTCATTTAAGCTGATTTCACTATATGTGTCCTCAAACAGATGGTTAAACATTTTGTTAGTGTATGTATCATAATTCATGATTACAAGACCCCCGCCTTTGTCTGGTTTCATGACCCATATCTCTGAATTTTGAGAAATGTCCCTTAATAACATCATCTCTGAGTTACTTAAATTATTAGCCTGTCTGTTTCCCCATTTTTCAAACAGGTCTCTGATGTCTTTCTCACATAGTTTTTCAAATGTAGCCACAGTAGGATGCAAGGTGGGGTTAAATGTACTGTTTATTTTTTCAAACTACCCTGTTCATGCATATTGTAGTTCAACCCTTTGAAAAATAAATCAAAATTCAACTTCCTAGTGAAGAGTTACAGGTCAATTATAGTTTGGTCCAGGGAAGCCTGCTATGCTTTTATACTTTACTGCTTTATGGCATGGTTGGTTTAAGAAACTTAATTATTTCTTCAGGTGATATTTCTATGTCTTGTATATAAGGGATGTTGGGTAATGTTACTTCATTCTGATGAAGTTTCCATTAGAGAGACAAAAGCACTCAATAAAAAGTTTCCTGAGTGGATCTGGACCTTGGTTCTTCTTTTTCTGTGAATATCAGTCGGTGTGTATTGTGAATTCTTGTGTTTGGTATGGAGGGAACCGAGGATACTGATTCACCTACTCTTACCTCTTTGTCTCATGCCATTCAAGCCTTAAATAATACAGTGGCAAATTTGGCTGTTGGTATGGAGAAAATGAATCAACAAGCCTGTAATTCAACATCACAGGTTAAAAGGGCTTGATCCGGGCCCAAATGGGGCAGGAATTAACAGCTCTGGGGACATTCTGTGCAGTTTAAATAGTTCTGGTATTACACCAGCACAGAGAGTACAACCAGTGACTTCTAGCCAATCAGGAGCACTAGATTTGCATATGATGAATTCTAGCCAATCAGGAGCACTATATTTGCACATGGCACCACCTACAATGTCAAATACAGGAACTGATGGCCGTGGAGCTCTTTACAATGGCAGAAACAGCTTGCTTCAGTGGATAGAAGGGGAAAAGGACTGGCAAAACAAATTTCGGTGGGTTCCAGTCCAAAATACCAGAACTTTGAATGAACAACTGGCTAAAATGGAGAAACTAACTATGGAATATCAAAAACCACAACTGGAAAATGGATATCTTAATGAGTGTGTCCAGAATGAAAAAATGCCAAAGGGCCTTAGACTTTGTAAGTTTCCAACTGGCCTGGTAAGAGACTCATTGTTACATCTAGAGCTCTTGGAACTATTTAATAAAAACGGTTGTGAACTTTTAAAATGTCTTATTAGAGACAACAACCATAAAATGTCTGATTTACTGAACAAAATTTATGTTGTAGATGAAAGTATTAAAAAGGATTTACTGTATGAGTGTAAAAAAGTAGACTATTTTAAAATGTTTGAAAAAAATTGATTGTGCAATGACAGAATTGAAAGAAAGAAAAATGCATAGGCTCAGGAGAGATGAAAAGGAATATGGGGAGAATAGAGCCTACCCTTTACTACCTAGAGGGCAGGAGGGGACATGTCATAATATTGATGTGACTACAGTTAATATGAATGATGCTAACAATAGTAACGGTGAAAATATGCCAAGTACCCCAAACCCTTTTGAAACCCCCCCTGAGGAGGTCAGAGAAACTGAGCAACCAGGAGAGGGGGGAGACACACTACAACTACAATCACAACTACAGTTACCAGAACCCCACACATACCAGGGGCAACTGGAGGGGGTGGAGGATCAGAAATCAGTGAATGAATATAACACCAATGCAGTTATTTTGAACAATACAGATGGAAACTTTAAGGTGTACAACTACAGCAATATTTAATTTAATGAACAGATAGCAGAACTGTTTCAAAAAGGTTTAACTTTTGTGCCAGACAAAAAAGCTTCCCCGGACCAAACTATAATTGACCTGAAACTCTTCACTAGAAAGTTGAATTTTGATTTATTTTTCAAAGGGTTGAACTACAATATGCATGAACAGGGTAGTTTGACAAAAAAAACAATACATTTAACCCCACCTTGCATCCCACTGTGGCTACTTTTGAAAAACTATGTGAGAAAGACATTAGAGACCTGTTTAAAAAAGAAGTAAATAGACAGGCTAATAATTTAAGTAACTCAGAGATGATGTTATTAAGCGATATTTCTCAAAATTCAGAGATATAGGTCATGACACCAGACAAAGGTGGGGGTCTTTTAATCATGAATTATGATACATACACTAACAAAATGTTTAACCATCTGTTTGGGGACACATATAGTGAAATCAGTTTAAATGAGAAAAACACGTGCTACAACAAAGTTGATATCATGTTGGAAGAACTGCTTATGAACCAACAAATTAAGCTGGAAGATCATCACTTTATGTTTGTAAAAAATCCAAAAATACCAACAATATTTGGGATCTCCAAGATTCATAAAGATTTACAAGATCCCTGCTGAGATCCATTGTTGATGCTCGAGCATCAAAAACCTTCCCCATAGCGAAATTCATAGATGGTCAATTGAAGGGTATATTACTATACTGCCCTTGGATATTAAACAAATTGTGGGACTTCTTGTCTAAAATTAACAAAGAGATGTACAAAGACAACCTTGTCTTCATGACAATAGACATAAAGGATTTATTTTCCATCATACCACATGACTGGTTCTACCAATACCTTTGCCAGTACTCTACACTCACTCACAACTGTATCCTTACATTAAGAATTTTGATGGAATTGGTTTTGGACACAAACATCATAACCTTTGAACAACAGCTATTTAAACAGGTTAAAGGTGTGGCAATGGGGGCCACATGTGCCCCCATTTTTGCCAACATTGTACTGGCATATTGGGAAAGGGAACACATATTCAATAGTCCCTTTGCCAAGGACTGGACATTTCATGGTAGATTCCTTGATGATATCATGATTTTTTGGGAGGAAGACAAGGGATAAATTGGCCATTTTTTAGAATATTTGGACAACAGTACTGAGTTTCTGGAATTTACACATTCTATTACTGAATCCACACTCCATTACCTGGACATCACTATTGAAAAAGACCCTGTCAAACAACAGTTCAACTCCATCGTATTTCGAAAACCCACATATTCAAATAGCCTCTTACATTTTGATAGCTGTCACCCCCTCCACCAAAAGAAGGCATTGGTAAAAGGACAAGGGGTAAGACTGGCTAGGATGATTTCCAAACAAGATGAATTCATTATATAGATGAACATCTTAAAAGACATGCTGGAAAAAAGGGTTATCCTGTGAATTATGTAGGTAACATCTTTCAAGAGGTTATAAACAAAAGGTTGAGTGTGTATTTTTTACTCCTGCTTGGCATAGGGGGAGGTATTAGAAAAGATGTAAGACAGGCAAGCAGTAATACCTTTAAGAAATCAGCTATTTTCAAGTTCAACCAGCAATTTTACAACATCAAGAATATCATTCAGCATAACTGGAACATTTTTAGTATTGATGTAGACCAGGCACCGCTAGTAGGACCAGTCCCTAACATTATATACAAAAGAGACTGCAGCATAAAAAACATGCTGGAAGGACAAAAACAGGGTCTGGACTGAGGTTTAGGGATGATAAAATGTGGGTACTGCCTACAGTGCCAGTACATTCTTGAAGGTAAAGACATTTTGATTCCTAATTATGGGAAACATATAAAAGGTAAAATGTAACAGCAAAACTGAGGTTTACTTGGCCTTATGCTTAAAATGTCCATGTTACTACATTGGCAAAATGAAGAATGCATTAAGGAGCAGAATTTATCAACACTATTATGATATAAATAGGAAGGATGATAAAAATGCATTAGCAGCACACATTAATGACAATGAAAGACATGGGTTTAAGTTTGTTGTTATTGAACAAATCAATCTTGAAGAAAGAGGGAGGTCCTTTGAATGACTTCCTGGAGTTATCAGAACTGAAATGGCAAATAAAAGCAAATACATCAGTAAGTCCAGGGATCAACAGTGCTGTGTCTATTAGTTCTGTCCTAAGATAGAAAGCACAATTTTTCTTATAAACAAAGTTTTTAATATAAATTTTTTTATTAGGAAAGATCATATATGCATGTAAGGTACATATGTACATTTGTTTTTATGTACCTTGTGTGTGTTTTATAGTAATGAACCCTGCTATACTTTTATACTTTACTGCTTTATGGCATGGTTGCTTTAAGAAACTTAATTATTTGTTCAGGTGATATTTGTATGTCTTGTATATAAGGGATGTTGGGTAATGTTACTTCATTCTGATGACGTTCCCATTAGAGAGACGAAAACGCTCAATAAAAACTTTCCTGAGTGGATCTGGACCTTAGTTCTTCTTTTTCTCTGAATATCAGTTGGTGTGTATTGTGAAGCTTAACACTTCCAAAACCAAAGTTATTATGTCTTATGCAGCTTTGAAAGATTATTCTGCTTTGCCACTTCCTCCATATACTCTCTATTGCATCAAGAAGCTTCAGTTTACATATAAGGTGCACAATGTAGTTATTATATTGGACAACATAATGATATTTTGGGACCAAATGTTATCTGTGGTTAAATCACTGCCTTTCCATTTGTGAATATTTTCAGGATCATATTGCACTAGCTTTTCATTCTGTGGCCTCATTCCATTTTTACTTCAGTAATGCCCTTTGCATGGAATTTTCCAACACTGAAATATGTTGTTTATAGCTTGAGCAAAACTCTGTGGCCAGGCTGATTATTGGTAAGTCTAATTACTGCCATATTACACCTGTTTTGCACAGTTTGCATTGGCTTCTGCCCTCTTATTGGTCTGGGGTTAGTACATCTTTTTCTAAACTGTTTGGATCCCTCTTATCTAAGGCACATTTTGGTGCCATTCTTCCCTCTGTGGATATTATGGTTTATCACCCCCTACCCCCACCCTCTGTGATTGCTAGTAGTTCTGTAGTTGTAGGAGAGAATGCTTGGTTACTGTTGCATTACTTATTGTGCTCCACATTTATGAAACTTACTACTACAGTGGCTGTGAGAGTGTCCCTTGCTGACCTGTGTCCCAATAGCTGTTAAGGCATTTTTTTTTTATTTATGCTGGCATTTCACGAAAGAAAATATGGTGAATGTGTACTTTCTTGCTAAAAACTCTAATAATCAAATAAATAAAATCTAACATATGGAATCTATCTTTAAATGAAAAATCAAGACTCCAAACAAAAGTTACTGTTTAGTGCTTTTGTCTTTAATTGACTTCTTCAGGACAGTAACAAAACTTCAAACCTTCACAATTTTCATGTCAAAAAGCTTTGATGATATGTTAAAAAATGTCAGTCAAGTCATTAATACACTACACTAAGTTCCTACTATAAGAATTCAACTTCAAAATACATTTGGTTGAATACACCACTGCTTTTGTAGTTCTACTCATTTGAAGTAAAGATCAATCCTGACACCCCCACAGGAGTAAAAAAACTGAAAAAATTCTCCAAAGCAAACTATTGCCTACTAAGTGATGGTATAAAAAGTTTCAAAGCCCCTGCCAACATAGCCAACAATGACTCCTATGCAGATGAATGCACACATGTCCAATACAGCCACTTAAACAAATGCATTGACTCAGGTGTACCCAACAAGAACAAAACCAGGTCTTCCTCAAAATACAAGCCACTGTGGTGGACTGTAAGTATAAATAAGCTATACAACAAAAGAAAGAAAATGATAATTAAGGATAGGAGGGAACTTACCCTCCACAGCTTGAACAAGCAGATCAGATATTGTTTTAAGTCCTCCAAGGCTACCTACAAGTCTAAATTAGCATCCCATGCTAAAGATAATCATAAGGCATTGTTTAGCTACATCTGAAACCTAAAAGGGAATACCGAGCTGTGTGCTGAACTTTTAGTGGATAGTACCACTGGCACTGAACCTGAGAAAAATTGCCAACCTGCTAACCGACAGATTTGCCAATAACTTCAACCCCCCTGTCTTCACCAGACATACCCCAAAGCATTCTTGACACTAGTCTTCTACCGAGTATTTCCATATAACAGGTCATAGATGCACTGCCCAAGGTCAAAAATATGGCTTCTATAAGACTAGATAACATCCCAGGCTAGTTATTAAACAATCTAAAACAAGATTTAGTGGGACCACTCAGCACTCTCTTTAGCCATAGCCTGAGAACTGGCTTTGTCCCGGCAGGGTGGAGAACAGCAACAGTAATCTCCTTGCACAAAAGGGGTCCATCAACTGAACCTGGGAACTACTGACCCATAAGCCTAACCAGCCTATTTTGCAAGGCCGTGGAAAGAAATCATGATGGACCTTATCCACAAGGACATAGGCAACCTTCAAACCCTTGCCCCAACCAAGATTGGTTTCAACAAGTGTAGATCTTGCTTATTAAACCTAGTGGACTTCTTTGAGACTGTTACCAAAGCCCTGGATAAGGGCAAAACAGTACATACCACCTATTTTGAGGGCCATTAGCCTAGTGACCTCCTATGAACCTATTAGTCAACAGTGCCCAGATGTACTAATGTATACATGCATCACCTAACAGCTATGAGAAATGTTCTCACTTCTTGGTATGTCCTGTCTAAGCTTAGCTTCTTGGCAGCTTTCAATTATGAGTCATCAGCTGCATTCTGATCTGCTGGCCTTCTTGACATTTCATGTAAATGATACTCCAGTCTCTAAAACTCCTCCTTTAACTTGTCAGTATCTGTTAATAATTTAGTTGCTCCTGTGTCATCTATATACTTCTGATGGCCTACCTTTTCCAGTTTCTCTCATCCCCTCTGCCGTTCTTTCCTCTTGAACTGTCCATTGTCACTCACTTCTCCTCCTTTTCTTCTTTATTCTTTTATTTCATGCATATATCAGTTTCTCCTTTCCCTTCTGCACCTGGCACATTTGCTGTCTCCTGGCCTGTTCTGGTTACATGTTCTTCCTGTCCATTTTCAGTTTTGAGCTATTCTTACTCAGTCACCCCCTCTGTTCTTATTTCTATTTTGCCATTCTTCTCTGTTCTAACTCGGAATTCTTCCCTACTTTCACCTTTCTTCCTTGTGACTCTCCATGCCCATGTCCTTTTATCTTCTTGTCTTACTCCCCTGAGCTCCTAAGTTATCATCTTTAGCTAAACTACCTGAGCATTTAGTGAGTCTGTAGTCTGTGCACTCACCTCCACCCCACAGGTCCCTAATTCACAGTCATATCACACCTCAAGCACTTGACATAACTCAGGTCCCTAACATTTTCGCCAATCCATTTCCTTTTTTCTGATTTAGTTCATTCTTTTCTAGCTATTTGAATACAGTCTACTGAAAGACTCCTAATGAGTAATTTGTAATCCATTCTTGCTTCTTTCTGCCTAGCAACTGTTTCTGGAAACAATTTCTGTACTTCCTCCTCGTTCTTTTCCTTTCAGTACCCTCCCACGTACCATGGTCACTCTCTCTGTCCTCCTTCTAATTTCTGGTGTTATGGTAATGATACCTAGCAAGTGGCAGCTGCACTACTTGTCCTACCTGTGATGTTTACCTAATTGTGTATAAACAACTATCAAACAAATTACGGGTACCTGAAAGGCAGACAGGCTATTACCAGCTATTTAATTCTAACAGCAGATGAAAAAATGCCCTGGTAGCTTTTAATTCTGATAATTCTTCAAATGTAAGTTAAAGTGCTATCACCTATTTTATTTTAGTAGTACCTGAAAATGTGTCAGTATCTATTTTATCCCACAAGTTCTCCAGTAGAGGATATCTTTAAGCACCAGACATCATTAGACATTCTGTGACAGCTACTGAATATTTTAACTCTATTTTAAGCTTCTTTTCAGAATTTAAAATAACGAACACACAGTGAGGACAAGCAAGTAAGAACAATAATATAATCCAATCCCTAACATTATCAGTAAACATGGGACTGCAACGTTTCAATACACACACGCGCGCACACACACACACACACACACACACACACACACACACATATATATATATATATATATATATATATATATATATAAACACTTGTGTGTATATACATATATATATATATATATATATATATATATATATATATATATATATATATGTGTGTGTGTGTGTGCAGATCATATAAGCACACTCAGATGCAGAAACTCTCTTCAAGGAATACCACCAATGTGAACATAAAAACCCAGTATATCCAGCACCAGGCTTGAACACAAGTCAGAAAAGAGTACTTTTTTTTTTACAGATCTGAATCACCCTACCATTAAATAAACACAAAAAGAACAAACTGTTTATTTCAAACAACATTTGTAAGTAGCTGTTAAACATGCAATTCTAAGCTGTAAACAGATGGGCTGTTATTAATACATTTAACAATTATGTAAAAAAAAAAATAATCAAAAATGATGTAGCTTGTCTAACTGTTTTTTAATAGTCTAGTAAACGAACTGTTAGCCTGCATGAGTGAAGGGAAGATGTGTGAGGCTGTTAGAAAGTAGTTAGGCATGCCCTGCAGAGCTCTATTTGATTCCAGTAATCTCCACCTGTACAGTATCTGACTCAGTGCTAATCATTTAGTCATTTCAAAATTCCTTAACAATTTGCAAAAGAAGGTATTTAGTGAATCCAGTATAATAAAATAACCAGTTATAGGTTACTCTGCTGTCAGAAATATTATTTTCCAACCTAATAAACTCACTGAAAAGGTAAGTAATGAATTACTTTAGGAGGATGGGTAATGGTAGCATCGAGAAAATTAATTTCCAGAAATTATTTCCAGAGGTACTTTTCCTAAAAGCCTAGATTTGATTGCATAACTGAGTGTAACTTCCCAAGTAATACCCCCCAAAAAATCCACTATGTTATCCAATAAAGTAAAATTAAAGCAAATCCCTCTCCATTTGTTATCATTCAAAAAACAAAATTATCTAACTTATTCCCCCTACAAAGAAAAAACAGATAATCACTATATCTAACATATACCACCACCTACTCAACAACAAAAAGAAACATTCCCAGCCATAAAAATCCTTTCAAAAAACAGATAATGACTATATCTAACACACACCACCACCTACTCAGCAACAAAAAGAAACATTCCCAACTATAAAAATCCTTTCAAACTCAGCCATAAATATAGTTGCATACATAGGAGAATGAATTGCACCCATGGCTGTACCCTGTTTCTGGATAACAGTTTATGCACATACAACATATTAAGAGTTAAACAAAAAATGCAACAGAGACAGGATGCAAGAGGAAAAAAGGACCTTTACTAAAATAATGTGAAAAAGCCTTAACACTAAATTGATGCTATATACATGTATACAAACTCACTACATTAAAACTCAACCAAAAATTAGTTGTCACACTATAGAACATTTTTAAATCCGATAAATAACTTTGAGGTATTTGTGATGCCCCTGCACTGGCCCAGTAATCAAGGACCCTCAATCCTCACCACTAACAACAGTGGGGAATGTACACACTGGGAGGATGACAAGTACACACACAGTAAAGTGCAATTTCCCTTAAGATCACACAGAGATCACAGTCAGTCTGGGACTGGTTACTCACTCTTTCTCCAGGTCCCAATAAGACTCCCCACCAGCACAGCAATAGGGTTGAAATCTCCGCTGAGTGGCCTAACCAAGATCTCCAGTACCTCTCTGTCCAACCAGTGCTTCATGGCCTGTACAGTGTCAACAAATAGATATGCAAGTACTTTAAGAGCTTAGGTTCATAGGTAGGTACTAGGCTATCTGCCCAAGGGCATTTATAAGCCTAGCCAGAGTGTGTTGGTTTTTGCCACCCCCTTAGATTAGTTCCCTGTGTCTCTGACCAGCAGAGCCATTAGTTCCCTGTGCCTCTGTCCAGCAGAGCCACTGCAGTGATCCCCGGGGTAAATTTTCTGTCTCCCATCCACCCATCAAGGTTTCTCTTGAAGAGTGCTAGTCGGGGGCTCTGCCTGATGTATATTGGAATCTTGTTCCAAAGCATGGGGAGTCTCTGGGTCAGGAATCTATACTCCATAACATCCTATTTATTGTTGTGGTAAGGTTTATATCCCTAGAGCGTGTGGCTCTCAGGGATCTGTTTTTTTTTAAGTGGAGCATATCCATCAATTCTGAGTTGGACATGGCCTTGTATGTCAAGCAGAGATCACCTCTGAGTAAGCGGTATGCAACCGAGTACATCTGGAGTTTCTTTAGCTGGGCTGCATAGGTCATCTGTTTGAGACCGGTAATCCTCTTGGTGAGGTACTTTTGTGGTCTTTCCAGCTGTTGCAGGGTTCTTGTAAGGTACATCCCAAATGGGGCATTGTATTCTATAATGGGTCTAATAAGGGATGAGTAGAGAGGCACAATAACCTCCTTTGTTCTGGAAGTGAACCCTTTTGAGATTAGGTGGGCCATGTAGAAGGATTTTCTAACCACCTTGGCAATATGATTATCAAAGGAGAGATTGCTATCTACTTGGGTTCCCAGATCCTTACCCTTATTACTTTTTATGTATTTAGGGGACTTCCACCTATGTGGTAGTTCACGGGTACTTTGTTTTTAACAAAGGGGATGACTATGCACTTTTTGGCATTCAGCTTGAGGCCATGAATTTGACACCAGGTATCCGTCTCAGTGAGACCCTTCTGGAGGGTGTCTGTATCAGCCAGAGAGTCAATTATGGCCCCTAGTTTTCAGTTGTCTGTGAACTTGGTCAGCCAAAGTCCTCCTGTGCTTGCCTGTACCTCTGAGAAGTATATACCGAACAGGAGGGGTTCTAGGACTGAGCCCTGGGGGATGCCACTTGTAACCGGTTTAGAGTCAGACGTACAGTCTGCAACACTCAGCATGTGAGTTCTGTCCATGAGCCAATTTGCAATCCATCTCGTGACGTAGGGGTTAATGTTCAGGTGGGTGAGTTTGTCTATAATACCAGAATGGGGAATGTGTTGAAAGCCTTTGCGAGGTCTAGGTAGGCTGTGTGGAATTCCTTACCCTCGTCTAATGCCTTGGTAACTGTCTCAAAGAAGTCCACCAGGTTTAGGAGGCATGATCTGCCCTTAACAAAGCCAAACTGGGTGGGGTCTAAAGTTTGGAGGTTCCCAATGTCTCTGTTAATGATTTCCATGATGATGCACACCATAGCCTTGCAGACCAGGCTAGTCAGGCTTATAGGGTGATAGTTCCCGGGGTCCATTGTGGGGCCTCCATTGTGGAGTGGGATAACTGCTGTTGTGCACCACTCTGTGGGTACATAGCCTGTAGAGAGGATGAGTTTGAACAGTGTGTTTAGGTGAGGGGTTAGTTCATTTTGGAGCTCATGTAAGACACAGCCTGGGACACTGTCCAGTCCCATTGAGGCTTTGTTTTTGGCTTTGGATAGAGCTGTTTTAACCTGTGTGTCAGTGATTGCCGGGGCTTACATTCTTCTGGTATGGTTATGGGCCCTTTAGGGGGTGAGAGGGATGTGAAGTTTGCAATTAACCTGTCTGCCAAAATGTTGGCAATATCACTCGGTTCAGTGTATTTTGTGCCATTCTGCACCAACTCAGAGCAGATCTGAGAGTTTCCACTTAGGTTCTTGACATAATTAAAGAACACTTTTTGGTTATCTTTGGAGTCCTTGGTAATTTTTCTTTCGAAGCTAGCCTTGGATGATTTAATGAGGGATCGTAGTTTCTTGCTGATACTAATCAGGGATGTCTTTCCTTCTAGGGTTTTTTTTCTTATCTGTACTAGTTTCCTCTTTCTACTGTAGAGCCTGTTTATGGCAGGGGCCCACCAGACTGGTTTCCTTTTCTTGGAGGAGTGAGTCTTGGTTTTACTTGGGATAGCACGATCCATGCATTCCTGCAGATGATCATAGACTGCCTTTGTATAGGTTTAAGCAGCTTGGACAGCATTGTCCATTGGCATGGGGGCTGTGAACCTTTCCACCTCAGTCTTAAGCAATGTGAAGTTTGCTTTTGAAAAGTTTTTTATGGTGGTTTCCTTGAATGGGGTTGGGGGCAGAATGTGAATATCCAGAGTGGTTAGTCTATGGTCTGATCTAACCACTGAGGGGTTGACGTCGAGTGTGGATTACCGGTCATCTATGATGGTGATGAACAGGTCCAATATGTTGATCCCTCTGGTGGGGGTGTTGACCAGTTGATCCAGGGCATTCGAGTTTATAAATTCTAGGAAGCGTTGGGCAAAGGAGTTAGTACCTGAGTAGTTCTGCCAGTTAATGTTTGGGTAATTGAAATCACCCAGTATTAGGGTGTTTGGTAGAACCTTCATATTTCCTAGTGTCTCCAGAAATGCAGAATGGGGGTCCTGGGTCATGGTGGGTGATCTGTAGCAAGCTACAGTTTGGTTTGCAGTTTTGCTCATTGTTAGTTGCACTTGGATGATTTCTGATGCATCGTGCTGCACCACTAACCTGGAGGTGTGAGTATCCTTGATGAATATGGATACATCCTCACCTTATGTGTTTCGGTCCAGGTTCTGTGGCCGAAAGGCATGGTATGAGTTATAGCCTGGTAGGGCTGGGATGCTCTCTGGAGCCTTAAACCAGGTTTCTGTTACTGCACAGATATTGATGTTCTCCATACTGAGGAGCTCCTCAAGTGCATGCATTTTGAGGTTTATACTTCTGGCGTTGAGTAGTATTACCCACAGTTTTTGGTTACTTGTGCTATTTACAGTGGTGAATTTGTCTTTTGAGCCTTGCCTAAAGAAGGCACTATGGGGCGGCAAGAGCCTTTGCCAGTATTCAAAAGTCTAAGGGTGACAGGTGCAAGCCATCTCTTGCAAAGCGACGTGGCTTGTTGAGCATGTCATCCCAGGCAGACAAATACTGGATCCCCTTTGAATGACACCAGAAACTTAGCCAATTGTTGAAGTTGATCATTTTTTCTTTATACTGTGGCATCATTCTTGGTGATAGCAGGATGCTACTCAAGGTCAGGGTCATACCTGCCAGGGCTACATGATCAGAGAGCTCTTCCATGTCTCTTCTCATGTAGTCCAGGGAGGTACATCTCAGGTCATTCACACCAACATGTACAATGACAGAGTCGTATTTGTACTTGTTCTGGATTGACCTGAGTGCTTGTGTTATGTGGCAGATTCTGGCACCTGACAGGCATCTAACTGTAACCTTCTCCTTGTCCAGCCTAGTTAGTGGGACATCAGTGTGCCTGACTATAGAGTCACCTATCACTAGTGTGTTGGGTATGTTATTTTGCCTTAAGGGCTGTGACTGCATGGCACACTGATTATGTGAAGTATGTGTTTCATGGTTGGTGATGGGTTGTGGAGGTTGCTTGGATGTCTGCTTTGGAGGTCTCTGTTGCTTTTGCAGATTTTTATTTAGAGCCTTCAAGTATGTTTTCATGTATTTATGTGTGTTATTTGCCTCTGTTAGTTTGTTATGTCTATGTGAGTCTGGTGATGTGTTGCAAGTATTACCCTTCTCCTCTTGACAGTCAGTTACAGTTTGGGGCTGATTGAGCTTTGCCTCCAGTCTGGTTGTATAATTGCATCTCTTGCATGTATAGGTGTTTGGTGGTAGGAAGAGAGGGCTGTCTGCGCACATGAGATAGTTGTAACATTGCCTCAAAATGTCCAGATTCACTAGTTGGACTGGAGAGTACAATGGAAACTGCCCTTTGGACATGCCTGAAGAGGTAGAGTGAGCTGTTTTTCTGATTGACTGGTGGGGACGAATAGAGAGCCTTGTCCTTCTGGACAGTATAAGGGGGCAAGAGCTAAGGGAATTTAGTGTTGTTATGTGTTTTAAGCAAGTGCTGGGCTGTAAAATGAATGATTTGAGTACTAAAGTTGAAGGTGTGTCTAGTTCCAAGGGAAAAACTGAAGAGTAGACTTCATGGAGTCTGGAATAGATAAACCCTAGCTAACCGGTGCTGCCCGGTGGTCAAAACCGTGCAAATGCAGTTTTTATATCAGAAAGATTAAAGAGATAGAAATTAGCCCAAAATGGCCAATAAAACTACAGTTTCTGGGCAGAAAGCACTCCTCCAAGGGCAGGTAGGCTCTTCAGAGCTCCCCACTCACACTGGTGAACAAAGAAACTTCCTTTTTGCCCAAGTAAGGTATGGCCAAACAAAGAAGCTTAAACACAGTCCAGGTATCAGTAGGTATCTGAAACTCTCCCTTTTTCTCTCTGGCATTGTAGGTCTCTGCAGGACACCAGGGCAGGATATGCTGAGCTTATACAAACACAAAAACCGTACAAATGCGGTTTTTATATAAGAAAGATTAAAGAGATAGAAATTAACCCAAAATGGCTAGTAAAACTACAGTTTCTGGGTAGAAACCTTTCCTCCAAGGGCAGGAAGGCTGTTCAGGGCTACCAACTCTCACTGGTGAACAAAGAAATGTCCTTTTTGCCCAAGTAAGGTTTGGCCAAACACAGAAGCTTAAACACAGTCCAGGTATCAGCAGGTATCTGATACTGGACTTTTCTAGCTTAGTAAGGTGGGAAAATATCAAGATTTTTTGTTTTTTATTTTGTTTTTTTTCAAGAAAACAGTAGAAACAAATGCAAAAACACTTTTATAGTGCAGTAATGCCTGTCACACCTGATTGGGAAGCCAGTAACAGTTAAAAATACAATTTGCAACAAAAAACAAATTTTAAAGTGCATGCACAAAATTCAATTGCAGTGTAAAATGAGCGTTCTGATAAGCAATAAATGCCAGAAAATGAGTGTTTAGGCTGAAATAGCAATAAGCAACAAGAAAAAACAAAAAAAGGTACTTAAATACTCCAAAGCCTCTACTTTTGTCTATCTGGTATTGTAGGTCTCTGCCGGACACCAGGATAGGATCTGCTGAGCTTATACAAACATAAATACAGCGCAAATGCGGTTTTTATATCAGAAAGATTAAAGAGATAGAAATTAACCCAAAATGGAAAATAAAACTACATTTTCTGGGTAGAAACCTTTCCTCTAAGGGCAGGTAGGTTGTTCACTGTTCCCCACTCTCACTGGTGAACAAGGAAACTTCCTTTTTGACAAAGTAAGGTATGGCCAAACACAGAAGCTAAAACACAGCCCAGGTATTTGCAGGCATCTGAAACTGGACTTTTCTAGCTTAGTAAGGCAGGGAAAATAGCAAGATTTTTTTGTTTTTTGTTGTTTTGTTTAAGAATAAAGTAGAAACAAATGTAAAAAAACACTTTCAGAGTGCAGTAATGACTGTCACACTTGAGTGGGAAGCCAGTAACAGTTTAAAATTCATTTTTTGTTGTAATGTTTTTTTTTAAGTGCAGGCAGAAATAAATTCAATTTCAGTGTAAAATGAAAGTTCTGAGAAGCAATAAACACCAAAAATGAGGATTTAGGCGGAAATAGCAATAAGCAACAAGAAAAAACAAAAAAAGTACTTAAACATTCCAAAGTATCTCCCCTTTTCTCTCTGGCATTGTAGGTCTCTGCAGGACACCAGGGCAGGATATGCTGAGCTTATACAAACACAAAATAGCACAAATGTGGTTTTTATATAAGAAAGATTAAAGAGATAGAAATTAGCCCAAAATGGCTAATAAAACTACAGTTTCTGGGTAGAAACCTTTCCTCCAAGGGCAGGAAGGCTGTTCAGGGCTACCGACTCTCACTGGTGAACAAAGAAACGTCCTTTTTGCCCAGGTAAGGTTTGGCCAAACACAGAAGCTTGAACACAGTCCTGCTATCAGAAGGTATCTGAAACTGGACTTTTCTAGCTTAGTAAGGTGGGAAAATATCAAGATTTTTTGTTTTTTATTTTTTTTTTCAAGAAAACAGTAGAAACAAATGCAAAAATACTTTTATAGTGCAGTAATGGCTGTCACACTTGATTGGAAAGCCAGTAATAGTTAAAAATACACTTTACAACAAAAAACAAATTTTAAAGAGCATGCACAAAAAAATTCAATTGCAGTGTAAAATGAGCGTTCTGAGAAGCAATAAATGCCAGAAAATGAGTGTTTAGGCTGAAATAGCAATAAGCAACAAGAAAAAACAAAAAAAGGTACTTAAACACTCCAAAGCCTCTACTTTTGTCTATCTGGTATTGTAGGTCTCTGCCGGACACCAGGGCAGGTTCTGCTAAGCTTATACAAAAATAAAAACAGCGCAAATGCGTTTTTTATATCAGAAAGATTAAAGAGATAGAAATTAGCCCAAAATTGAAAATAAAACTACAGTTTCTGGGTAGAAACCTTTCCTCCAAGGGCAGGTAGGCTGTTCAGGGCTCCCCACTCTCACTGGTGAACAAGGAAACATCCTTTTTGACAAAGTAAGGTATGGCCAGACACAGAAGCTAAAACACAGCCCAGGTATTAGCAGGCATCTGAAACTGGACTTTTCTAGCATGGTAAGGTAGGGAAAATAGGAAGATTTTTTTGTTTTTTGTTTTAAGACAAAAGTAGAAACAAATGTAAAAAACTATTTCAGAGTGCATTAATGACTGTCACACTTGAGTGGGAAGCCAGTAACAGTTAAAAAAAATTTACAACAAAAAAATGAATTTTAAAGTGCAGGCAGAAATAAATGCAATTTCAATGTAAAATGAGCGTTTAGGCGGAAATAGCAATAAGCATCAAGAAAAATCAAAAAATATACTTAAACACTCCAAAGTCACTTATTTTGTCTCTCTGACATTGTAGGTCTGTGCAGGACACCTGGGCAGGATATGCTGAGCTTATACAAACACA
This sequence comes from Protopterus annectens, assembly GCF_019279795.1. NCBI lineage: Eukaryota > Metazoa > Chordata > Ceratodontiformes > Protopteridae > Protopterus > Protopterus annectens. The sequence goes on from NC_056743.1 coordinate 790,634,480, forward strand.
AAAAATACGCAAATAAATTTTTTATATAAGAAAGACTAAAGAGATAGAAATTAGCCCAAAATGGTCAACAAAACTATAGTTTCTGGGCAGAAACCACTCCTCCAAGGGCAGGTAGGCTATTCAGAGCTCCATATTCTCACTGGTGAACAAAGAAACTTCCTTTTTGTCCAAGTAAGGTATGGCCAAACACAGAAGCTTAAACAGAGTCCAGGAATCAGCAGGTATCTGAAAATGAACTTTCCTAGCTTATTAAGGTGGGAAAAACAGCAAGATTTGTTTTTGTTTTTTTCTTTTTTTTGTTTTTTTTTTCAAGAACACAGTAGAAACAAATGCAAAATCACTTTTATAGTGCAGTAATGGCTGCCACACTTGAGTGGGAAGCCAGTAACAGTCAAAAATACAATTTTCAATAAAAAAAAATTTAAAGTGCAGGCACAAATAAATGCAATTTCAGTGTAAAATGAGTGGTCTGAGAAGCAATAAACGTCAGAAAATTAGAGTTTTCGTGGAAATAGCAATAAGTAACAAGAAAAAACAAAAAAAAGGTACTTAAATACTCTAAAGCCTCTACTTTTGTCTATCTGGTATTGTAAGTCTCTGCCGGACACCAGGACAGGATCTGCTGAGCTTACACAAACATAAAAACAGCGCAAATGCGATTTTTATATCAGAAAGATGAAAGAGATAGCAATTAGCCCAAAATGGCTAATAAAACTACAGTTTCTGGGTAGAAACCTTTCCTCCAAGGGCAGGAAGGCTGTTCAGGGCTACCAATTCTCACTGGTGAACAAAGAAATGTCCTTTTTGCCCAAGTAAGGTTTGGCCAAACACAGAAGCTTAAACACAGTCCAGGTATCAGCAGGTATCTGAAACTGGACTTTTCTAGTTTAGTAAGGTGGGAAAATATCAAGATTTTTTGTTTTTTATTTTGTTTTTTTTCAAGAAAACAGTAGAAACAAATGCAAAAACACTTTTATAGTGCACTAATGGCTGTCACACTTGAGTGGGAAGCCAGTAACAGTTAAAAATACAATTTGCAACAAAAAACTAATTTTAAAGTGCATGCACAAAATTCAATTGCAGTGTAAAATGAGCATTCTGAGAAGCAATAAATGCCAGAAAATGAGTGTTTAGGCTGAAATAGCAATAAGCAACAAGAAAAAACAAAAAAAGGTACTTAAATACTCCAAAGCCTCTACTTTTGTCTATCTGGTATTGTAGGTCTCTGCCGGACACCAGGGCAGGTTCTGCTAAGCTTATACAAAAATAAAAACAGCGCAAATGCGTTTTTTATATCAGAAAGATTAAAGAGATAGAAATTAGCCCAAAATGGAAAATAAAACTACAGTTTCTGGGTAGAAACCTTTCCTCCAAGGGCAGGTAGGCTGTTCAGGGCTCCCCACTCTCACTGGTGAACAAGGAAACATCCTTTTTGACAAAGTAAGGTATGGCCAGACAAAGAAGCTAAAACACAGCCCAGGTATTAGCAGGCATCTGAAACTGGACTTTTCTAGCATGGTAAGGCAGGGAAAATAGCAAGATTTTTTTTGTGTTTTTTTTTTTTTTTTTAAGACAAAAGTAGAAACAAATGTAAAAAACACTTTCAGAGTGCATTAATGACTATCACACTTGAGTAGGTAGCCAGTAACAGTTAAAAAAAATTTACAACAAAAAATGAATTTTAAAGTGCAGGCAGAAATAAATGCAATTTTAATGTAAAATGAGAGTTTAGGCGGAAATAGCAATAAGCATCAAGAAAAATCAAAAAATATACTTAAACACTCCAAAGTCTCTTATTTTGTCTCTCTGACATTGTAGGTCTGTGCAGGACACCTGGGCAGGATATGCTGAGCTTATACAAACACAAAAAACATGCAAATAATTTTTTTATATAAGAAAGACTAAAGAGATAGAAATTAGCCCAAAATGGTCAACAAAACTATAGTTTCTGGGCAGAAACCACTCCTCCAAGGGCAGGTAGGCTATTCAGAGCTCCATATTCTCACTGGTGAACAAAGAAACTTCCTTTTTGTCCAAGTAAGGTATGGCCAAACACAGAAGCTTAAACAGAGTCCAGGAATCAGCAGGTATCTGAAAATGAACTTTCCTAGCTTATTAAGGTGGGAAAAACAGCAAGATTTGTTTTTTTATTTGTTTTTTTTTTCAAGAACACAGTAGAAACAAATGCAAAATCACTTTTATAGTGCAGTAATGGCTGCCACACTTGAGTGGGAAGCCAGTAACAGTCAAAAATACAATTTTCAATAAAAAAAAAATTTAAAGTGCAGGCACAAATAAATGCAATTTCAGTGTAAAATGAGTGGTCTGAGAAGCAATAAACGTCAGAAAATTAGAGTTTTGGTGGAAATAGCAATAAGTAACAAGAAAAAACAAAAAAAAAAGGTACTTAAATACTCCAAAGCCTCTACTTTTGTCTATCTGGTATTGTAAGTCTCTGCCGGACACCAGGACAGGATCTGCTGAGCTTACACAAACATAAAAACAGCGCAAATGCGATTTTTATATCAGAAAGATGAAAGAGATAGCAATTAGCCCAAAATGGCTAATAAAACTACAGTTTCTGGGTAGAAACCTTTCCTCCAAGGGCAGGAAGGCTGTTCAGGGCTACCAATTCTCACTGGTGAACAAAGAAATGTCCTTTTTGCCCAAGTAAGGTTTGGCCAAACACAGAAGCTTAAACACAGTCCAGTCTCTTTTTGTCTCTCTGGCATTTTAGGTTTCTGGAGGATACCTGCGCAGGATCTGCTGAGCTTATACAAACACAAAAACTGTGCAAATGTGTTTTTTATATAAGAAAGATTAAAGAGATAGTAATTAGCCCAACATGGTCAATAAAACTACAGTTTCTGGGGAGAAACCAATCCTTCAAGGGCAGGTAGGCTGTTCAGAGCTCCCCACTCTCACTTTTGGACAAAGAAACTTCATTTTAGCCCAAATAAGTTATGGCCAAACACAGAAGCTTAAACCCAATCCAGGTATCAGCAGAAATCTGAAACTGGACGTTTCTCGTTAGTTGTTTTTTCTTTGTTTTTTTTTGTCAAGAAAACAGTAGAAACAAATGCAAAAATACTTTTATAGTGCAGTAATGGCTGTCACACTTGAGTGGGAAGCCGATAACAGTTAAAAATACAATTTACAACAAAAAAAATATATTAAAGTGCAGGCACAAATAAATGCAATTTCAGTGTAAAATGAGCGTTCTGAGAAGTAATAAACGCCAGAAAATGAACATTTAGTAGAAATAGCAATAAGAAACAAGAAAAATAAAAAAATGTACTTAAACAGTCCAAAGTCTCTCCTTTTTTCTCTCTGGAATTGTAGGTCTCTGCTGGACACCTGAGCAGGATCTGCTGAGCTTATGGAAACACAAAAAATGTGCAAATGCAGTTTTTATATCAGAAAGATTAAAGAGATAGAAATAGCCCAAAATAGCCAATAAAACTACAGTTTCTGGGCAGAAACCACTCCTCCAAGGGCAGGTAGGCTGTTCAGAGCTCCCCACTCTCACTGGTGAACAAAAAACTTTCTTTTTGCCCTATTAAGGTATGGCCAAACACAGAAGCTTAAACACAGTCCAGGTATCAGCAGGTATCTTTAACTGGAGTTTTCTTGGTTAGTAAGTCGAGAAAATAGCAAGATTTGTTTTCAAGAAAACAGTAGAAACAAATGCAAAAACACTTTTATAGTGCAGTAATGGCTGTTGCACTTGAGTGGGAAGCTAGTAACAGTTAAAAATAAAATTTACAACAAAAATCGAATTTTAAAATGCAGGCACAAATAAATGCAATTTCAGTGTAAAATGAGCATTCTGAGAAGCAATAAACACCAGAAAATGAGCGTTTAGGTGGAAGTAGCAATAAGCACAAGAAAAAACAAAAAAAGGTACTTAAACTCTCCAAAGTCTCTCTTTTTGTCTCTCTGGCATTGTAGGTCTCTGCAGGACACTTGCACAGGATCTGCTGAGCTTATACAAACACAAAAACTGTGCAAATGCATTTTTTATATCAGAAAGATTAAAGAGAGAGAAATTAGCCCAAAATGGCCAATAAAACTACAGTTTCTGGGCAGAAACCACTTCTCCAAGGGCAGGAAGGCTGTTCAGAGCTCCCCACTCTCACGTTTGGACAAAGAAACTTACTTTTTGCCCAAGTAAGGTATGGCCAAACACAGAAGTGGGAAGCCAGTAACAGTTAAAAATACAATTTACAACAAAAAAAAATATTAAAGTGCAGGCACAAATAAATGCAATTTCAGTGTAAAATGTGTGTTCTGGGAAGTAATAAATGCCAGAAAACAAGCATTTAGGCAGAAATAGCAATAAGCAGCAAGAAAAATAAAAAAATGTACATAAACAGTCCAAAGTCTCTCCTTTTGTCTCTCTGGCATTATAGGTATCTGCTGGACGCCTGAACAGGATCTGCTGAGCTTATACAAGCAAAAAAATGTGCAAATGTGGTTTTCATATCAGAAAAATTAAAGAGAGAGAAATTATCCCAAAATGGGAAATAAAACTACGGTTTCTGGGCAGAAACCACTCCTCCAAGGGCAGGTAGGCTGTTCAGACCTCCCCACATTCACTGGTGAATAAAGAAACTTCATTTTTGCCCAAGTAAGGTATGGCCAAACACAGAAGCTTAAACAGTCCAGGTATCAGCAGGTATCTGAAACTGGACTTTTCTTGTAAAAAACAAACCCCCAAAAAAATCTTGCTATTTTCCTGTCTTACTAAGTTTGAAAACAGTAGAAACAAATGCAAAAACACTTTTATATTGCAGTAATGGGTATCGTGCTTGGTGGAAAAAAGCAGTAACCGTTAAAAATACAATTTACAACAAAAAACAAATTTTAAAGGCAGGCACAAATAAATGCAAGTTCAGTCCAGGTATCAGCAGGTATCTGAAAATGGACTTTTCTTTCTAGCTAAGGAGAGGATTGGGTATCGCACTTTTGAGTGGAAAGCCAGTAACAAAAAAAACACAAACAAAAAAAAAAAAAATTTTAAAAAGGGCACAAATAAATAAAAAGTTCAGTCAGGTATCAGTATCAGTCTGAAAAAATGGACTTTTTCTAGCTAGGAAAAGGAGAAAAAATAGCAAGATTATTTTTTAAGAAAACAGTAGAAACAAATGAAAAAACACTTTTATAGTGCAGTAATGGCTGTTGCCTTTGAGTGGGAAGCCAGTAACAGCTAAAAATATCATTTACAACAAAAAACAAATTTTAAAGTGCAGGAACAAATAAATGCAATTTCAGTGTAAAATGAACGTTCTGAGAAGCAATAAATGCCAGAAAACTAACGTTTAGGCAGAAATAGCAATAAGCAACAAGAAAAACAAAAAAAGGTACTTAAACACTCCAAAGTCTCTCCTTTTGTCTCTCTAGCATTGTAGGTCTCTGCAGGACACCTGGGCAGGATCTGCTGAGCTTATACAAACATACAAAACGTGCAAATGTGATGTTTATATCAGAAAGATTAAAGAGATAGAAATTAGCCCACAATGTCCAATAAAACTATAGTTTCTGGGCAGAAACCACTCCTCCAAGGACAGGTAGGTTGTTCAGAGCTCCCCACTCTCACTGGTGAACAAAGAAACTTCCTTTTGCCCAAGTATGGTACGGCCAAACAAAGAAGCTTAAATGCAGTCCAGGTATCAGCAGGTATCTGAAACGGGACTTTTCTAGCTTAGTAAGGTGGGAAAATAGCAAGATTTTTTTTGTTTTTTTCTGTTTTTTTCAAGAAAACAGTAGAAACAAATGTAAAAACACTTTTATAGTGCAGTAATGGCTGTCTCACTTGTCTGGGAAGCCAGTAACAGTTAAAAATACAATTTACAACAAAAAACAAATTTTAAAGTGCAGGCACAAATAAATGCAATTTCAGTGTAAAATGAGCATTCTAAGAAGCAATAAAAACCAGAAAATGAGTGTTTAGATGAAAATAGAAATAACCAACAAGAAAAACCAAAAAAAGGTACGTAAACTCTCCAACGTCTCTCCTTTTGTCTCTCTGGCATTGTAGGCCTCTCCAGGACACCTGGTAAGGATCTGCTGTGCTTATAAAACACAAAGCCGAGCAAATGCAGTTTTTATGTCAGAAAGATTAAAGAGATAGAAATTAGCCCAAAATGGCCAACACAACTATAGTTTCTGGGCAGAAACCACTCCTCCAAGGTCAGGTAGGCTATTCAGAGTTCCGTATTCTCATTGGTGAAAAAAGAATCTTCCTTTTTGCCCAAGTAAGGTATGGCCAAACACAGAAGCTTAAACACAGTCCAGGAATCAGCAGGTATCTGAAACTGGACTTTCTAGCTTATTAAGGTGGGAAAAATAGCAAGATTTTATTTCTTTTTTGTTTGTTATTTTTTTCAAGAAAACAGTAGAAACAAATGCAAAATCACTTTTATAGTGCAGTAATGGCTGTCACACTTGAGAGGGAAGCCAGTAACAGTTAAAACTACAATTTACAACAAAAAACAAATTTTAAAGTGCAGGCACAAATAAATGCAATTTCAGTGTAAAATGAGTGTTCTGAAAAGCAGTAAACACCAGAAAATGAGGGTTTTGGTGGAAATAGCAATAAGCAACAAGAAAAACCAAAAAAAGGTACTTAAACACTCCAAAGTCTCTCCCTTTTTCTCTCTGGCATTGCAGGTCTCTGCAGGACACCAGGGCAGGATATGCTGAGCTTATACAAACATAAAAATGTACAAATGCAGTTTTTATATAAGAAAAGTTTAAAGAGATAGAAATTAGCCCAAAATGGCTAATAAAACTACAGTTTCTGGGTAGAAACCTTTCCTCCAAGGGCAGGAAGGCTGTTCAGGGCTACCGACTCTCACTGGTGAACAAAGAAATGTCCTTTTTGCCAAAGCAAGGTTTGACCACACACAGAAGCTTAAACACAGTCCAGGTATCAGCAGGTATCTGAAACTGGACTTTTCTAGCTTAGTAAGGTAGGAAAATATCAAGATTTTTTTGTTTTTTATTTTGTTTTTTTCAAGAAAACAATGGAAACAAATGCAAAAACACTTTTATAGTGCAGTAATGGCTGTCACACTTGAGTGGGAAGCCAGTAACAGTTAAAAATAAACTTTACAACAAAAATAAATTTTTAAAATGCATGCACAAAAAAAATTCAATTGCAGTGTAAAATGAGCGTTTTGAGAAGCAATAAATGCTAGAAAACGAGTGTTTAGGCTGAAATAGCAATAAGCAACAAGAAAAAACAAAAAAAGGTACTTAAACACTCCAAAGCCTCTACTTTTGTCTATCTGGTATTGTAGGTCTACACCAGGGCAGGATCTGCCGAGCTTATACAAACATAAAAACATTGCAAATGTGGTTTTTATATCAGAAAGATTAAAGAGATAGAAATTAGCCCAAAATGGACAATAAAACTACAGTTTCTGGGCAGAAAGCACTCCTCCAAGGGCAGGTAGGCTCTTCAGAGCTCCCCACTCGTACTGGTGAACAAAGAAACTTCCTTTTTGCCCAAGTAAGGTATGGCCAAACACAGAAGCTTAAACACAGTCCAGGAATCAGCAGGTATCTGAAATTGGACTTTCCTAGCTTATTAAGGTGGGAAAAATAGCAAGATTTTTTTTTTGTTTTTTTGGGTTTTTTTGTGTTTTTTTTCAAGAAGACAGTAGAAACAAATGCAAAATCAATTTTATAGTGCAGTAATGGCTGTTGCACTTGAGTGGGAAGCCAGTAACAGTTAAAAATACAATTTACAACAAAAAACAAATTTTAAAGTGCAGGCACAAATAAATGCAATTTCAGTGTAAAATGAGTGTTCTGAGAAGCAATAAACGCCAGAAAATGAGAGTTTTGGTGGAAATAGCAATAAGCAAGAAGAAAAACCAAAAAAAGGTACTTAAATACTCCAAAGTCTCTCCCTTTTTCTCTCTGACATTGTAGGTCTCTGCAGGACACCAGGGCAGGATATGCTGAGCTTATACAAACACAAAAAACGTACAAATCCGGTTTTTATATAAGAAAGATTAAAGAGATAGAAATTAGCCCGAAATGGATAATAAAGCTACAGTTTCTGGATAGAAACCTTTCCTCCAAGGGCAGGAAGGCTGTTCAGGGCTACCGACTCTCACTGGTGAACAAAGAAACGTCCTTTTTGCCCAAGTAAGGTTTGGCCAAACACAGAAGCTTAAACACAGTCCAGGTATCAGCAGGTATCTGAAACTGGACTTTTCTAACTTAGTAAGGTGGGAAAATATCAAGATTTTTTGTTTTTTATTTTGTTTTTTTTCAAGAAAACAGTAGAAACAAATGTAAAAACACTTTTATAGTGCAATAATGGCTGTCACACTTGAGTGGGAAGCTAGTAACAGTTAAAAATACAATTTGCAACAAGAAACAAATTTTCAAGTGCATGCACAAAAAAAATTCAATTGCAGTGTAAAATGAACTTTCTGAGAAGCAATAAATGCCAGAAAATGAGGGTTTAGGCTGAAATAGCAATAAGCAACAAGAAAAAAATAAAAAAAGGCACTTAAACACTCCAGAGTCTCTCCTTTTGTCTCTCTGATGTTGTAGGTCTGTGCAGGACACCGGGGCAGGATATGCTGAGCTTATACAAACACAAAAAGCACGCAAATGCATTTTTTTATATAAGAAAGACTAAAGAAATAGAAATTAGCCCAAAATGGCCAAAGAAAACTACAGTTTCTGGGCAGAAACCACTCCTCCCAGGGCAGGTAGGCTGTTCAGAGCTCCCCACTCTCACTGGTGAACAAAGAAACTTCCTTTTTGCCCAAGTAAGGTATGGCCAAACACAGAAGCTTAAACTCAGTCCAGGTATCAACAGGTATCTGAAACTGGACTTTTCTAGCTTATTAAGGTGGGAAAAACAGCAAGATTTTTTTTTGTTTTTTTTTTTTTTTTTTTCAAGAAAACAGTAGAAACAAATGCAAAAATACTTTTATAGTGCAGTAATGGCTGTCTCACTTGTCTGGGAAGCCAGTAACAGTTAAAAATACAATTTATAACCAAAAATGAATTTTAAAGTGCAGGCACAAATAAATACAATTTCAGTGTAAAATGAGCATTCTGAGAAGCAATAAACACCAGGAAATGAGCCTTTAAGTGGAAATAGCAATAAGCAACAAGAAAAAAAAAAAACAAAAAAGGTAATTAAACACTCCAAAGTCTCTCCTTTTGTCTCTCTGGCATTGTAGGTCTCTGCAGGACACATGGGCAGGATCTGCTGAGCTTAAACAAACACAAAAAACACGCAATTGCTTTTTTTTATATCAGAAAGATTAAAGAGATAGAAATTAACCCAAAATGGCCAATAAAAGTACAGTTTCTGGGCAGAAATCACTCCTCCAAAGGGGAGGAAGGCTGTTCAGGGCTCCGTACTCTCACTGGTGAAAAAGAAACTTCCTTTTAGCCCAAGTAAGGTATGGCCAAACACAGAAGCTTAAACACAGTCCAGGAATCAGCAGGTATCTGAAACTGGACTTTTCTAGCTTATTAATGTGGTAAAAACAGCAAGATTTTTTTTTTGTTTTTTTTGTTTTTTTTTTCAATAAAACAGTAGAAACAAATGCAAAAACACTTTTATAGTGCAGTAATGGATGTTGCACTTGAGTGGGAAGCCAGTAACAGTTAAAAATACAATTTACAACAAAAAACTAATTTTAAAGTGCAGGCACAAATAAATGCAATTTCAGTGTAAAATGAGCATTCTAAGAAGCAATAAAAAACCAGAAAATGAGCGTTTAGGAGGACATAGAAATAAGCAACAAGAAAAACCAAAAAAAGATACTTAAACCCTCCAAAGTCTGTCCTTTTGTCTCTCTGGCATTGTAGGCCTCTCCAGGACACATGGGAAGGATCTGCTGTGCTTATACAAACACAAAGCCGAGCAAATGCAGTTTTTACAACCAAAAATGAATTTTAAAGTGCAGGCACAAATAAATGCAATTTCAGTGTAAAATGAGCGTTCTGAGAAGCAATAAACACCAGAAAATGAGCCTTTAGGTGGAAATAGCAATAAGCAACAAGAAAAAAAAAACAAAAAAGGTAATTAAACACTCCAAAGTCTCTCCTTTTGTCTCTCTGGCATTGTAGGTCTCTGCAGGACACATGGGCAGGATCTGCTGAGCTTATACAAACACAAAAAAACACGCAATTGCTTTTTTTATATCAGAAAGATTAAAGAGATAGAAATTAACCCAAAATGGCCAATAAAAGTACAGTTTCTGGGCAGAAATCACGCCTCCAAAGGGGAGGAAGGCTGTTCAGGGCTCCGTACTCTCACTGGTGAAAAAGAAACTTCCTTTTAGCCCAAGTAAGGTATGGCCAAACACAGAAGCTTAAACACAGTCCAGGAATCAGCAGGTATCTGAAACTGGACTTTTCTAGCTTATTAATGTGGGAAAAACAGCAAGATTTTTTTTTTGTTTTATTTTTTTTTTCATGAAAACAGTAGAAACAAATGCAAAAACACTTTTATAGTGCAGTAATGGCTGTCTCACTTGTCTGGGAAGCCAGTAACAGTTAAAAATTAGAAATTAGCCCAAAATGGTCAACAAAACTATAGTTTCTGGGCAGAAACCACTCCTCCAAAAGCAGGTAGGCTATTCAGAGCTCCGTATTCTCACTGGTGAACAAAGAAACTTCCTTTTTGTCCAAGTAAGGTATGGCCAAACACAGAAGCTTAAACAGAGTCCAGGAATCAGCCGGTATCTGAAAATGGACTTTCCTAGCTTATTAAGGTGGGAAAAATAGCAATATTTTTTTTGTTTTTTTTTTCAAGAAAACAGGAGAAACAAATGCAAAATCACTTTTATAGTGCAGTAATGGCTGCCACACTTGAGTGGGAAGCCAGTAACAGTTAAAAATACAATTTGCAACAAAAAACAAATTTTAAAGTGCAGGCACAAATGAATTCAATTTCAGTGTAAAATGAGTGGTCTGAGAAGCAATAAACACCAGAAAATGAGAGTTTTGGTGGAAATAGCAATAAGCAACTAGAAAAACCAAAAACAGGTACTTAAACACTCCAAAGTCTCTCCCTTTTTCTCTCTGGCATTGTAGGTCTCTGCAGGACACCAGGGCAGGATATGCTGAGCTTATACAAACACAAAAACCGTACAAATGCAGTTTTTATATAAGAAAGATTAAAGAGATAGAAATTAACCCAAAATGGCTAGTAAAACTACAGTTTCTGGGTAGAAACCTTTTTTCCAATGGCAGGAAGGCTGTTCAGGGCTACCAACTCTCACTGGTGAACAAAGAAATGTCCTTTTTGCCCAAGTAAGGTTTGGCCAAACACAGAAGCTTAAACACAGTCCAGGTATCAGCAGGTATCTGATACTGGACTTTTCTAGCTTAGTAAGGTGGGAAAATATCAAGATTTTTTATTTTTTATTTTGTTTTTTTCAAGAAAACAGTAGAAACAAATGCAAAAACACTTTTATAGTGCAGTAATGCCTGTCACACCTGATTGGGAAGCCAGTAACAGTTAAAAATACAATTTGCAACAAAAAACAAATTTTAAAGTGCATGCACAAAATTCAATTGCAGTGTAAAATGAGCGTTCTGATAAGCAATAAATGCCAGAAAATGAGTGTTTAGGCTGAAATAGCAATAAGCAACAAGAAAAAACAAAAAAAGGTACTTAAATACTCCAAAGCCTCTACTTTTGTCTATCTGGTATTGTAGGTCTCTGCGGACACCAGGATAGGATCTGCTGAGCTTATACAAACATAAATACAGCATAAATGCGGTTTTTATATCAGAAAGATTAAAGAGATAGAAATTAACCCAAAATGGAAAATAAAACTACATTTTCTGGGTAGAAACCTTTCCTCCAAGGGCAGGTAGGTTGTTCACTGTTCCCCACTCTCACTGGTGAACAAGGAAACTTCCTTTTTGACAAAGTAAGGTATGGCCAAACACAGAAGCTAAAACACAGCCCAGGTATTTGCAGGCATCTGGAACTGGACTTTTCTAGCTTAGTAAGGCAGGGAAAATAGCAAGATTTTTTTGTTTTTTGTTGTTTTGTTTAAGAATAAAGTAGAAACAAATGTAAAAAAACACTTTCAGAGTGCAGTAATGACTGTCACACTTGAGTGGGAAGCCAGTAACAGTTTAAAATTCATTTTTTGTTGTAATGTTTTTTTTTAAGTGCAGGCAGAAATAAATTCAATTTCAGTGTAAAATGAAAGTTCTGAGAAGCAATAAACACCAAAAATGAGGATTTAGGCGGAAATAGCAATAAGCAACAAGAAAAAACAAAAAAAGTACTTAAACATTCCAAAGTATCTCCCCTTTTCTCTCTGGCATTGTAGGTCTCTGCAGGACACCAGGGCAGGATATGCTGAGCTTATACAAACACAAAATAGCACAAATGTGGTTTTTATATAAGAAAGATTAAAGAGATAGAAATTAGCTCAAAATGGCTAATAAAACTACAGTTTCTGGGTAGAAACCTTTCCTCCAAGGGCAGGAAGGCTGTTCAGGGCTACCGACTCTCACTGGTGAACAAAGAAACGTCCTTTTTGCCCAGGTAAGGTTTGGCCAAACACAGAAGCTTGAACACAGTCCTGCTATCAGAAGGTATCTGAAACTGGACTTTTCAAGCTTAGTAAGGTGGGAAAATATCAAGATTTTGTTTGTTTTTTTTTTCAATAAAACAGCAGAAACAAATGCAAAAACACTTATATATTGCAGTAATGGCTGTCACACTTGATTGGGAAGCCAGTAATAGTTAAAAATACATTTTACAACAAAAAACAAATTTTAAAGTGCATGCACAAAAAAATTCAATTGCAGTGTAAAATGAGCGTTCTGAGAAGCAATAAATGCCAGAAAATGAGTGTTTAGGCTGAAATAGCAATAAGCAACAAGAAAAAACAAAAAAAGGTACTTAAACACTCCAAAGCCTCTACTTTTGTCTATCTGGTATTGTAGGTCTCTGCCGGACACCAGGGCAGGTTCTGCTAAGCTTATACAAAAATAAAAACAGCGCAAATGCGTTTTTTATATCAGAAAGATTAAAGAGATAGAAATTAGCCCAAAATTGAAAATAAAACTACAGTTTCTGGGTAGAAACCTTTCCTCCAAGGGCAGGTAGGCTGTTCAGGGCTCCCCACTCTCACCGGTGAACAAGGAAACATCATTTTTGACAAAGTAAGGTATGGCCAGACACAGAAGCTAAAACACAGCCCAGGTATTAGCAGGCATCTGAAACTGGACTTTTCTAGCATGGTAAGGCAGGGAAAATAGCAAGATTTTTTTTGTGTTTTTTTTTTTTTTTTTAAGACAAAAGTAGAAACAAATGTAAAAAAACACTTTCAGAGTGCATTAATGACTGTCACACTTGAGTGGGAAGCCAGTAACAGTTAAAAAAAATTTACAACAAAAAAATGAATTTTAAAGTGCAGGCAGAAATAAATGCAATTTCAATGTAAAATGAGCGTTTAGGCGGAAATAGCAATAAGCATCAAGAAAAATCAAAAAATATACTTAAACACTCCAAAGTCACTTATTTTGTCTCTCTGACATTGTAGGTCTGTGCAGGACACCTGGGCAGGATATGCTGAGCTTATACAAACACAAAAAATACGCAAATAAATTTTTTATATAAGAAAGACTAAAGAGATAGAAATTAGCCCAAAATGGTCAACAAAACTATAGTTTCTGGGCAGAAACCACTCCTCCAAGGGCAGGTAGGCTATTCAGAGCTCCATATTCTCACTGGTGAACAAAGAAACTTCCTTTTTGTCCAAGTAAGGTATGGCCAAACACAGAAGCTTAAACAGAGTCCAGGAATCAGCAGGTATCTGAAAATGAACTTTCCTAGCTTATTAAGGTGGGAAAAACAGCAAGATTTGTTTTTGTTTTTTTTTTTTTTCAAAAAAACAGTAGAAACAAATGCAAAATTACTTTTATAGTGCAGTAATGGCTGCCACACTTGAGTGGGAAGCCAGTAACAGTCAAAAATACAATTTGCAATAAAAAACAAATTTTAAAGTGCAGGCACAAATAAATGCAATTTCAGTGTAAAATGAGTGGCCTGAGAAGCAATAAACGTCAGAAAATGAGAGTTTTGGTGGAAATAGCAATAAGCAACAAGAAAAACCAAAAAAAGGTACTTAAATACTCTAAAGCCTCTACTTTTGTCTATCTGGTATTGTAGGTCTCTGCAGGACACCAGGGCAGGATATGCTGAGCTTATACAAACACAAAAACCGTACAAATGCGTTTTTTATATAAGAAAGATGAAAGAGATAGCAATTAGCCCAAAATGGCTAATAAAACTACAGTTTCTGGGTAGAAACCTTTCCTCCAAGGGCAGGAAGGCTGTTCAGGGCTACCAATTCTCACTGGTGAACAAAGAAATGTCCTTTTTGCCCAAGTAAGGTTTGGCCAAACACAGAAGCTTAAACACAGTCCAGGTATCAGCAGGTATCTGAAACTGGACTTTTCTAGTTTAGTAAGGTGGGAAAATATCAAGATTTTTTGTTTTTTATTTTGTTTTTTTTCAAGAAAACAGTAGAAACAAATGCAAAAACACTTTTATAGTGCACTAATGGCTGTCACACTTGAGTGGGAAGCCAGTAACAGTTAAAAATACAATTTGCAACAAAAAACTAATTTTAAAGTGCATGCACAAAATTCAATTGCAGTGTAAAATGAGCATTCTGAGAAGCAATAAATGCCAGAAAATGAGTGTTTAGGCTGAAATAGCAATAAGCAACAAGAAAAAACAAAAAAAGGTACTTAAATACTCCAAAGCCTCTACTTTTGTCTATCTGGTATTGTAGGTCTCTGCCGGACACCAGGACAGGATCTGCTGAGCTTATACAAACATAAAAACAGCGCAAATGCGTTTTTTATATCAGAAAGATTAAAGAGATAGAAATTAGCCCAAAATGGAAAATAAAACTACAGTTTCTGGGTAGAAACCTTTCCTCCAAGGGCAGGTAGGTTGTTCAGTGTTCCCCACTCTCACTGGTGAACAAGGAAACTTCCTTTTTGACAAAGTAAGGTATGGCCAAACACAGAAGCTAAAACACAGCCCAGGTATTTGCAGGCATCTGAAACTGGACTTTTCTAGCTTAGTAAGGCAGGGAAAATAGCAAGATTTTTTTGTTTTTTTGTTGTTTTGTTTAAGAAAAAAGTAGAAACAAATGTAAAAAAACACTTTCAGAGTGCAGTAATGACTGTCACACTTGAGTGGGAAGCCAGTAACAGTTTAAAATTCATTTTTTGTTGTAATTTTTTTTTTTACGTGCAGGCAGAAATAAATTCAATTTCAGTGTAAAATGAGAGTTATGAGAAGCAATAAATACCAAAAATGAGCATTTAGGTGGAAATAGCAATAAGCAACAAGAGAAAACAAAAAATGTACTTAAACACTCCAAAGTATCTCCCTTTTTCTCTCTGGCATTGTAGGTCTCTGCAGGACACCAGGGCAGGATATGCTGAGCTTATACAATCACAAAAACCATACAAATGTGGTTTTTATATAAGAAAGATTAAAGAGATAGAAATTAGCCCAATATGGCCAATAAAACTACAGTTTCTGGGCAGAAACCTGTCCTCCAAGGTCAGGTTGGCTAGTCAGAGCTCCCACTCTCACTGGTGAACAAAGAAACTTCCTTTTTGCCCAAGTAAGGTATGGCCAGACACAGAAGCTTAAACACAGTCCAGGTATTAGCAGGTATCTGAAATTGGATTTTTCTTGAAAAAAAAAACAGAAAATCTTGCTATTTTCCTGCCTTACTAAGCTAGAAAACAGTAGAAACAAATGCAAAAACACTTTTACAGTGCTGTAATGGCTGTTGAACTTGAATGGGATGCCAGTAAAAGTTAAAAATACAATTTACAACAAAAATCTAATTTTAAAGTGGCGACACAAATAAATGCAATTTCAGTGTAAAATGAGCATTCTGAGAAGCAATAAATGACAGAAAATGAGCTTTTAGGTGGAAGTAGCAAAATCACAAGAAAAACCAAAAAAAATGCATTTAAACACCCCAAAGTCTCTCTTTGTGTCTCTCTGGCATTGTAGGTCTCTGGAGGACACCTGCACAGGATCTGCTGAGCTTATACAATCACAAAAACTGTGCAAATGTGTTTTTTATATCAGAAAGATTAAAGAGATAGAAATTAGCCCAAAATGGCCAATAAAACTACAGTTTCTGGGCAGAAACCAATCCTTCAAGCCAGGTAGGCTGTTCAGAGCTCCCCACTCTCACTGATGAACAAAGAAACTTCATTTTAGCCCAAATAAGTTATGGACAAACACAAAAGCTTAAACCCAGTCCAGGTATCAGCAGGAATCTGAAACTGGACATTTCTAGTTAGTAAGGTGGGAAAATAGCAAGATTTTTTTTCAAGAAAACAATAGAAACAAATGCAAAAACACTTTTATAGTGCAGTAATGGCTGTCACACTTGAGTGAGAAGCCAGTAACAGTAAAAAATACAATTTACAACAAAAATGAATTTTAAAGTGCAGGCAAAAATAAATGCAATTTCAGTGTAAAATGTGTGTTCTGAGAAGCAACAAACACCAGAAAACGAGCATTTAGGCAGAAATAGCAATAAGCAACAAGAAAAATAAAAAAAATGTACTTAAACAGTCCAAAGTCTCTCCTTTTGTCTCTCTGGCATTGTAGGTCTCTCCTGGACACCTGAGCAGGATCTGCTGAGCTTTTAGAAACAGAAAAAATGCGCAAATACAGTTTTTATATAAGAAAGATTAAAGAGATAGAAATAGCCCAAAATGGCCAATAAAACTACAGTTTCTGGGCAGAAACCACTCCATCCAAGAGCAGGTAGACTGTTCAGAGCTCCCCACTCTCACTGATGAACAAGGAAACTTACTTTTTGCCCAAGTAAGCTATGGACAAACACAGAAGCTTAAACACAGTCCAGGTATGAGCAGGCATCTGAAACTGGAGTTCTCTAGCTTAGTAAGGTGGGAAAATAAAAATATTTTTCTGTTTTTTTCAAGAAAACAGTAGAAACAATTGCAAAAACACTTTTATAGTGCAGTAATGGCTGCCGTACTTGATTGGAAAGTCAATAACAGTTAATAATACACTTTACAACAAAAAATGAATTTTAAACTGTAGGCACAAATAAGTGCAATTTCAGTGTAAAATGAGCATTCTAAAAAGCAATAAACACCAGATAATGAGAGTTTAGGAGGAAATAGATATAAGCAACAAGAAAAACCAAAAAAGGTACTTAAATCCGCCAAAGTCTCTCCTTTTGTCTCTCTGGCATTGTAGATTTCTGCAGGATACCTGGGCAGGATCTGCTGAGCTTATACAAACACAAAGCCGCAAATGTGTTTTTTATATCAGAAAGATTAAAGAGATAGTAATTAGCCCAAAACGGCCAATAAAACTACAGTTTCTGGGCAGAACCCACTCCTTCAAGGGCAGGTAGGCTATTCAGAGCTCAATATTCTCACGGGTGAACAAAGAACCTTCTTTTTTGCCCAAGTAAAGTATGGCCAAACACAGAAGCTTAAACATAGTCCAGGTATCAGCAGGTATCTGAAACTGGACATTTAGCGTAGTAAGGTGGGAAAAATAGCAAGATTTTTTTTTTTGTTTTTTTTCAAGAAAACAGTAGAAACAAATGCAAAAACACTTCTATAGTGCAGTAATGGCTGTTGCACTTGAGTGGGAAGCCAGTCTAATTCTTCTTCTTCTTCTTCTGGCTTTTTCCCAGTTAGGGGTCACCACAGCAGATCACCTGTCCGCTCATGCTTGGCAGTGGAGTTTTATAGTATCGTGTTGCCAGCCCGGTGCCCAACCTTCCACAGAAGGCACACTTCAGTGGGACACCAGTAAGAGTTAAAGATACAATTTACAACAAAAAAACAAATTTTAAAGTGCAGGCACAAATAAATGGAATTTCAGTGTAAAATGAGCATTCTGAGAAACAATAAATGAATGAATGAAAATGAGTGTTTTGGTCGGAAATAGCAATAAGCAACAAGAAAAAAAAAAGGTACTTAAGCACTCCAAAGTCTCTCCTTTTGTCTATCTGGAATTGTAGGTCTCTGCAGGACACCTGCGCAGGATCTGCTGAGCTAATACAAACACAAAAACCACGTAAATGCGGTTTTTATATCTGAAAGATTAAAGAGATAGAAATTAGCCCAAAATGGCCAATAAAACTACAGTTTCTGGGCAGACACCACTCCTCCAAGGGCAGGTAGGCTGTTAAGAGCTCCCCACTCTCACTGTTGAACAAAGAAATTTCCTTTTTGCCCAAGTAAGGTATGGCCAAACACAGAAGCTTAAACACAGTCCAGGTATCATCAGGTATCTAAAACTAGACTTTTCTAGCTTAGTAAAACAGGAAAATAGCAAGATTTTTTTTTCAAGAAAATAGTAGAAACAAATGCAAAAACACTTTTATAGTGCAGTAATGGCTGTCATACTTGAGTGGGAAGCTAGTAACAGTTAAACATAAAATTTACAACAAAAATCGAATTTTAAAATGTAGGCACAAATACATGCAATTTCAGTGTAAAATGAGCATTCTGAGAAGCAATAAACACCAGAAAATGAGTGTTTAGGTGGAAGTAGCAATAAGCACAAGAAAAACCAAAAAAAGCTACTTAAACACTCCAAAGTCTCTCTTTTTGTCTCTCTGGCATTTTAGGTTTCTGGAGGATACCTGTGCAGGATCTGCTGAGCTTATACAAACACAAAAACTGTGCAAATGTGTTTTTTATATAAGAAAGATTAAAGAGATAGTAATTAGCCCAACATGGTCAATAAAACTACAGTTTCTGGGGAGAAACCAATCCTTCAAGGGCAGGTAGGCTGTTCAGAGCTCCCCACTCTCACTTTTGGACAAAGAAACTTCATTTTAGCCCAAATAAGTTATGGCCAAACACAGAAGCTTAAACCCAATCCAGGTATCAGCAGAAATCTGAAACTGGACGTTTCTCGTTAGTTGTTTTTTCTTTGTTTTTTTTGTCAAGAAAACAGTAGAAACAAATGCAAAAATACTTTTATAGTGCAGTAATGGCTGTCACACTTGAGTGGGAAGCCAATAACAGTTAAAAATACAATTTACAACAAAAAAAAATATTAAAGTGCAGGCACAAATAAATGCAATTTCAGTGTAAAATGAGCGTTCTGAGAAGCAATAAACACCAGAAAATGAGCATTTAGTAGAAATAGCAATAAGCAACAAGAAAAATAAAAAAATGTACTTAAACAGTCCAAAGTCTCTCCTTTTGTCTCTCTGGCATTGTAGGTCTCTGCTGGACACCTGAGCAGGATCTGCTGAGCTTATAGAAACACAAAAAATGTGCAAATGCAGTTTTTATATCAGAAAGATTAAAGAGATAGAAATAGCCCAAAATAGCCAATAAAACTACAGTTTCTGGGCAGAAACCACTCCTCCAAGGGCAGGTAGGCTGTTCAGAGCTTCCCACTCTCACTGGTGAACAAAAAACTTTCTTTTTGCCCAATTAAGGTATGGCCAAACACAGAAGCTTAAACACAGTCCAGGTATCAGCAGGTATCTTTAACTGGAGTTTTCCTGGTTAGTAAGTCGAGAAAATAGCAAGATTTTTTTTTCAAGAAAACAGTAGAAACAAATTCAAAAACACTTTTATAGTGCAGTAATGGCTGTCACACTTGAGTGGGAAGCTAGTAACAGTTAAAAATAAAATTTACAACAAAAATCGAATTTTAAAATGCAGGCACAAATAAATGCAATTTCAGTGTAAAATGAGCATTCTGAGAAGCAATAAACACCAGAAAATGAGCATTTAGGTGGAAGTAGCAATAAGCACAAGAAAAACCAAAAAAAGGTACTTAAACACTCCAAAGTCTCTCTTTCCGTCTCTCTGGCATTGTAGGTCTCTGCAGGACACTTACACAGGATCTGCTGAGCTTATACAAACACAAAAACTGTGCAAATGCATTTTTTATATCAGAAAGATTAAAGAGAGAGAAATTAGCCCAAAATGGCCAATAAAACTACAGTTTCTGGGCAGAAACCACTCCTCCAAGGGCAGATAGGCTGTTCAGAGCTCCCCACTCTCACTTTTGGACAAAGAAACTTCCTTTTTGCCTAAGTAAGGTATGGCCAAACACAGAAGTGGGAAGCCAGTAACAGTTAAAAATACAATTTACAACAAAAACAAAATATTAAAGTGCAGGCACAAATAAATGCAATTTCAGTGTAAAATGGATGTTCTGAGAAGTAATAAATGCCATAAAACAAGCATTTAGGCAGAAATAGCAATAAGCAGCACGAAAAATAAAAAAATGTACTTAAACAGTCCAAAGTCTCTCCTTTTGTCTCTCTGGCATTATAGGTATCTGCTGGACACCTGAGCAGGATCTGCTGAGCTTATACAAACAAATAAATGTGCAAATGTGGTTTTTATATCCGAAAAAATAAAGAGAGAGAAATTATCCCAAAATGGGAAATAAAACTACGGTTTCTGGGCAGAAACCACTCCTCCAAGGGCAGGTAGGCTGTTCAGACCTCCCCACATTTACTGGTGAATAAAGAAACTTCATTTTTGCCCAAGTAAGGTATGGCCAAACACAGAAGCTTAAACAGTCCAGGTATCAGCAGGTATCTGAAACTGGACTTTTCTTGTAAAAAACAAACCCCCCAAAAAATCTTGCTATTTTCCTGCCTTACTAAGTTTGAAAACAGTAGAAACAAATGCAAAAACACTTTTATATTGCAGTAATGGGTGTCGCACTTGAGTGGAAAGCCAGTAACCGTTAAAAATACAATTTACAACAAAAAACAAATTTTAAAGGCAGGCACAAATAAATGCAATTTCAGTGTAATATGAGCATTCTGAGAAGCAATAAACACCAGAAAATGAGTGTTTAGGTGGAAATAAGCAATAAGCAACAAGAAGAAACAAAAAAAGGTACTTAAACAATCCAAAGTTTTCCTTTTGTCTCTCTGGCATTGTAGGTCTCTGCAGGACACCTGGGCAGGATCTGCTGAGCTTATACAAACACAAAAACAACGCAAATGCTGTTTTTATATCAGAAAAATTAAAAAGATACCAACTAGCCCAAAATGGCCAATAAAACTACAGTTTCTGGGCAGAAACCACTCCTCCAAGGCAGGTCGGCTATTCAGAACTCCCACTCTCACTGGTGAACAAAGAAACTTCCTTTTTGCCCAAGTAAGGTATGGCCAAACACAGAAGCTTAAACACAGTCCAGCAGGTATCTGAAACTTGATTTTTCTTGAAAAAAAAAAAACATAAATTCTTGCTTTTTTCCTGCCTTACTAAGCTAGAACACAGTAGAAACAAATGCAAAAACACTTTTATAGTGCAGTAATGTCTGTCGCACTTGAGTGGAAAGCCAGTAACAGTTAAAAATACAATTTACAACAAAAATGAATTTTAAAGTGCAGGCACAAATAAATACAATTTCAGTGTAAAATGAGCTTTCTGAGAAGCAATATACATCAGAAAATGAGCGTTTAGGAGGAAATGGCAATAAGCAACAAGAAAAACAAAAAAAAGGTACTTAAAAACTCCAAATTCTCTCTTTTTGTCTCTCTGGCGATGTAGGTCTCTGCAGGACACCTGGGCAGGATCTGGGCAGGATCTGCTATCCTTCTAAGTTGGGAACTGCTGATTGAGAGCCCAGTGTCTGTTATTCTTAAAGTGTATTAGTTCTGGTTTAAGCACTTGGGCTTCAGGCCAGTTATTTTACATTAAGAAGGTTCGTGGTTTGCACTCTTGTGGGAGAAGAGGCTAGACTCTCCCCTTCTGAGCTGGGAATTTCTGGTTAAAGGTTTATAGTGCCTGAATATTTGAAATGTATCTTACTGAAATTGGTACACCTTGTTTGCTGTAGCATAGACTAGATCCAGGCCTGCTGAATCTAGCTTTGTTTATATGCTTGTTGTTTGTTTGCTTGTTATTTCCCTGGAATGCTAATTCCACCTAATACACGGCTTCTCAGCACTTCCGTGGATCACTGGTGATATCTGCATTGCTTACTGTACTTATTTCCTTGTTTCACTTGAAAGAAAATTACTGTTTGTCGTTTTTGCATTTAAGTTACCTGTAACACATTGCACTTATGTTACCTGGCACTTGCTCATTAAAGCAATTATATAAGTCAGCACTAAAAATTAAAAGCACTACACCCTCACTCCCCACTGGCCCTTGTTTTCAATTATAAAGGAATTCCCAATATTATTCTAGCATGTCCAAAGGTCAGTTGTCAATCTCCTCTCTGGTCCAGCTGGTGAATCTGGGAATCTTGAGGCAATGTTACAACTGCCTCATGTACACAGACAACCCTCTCCTCCTCCCAACAAATTCCAACACATGTGAGAGATGCAACCATATAGCCAAACTGGAGGCTAAGCTCTCTCAACTCAGTACTGGCATAACCAGTCAGGAGGAGAAGGAAACCACACTCACTACAATTCCAGTCTCACATAGACCTACCACGACAGCAAACCAAACACATAATCACACAAAACATACTGGAGGCTCTAAATAAAGATCTGCCTAAGCAGCAGAGACCTCCAAAGCAGACACCCAAGCAACTGCTACCCCAAAACAAAACACATGCAACACATATCTCACAAAGCCAGTGTGCCGAACAGTCACAGCCCTTAAGACTAAACAACACACCTGATACACTTGTAATAGTTGACTCTATCGTCAGGCACTTTGACGTCCCGCTCACCAGGCTGAACAAGGAGAGGGTCATGGTGAGCAGCCTGTCGGGCGCTAGGATCTGCCACATAACACAAGCACTCAGGTCACTCCAAGGCAAGTACAAATATGACTCAGTCATTGTCCATGCTGGTGTGAATGACCTGAGAAGTACCTCCCTGGACTACATGAAAAGAGACATAGAGGAGCTCTCTGAGCATGTAGCCCAGGCTGGTATGACCCTGACCTTGAGTAGCATCTTACCCTCATCAAGAATGATGCCACAATATGAAGACAAGATGATCAATTTCAACAATTGGCTTAAGTACTGGTGTCATTCAAAGGGGATCCAATGCCTGTCAGCTTGGGATGATATGCTCGACAAGCCACGATGCTTCGCTAGGGATGGCTTGCACCTGTCACCCTGGGCTTTGGATATTGGCAAAGGCTCTTGCTACCCCATAGTGCCTTTTTAGGCAAGGCTCAAAAGACAAACCCACCTCCATAGGTATCACAAGGGATAAGAAACTAAGAGTAATGCTACTCAATGCCAGAAGTCTAAACCTCAAGATGCACTTTTCGAAACTCTCCTTAGCATGGAGAACATCGATATCTGTGCAGTAACAGAAACCTGGTTCAGGGCTCCCGAGAGCACCCCAGCACTACCAGGTTATACCTCATACTATGCTTTTCGCCTCAAAACTTGGACCGAACCACAAAAGGAGGAGAGTATCGATATTCATCAAAGATACCCACACCTCCAGGTTGGTGGCAAAGCACGAAGCATCAGAGACTATCCACGTGCAACTAACAGTGGGTAAAACTGCCTTCCAGTTTATAGCCTGCTACAGACCACCCTCCCAAACCCAGGAACCCCACTCAGCCTTCCTGAGAACACTGGAAAATATGAAGGTCTCTCCAAACACCATTATATTGGGTGACTTCAACTACCCAAACATAGACTGGGAGCATTACTCTAGCTCCAACACCCTAGCCCAAAGGTTCCTAGAATTTATAAACTCAAATGCTATGGAACAACTTGTTACCACTCCCACAAGAGGGGAAAACATACTGGACCTGATCATCACCAACATGGGGACTCTATGCTCCAGACAAGAAGTGTATCCCTCACTGGTAAGATCAGACCATAAACTAATCTCACTGGATATTCACATCCTGACCCCACCCCCTGCCCAGAAAACCACAGTGAAAAACTTCTCTAAAGCAAATTTCACACTCCCCAAATCTGAGGTGGAATCCTTCAAAGCCCCCGGGCCTGTGGAAAATACAGCCCAGACCACAGAATCCTTTATAAACGCATTCTATGAACACCTTCAGGAATGCATGGATCATGCGATCCCAAATAAAACCAAGACCCAATCCTCCAAAGGAAGGCTTCCTGTCTGGTGGACCCCAGCCATAAACAAACTATACAATAGAAGGAGGAAGCTACTAAATGATAGAGCAAAATCCCAAAAAGGGAAGGCATCACTGACCAGTATTAACAAAAAACTATGGGCACTCATAAAATTGTCTAAGGCCAGCTTCGAGAGAAAAATTGCACAGGACACTAAGGATAATCACAAGGCTTTCTTTAGTTATGTTAGGAACCTGGGTGGTAATTCCCAGATATGCTCAGAATTAGTCCAAAATGACAAAAATACACTGAACCCACAGACATTGCCAACATCCTAGCTGACAGGTTCAGCACAACCCTCCCCCCCCCAACAAAAGGGCAAATATCTATCCCAGCAGAGTGCTGCCCCCCTGACATCTCAGATGCTCAGGTAAGAGCCTCTCCAAAGCAAAAAACACAGCATCAATGGGACCAGACGGTGTCCTGGGCTGTGTCCTACATGAACTCCAAGAAGAGCTAAACCCAAACATAAAACTACTGTTCAATCTCAGCCTTACTACAGGATATGTGCCCAAAGAGTGGCGTACAGCAACAGTGGTCCCTCTCCATAAAGGTGGTGCCTCAACAAATCCTGGAAACTATCGCCCCATAAGCCTGACTAGCTTGGTCTGCAAATCTATGGAAAGGATCATCATGGACCTCATAAATAAAGATATTGGGGACCTACAGACACTGGATCCTACCCAGTTTGGCTTTGTTAAGGGCAGATCCTGCCTCTTAAACCTGGTTGATTTCTTTGAAACAGTCACCAAGGCCATTGACGAGGGGAAGGTGGTCCACACAGCCTACCTGGACCTCGCAAAAGCCTTCGATACAATACCCCACTCGGGCATTATAGATAAGCTCACCAGCTTAAATATAAACCCCTATGTCACTAGATGGATTGCAAACTGGCTCAAGGACAGAACTCACATGGTTAGAATTGCTGGAGCCATGTCAGACTCCAAACCAGTTACAAGTGGTGTCCCACAAGGCTCAGTCCTGGGACCTCTCTTGTTCGGTATATATTTCGGAGGTACAGGCCAAACGGAAGGACTGTGGCTGACCAAGTTCGCAGATGACTGCAAACTGGGCACAATAATCGACTCTCCAGCCGACACAAGCATCCTCCAAAAGGGCCTCATAGAAACAGACAACTGGTGCCAGAGCCATGGCCTCAAGCTAAATGCCAAAAAGTGTATAGTCATCCCTTTGGCAAAACAAAGTGCCCACAAATTACCACATAGGTGGTAATCCATTAAGTACAGAAGAAGTAATTAGGGACCTGGGGACCCAAGTTGATAGCAATCTCTCATTTGACAACCACATGGCCAAAGTGGTTATAAAAACATTTTGTATAGCCCACCTAATCATGAAGGGATTCACATCTAGATCAGGGGAGGTCATCGTGCCTCTTTACTCATCCCTCATCAGGCCCATAATTGAGTACAATGCCCTTTTGGGATGTACCTTACCAGACACCTGCAGCAACTGGAAAGACCCCAAAAGTACCTCACCAAGAGGATCAAAGGGCTCAAACAGATGCCATATGCTGCCCAGTTAAAGAAACTCCAGCTCTACTCAGTGGCATACCGCCTGTTCAGAGGCGATCTGTGCCTGATGTATAAAGCCATGTCCAACCTGGAATTAATGGACATGCTGCACCTCAGAAAATCCAAATCCCATCGAGCTATGCGCTCGAGAGACTTTAACCTCAGCACTGAAATAAATAGGACATGCTGGAGGGACAGATTCATAACCTAGAGGCTCCTTTCACTCTGGAATAAAATCCCAGTCCAGGTTAGGCAGAGTGCCTCATTGACTCTCTTCAAGAGGAATCTTGATGAGTGGATGGGAGATCATAGGTTTATCCCGGATATCACTTCTGTGTCACTATTAGACAGAGGCACAGTATACTAACCTCAAAAAAGGGCATAGCAAAATAAATTTAAAATGGGTGGAGAAAGCCAAACACATTCTGGCTAGGCTTATAAATGCCCTAGGGCAGATAGCCTAGTATGAACCTATGAACCAAAACTGCAGAAATGCAGTTTTTATGTCAGAAAGATTAAAGAGATAGAAATTAGACCACAATGGCCAATAAAACTAGTTTCTGGGCAGAAACCACTCCTCCAAGAGCAGGTAGCCTGTTCAGAGCTCCCCATTCTCACTGCTGAACTAAGAAACATCCTTTTTGCCCAAGTGAGGTATGGCCAAGCACGGAAGTTTAAACACAGTTCAGGTATCAGCATGTGTCTGAAACTGGACTTTTCTAGCTTAGTAAGGCGGGAAAATAGCAAGATTTTTTGTTTGTTTTGTTTTTCAAGAAAACAGTAGAAACAAATGCAAAAACACTTTTAGAGTGCAGTAATTGCTTTCGCACTTGAGTGGGAAGCCAGTAACAGTTAAAAAAAAAACAATTTACAGCAAAAAAACAGTTTTAAAGTGCAGGCAAAAATAAATTCAATTTCAGTGTAAAATGAGTGTTCTGAGAAGCAATAAAGGCCAGAAAATGAGCATTTAAGTGGAAATAGCAATAAGCAAATAGAAAAACCAAAAAAAAGGTACTGAAACCCTCCAATAACTCTTCTTTTGTCTCTCTGGCATTGTAGGTCTCTCCAGGACACCTGGGCAGGATCTGCTGAGCTTATACAAACACAAAAAACATGCAAATGCGGTTTTTATATCATAAAGATTAAAGAGATAGAAATTAGCCCAAAATGGCCAATAAAACTGCATTTTCTGGGCAGAAACCACTCCTGCAAGGGCAGGTAGGCTGTTCAAAGCTCCCCACTTTCACTGGTGAACAAAACAGCTAAAAATACAACTTACAACAAAAAAAAAGATGAATTTTAAAGCGCAGGCACAATTAAATGCTATTTCAGTGTAAAATGAATGTTCTGAGAAGCAATAAACACCAGAAAAGAAGCGTTTAGGCTGAAATAGCACTAAGCAACAAGCAAAACCAAAAAAGGTACTTAAACACTCCAAAGACTCTCTTTTTGTCTCTCTGGTGTTGTAGGTCTCTGCAGGACACCTGGGCAGGAAC
Organism: Protopterus annectens; assembly: GCF_019279795.1. Lineage (NCBI taxonomy): Eukaryota > Metazoa > Chordata > Ceratodontiformes > Protopteridae > Protopterus > Protopterus annectens. The sequence goes on from NC_056743.1 coordinate 790,661,623, forward strand.
TGCTTAGCTTATATCAGAAAGATTAAAGAGATAGAAATTAGCCCAAAGGGCAGAAACCATTCCTCCAAGGGCAGGTAGGCTGTTCAGAGCTCCCCACTCTCACTGGTGAACAAAGAAATTTCCTTTTTGCCCAAGTAAGGTATGGCCAAACACAGAAGCTAAAACACAGTCCAGGTATTAGCAGGCATCTGAAACTGGACGTTTCTAGCTTAGTAAGGCAGGCAAATAGCAAGATGTTTTGGGTTTTTTTTTGTTTTATTTCAAGAAAACAGTAGAAACAAATACATTTTATAGTGCATTAATGGCTGTCACACTTGAGTGGGAAGCCAGTAACAGTTAAAAAAACAATTTACAACAAAAAATGAATTTTAAAGTGCAGGCACAAATAAATACAATTTCAGTGTAACATGAGCATTCTGAGAAGCAATAAACACCGGAAAACATATGTTTATGAGGAAATAACAATAAGCAACAAGAAAAATGAAAAAAGGTACTTAATCACTCCAAAGTCTCTCTTTTTGTCTGTCTTGCATTGTAGGTCTCTGCAGGACACCTAATCAGGATCTGCTGAGCTTATACAAACACAAAAATTGTGCAAATGCAGCTTTTATATCAGAAAGATTAAAGAGAGAGAAATTAGCCCAAAATTGCAAATAAAACTGCAGTTTCTGGGCAGAAACTACTCCTCCAAGGGCAGGTAGGCTGTTCAGAGCTCCCTCTTCTCACTGATGAACAAAGAAACTTCCTTTTTGCCCAAGTAAGGTAAGGCTAAACACAGAAGCTTTAATACAGTCCAGGTATCAGCAGGTATCTGAAACTGGACTTTTCTAGCTGAGTAAGGCGGGAAAATAGCAAGATTTTTTGTTGTTGTTTCTTTCAAGAAAACAGTAGAAACAAATGCAAAAACATTTTTATAGTGCAGTAATGGCTGTCACACTTGAGTGGGAAGCTAGTAACAGTTAAAAATACAATTTACAGCAAAAAAAGAATTTTAAAGTGCAGGCACAAATAAATGCAATTTCAGTGTAAAATGAGCATTTTGAGAAGCAATAAATGCCACAAAATGAGCATTTAGGCAGAAATAGCAATAAGCAACAAGAAAAACAAAAAAAGGTACTTAAACACTTCAAAATCTCTCCTTTTGTCTCTCTGGCGTGTTAGGTCTCTGCAGGACACTTGGGCAGGATCTGCTGAACTTATACAAAAACAAAAACCTTGCAAATGCAGTTTTTATATCAGAAAGATTAAAGAGAGAGAAATTAGCTCAAAATGGCCAATAAAACTACAGTTTCTGGGCAGAAACCACTCCTCCAAGGGCAGGTAGGCTGTTCAGAGCTCCCCACTCTCACTGGTGAACAATAAAACTTCCTTTTTGCCCAAGTAAGGTATGGCCAAACACAAAATCTTAAACACAGTCCAGGTATCAGCAGGTATCTGAAACTTGAGTTTTCTAGCTTAGTAATGTGGGAAAATAGCAAGATTATTTTTGTTTTGTTTTTTCAAGAAAACAGTAGAAACAAATGCAAAAACACTTTTATAGTGCAGTAATGGCTGCTGCACTTGAGTGGGAAGCTAGTAACAGTTAAAAATACAATTTACAACAAAAAATTAATTTTAAAGTGCAGGCACAAATAAATGCAATTTCAGTGTAAAATGAGTGTTCTGAAAAGCAATAAATGCCAGAAAATGAGCGTTTAGTCAGAAATAGCAATAAGCAACAAGAAAAAAAAGGTACTTAAACACTCCAAAGTCTCTCCTTTTTTCTCTCTGGCATTGTAGGTCTCTGCAGGACACCTGGGCAGGATCTTCTGAGCTTATTCAAACACAAAAACCATGCAAATGTAGTTTTTATATCAGAAAGATTAAAGATATAGAAATTAGCCCAAAATGGCCAATAAACCTACAGTTTCTGGGCAGAAACCACTCCTCCAAGGGCAGGTAGGCTGTTCAGAGCTCCCTATTCTCACTGGTAAACAAAGAAACTTCCTTTTAGCCCAATTAAGGTATGGCCAAACACAGAAGCTTAAACACAGTCCAAGTATCACCAGGTATCTGAAACTGGACTTTTCTAGCTTAGTAAGGTGGGAAAATAGCAAGATTATGTTTTTGTTATTTTTTCAAGAAAACAGTAGAAACAAATGCAAAAAAAAGTTTTATAGTGCAGTAATGGCTGTTGCACTTGAGTGGAAAGCCAGTAACAGTTAAAAATATAATTTACAACAAAAAACAAATTTTAAAGTGCAAGCACAAATAAATGCAATTTCAGTGTAGAATGAGCGTTCTGAGAAGCAATAAATGACAGAAAATGAGCGTTTAGGTGGAAATAGCAATAAGCAACAAGAAAAAACAGAAAAAGGTATTTAACCACTCCAAAGTCTCTTTTTTTGTCTCTCTGGCATTGCAGGTCTCTGCAGGACACCTGGGCAGGATCTGCTGAGCTTATACCTGTGCTGAGCTGAAATATCTGTATACAGACCAGCCACAATTGAAAGGTTTAAATATATTTAATAATAAATAATAAGAGAACAAGAGAGTACTCAGTATACAAACACAGTTACTTCAGAATTCAAAATCACAGGAAATATTTAAAACCACATTGCAAGACAGTCTCAAATAAATAAAAAAAAATCTAAGCTATACTTTACTATATTCCTATCTGAATCTAAAATGGTTACTATGCCCTAAGAACTTACTTAAGGCAAGGCAAGTGCAGAGGTGGTGGATGTTCTTGTTAGGTCAAAGACAAAATACAAACTTCTCCCTCTCTCTTTCTGTCAGAGTTCTTAAATTAATATCAAATATTACTGCTGGGTGAGCTTCGATGACATTACTTTTTATCACCTGTCTTTAGTCCCCAAGCTAAACCCCCCCTTGTCAGAAACTACCCACATTTAACATTTCTCTGTGAAAATAGATAGCCTTCAGACATTTGCAACTGCTAGAAGACTGAAAACAATAAAACACTTACAAAACAACAGAGTCCCCTAGTGTAGACACCCTGTCTCCTGTTGACTGAAACTGAAAGATAACTTATATAGCACAATCATAAAACAATTTAATTTCAACGATTTTTTCATAGATTCATAGATTAGTACGAGACATGAACCCTGCACCTTGTGTCTGTAAGGTGAACATCTTAACCATTATGCCAACCCCCTTCCCCTTGAAGTTATGCAAGTTAACCCTTTATGTTCTAGTTTTCACTGTTAAAATTTATACACTTACACAATTACAATACTTTATATTCATTTCTCTTCTAAGCCAACAGGGCATGCTGTGGTTACATTTTAGCTCAGTACATAACATACAGTATTAACACAGTTGTAGCACAAGCATCTTACATGAACCATGTTGGCATTCACAAATGACAAATAACCACTTTCAAAATTCCAGATTGCTGGGCTAACAGTACCTCCTTCTGTCATACTTCTTTACAAATAATGTTAATATTCTCAAATGACATACTTACTTACAAAATTCCATCTAGCTGGGCTGGCAGTATTTCCCTTTGTCACACCCCCCCCCCAAAACCTCAAGCTAGTTTTTCAAGTGACGCTTGAGAAACATTGCTTGAGTGGGTGAGCCTATCTGGGAATACCCATACCCAGTCTTGAGATTCCAGATGCCGTGGCATTGCTGACCCCAGTACAGTACTGCACTGTCTCACTATATGTCTACAATCCTAGGCTGCACCATAGTAATGTGGGATTTGGCTGTCTGGCTCCCTGTAGACATAGATCCCCCTCAGAGTCCTTCTGCCTTGTACTGCAAATACTCAGCACAAGGGCCTCCGTATCACAGTAAGGTTTTATCATGTTAACATGATACAGTTTGTGGCCCTGTCTCCTGCCTCCTGCCTAGCAGTTCTGCCATGTAGTTAACATCACTGACCTTCCTTACCACCTTGAAGTGTCCCTCCCAAGCTGCCTGCAGCTTGTTGTGTCTGATAGGAATGAGAGCCATTACCTGCTGCCCCACAACATACTCTCTAGCTCGAGCATTCCTGTCATATCAGAACTTTTTTTGCTGTTAGGCTTCTGCCAGGTTCTCCTGGGCCAAGCCCATCAGCTCCCTGATCCTTATCCTGAAGTTCAGGACATAGGACAACAGACTCCTTGTGGGATTAACACTCACACTCCCACCCATCTCGAATCAAATCTAGAGGTCCCCTTGCCCTATGCTGATATATTAACTCAAAGAGTGAAAAACCTGTAGATTCCTGGGGCATTTCTCTGTAAGCAAACAGTAGATGGGGCAAATATTTGTCACACTCCCTCTTGAACTGGTCTGCAAATGCCTATAGCATGGACTTCAGTGTAGAGTTTATCCTCTCCACAAGACCATTAGTCTGGGGATGGTAGGGGGTGGTCTTTAGGTGAGTCACCCCACAGTGCTTCCACAGACAAGCCAGCAGGTCTGACATAAAACTAGCACATCTGTTAGTCAGCATTTCTTTTGGGATACTTTCCCTGCTGAAAATCTCTGATATGGCAATTTCCAACTTTTCTGCCTCAATGGAGGATAGGGCCACTGTTTCAGGGTATCTGGTAGCATAATCTACTACCACTAGGATATATTTTTTCCCTGTGGAACTTGGGGTGCTCAGAGGCCCCACAATATCCATAGCTACCCTCTGAAATGGCTCCTGAATCACAGGCAAATGCATCAAAGGAACTTTCACCATGTTTCGTGCCTTGCCTACCTTTTGGCACTGCTCACAGGTCCTGCAGTGCCCTGTTACATCTCTGAAAATCCCAGGCCAGTAAAGGTTCTGCATAATATGTCTCTCTGTATGTTTTATGACCATATGACTTGCAAAGGGAATATTATGGGCTATGGCTAGAACTGCCAGACAGTAGGCTCTGGACAATGCCAACTGCTGTATTCTCCTGGCCTCTAGCCCTGCTTCAGGGGTCCACTCTCTTTACAGTAACCCTTTGTCCCAGTATACATATTCTCCTTCCCTTGAGAATCAGGTGCCTCACTAGCTATCTCCCTCTGGCCTTGTAATGTAGGGTCTGTGAGCTGAGCCTGTTTCAACTCTCTCTTGATAACCCTTCACAAATCCCTTTCCACAGGAAGTCTTGTATTCTCTGATAGTCGTACCTCACTGCCAACCTGGGTACTACTGCTCACCTCTGCCCTTGCAGTCACTCTATCCAAGGGAACATCAGTACCCACAAGCAGCTATGGCTCACCTTCAGTCTCACTGCTACAGGGTAACACCTCACCAATCCTGGCTGTAAGTGTGTGGTCTGTCTGGGTCTCCCCCAGGCTACCAGACCAACATGCTTGTCTCCAAGCCTGACTGTGTGTAACTGCATACACACAAGGTACTGTGTGGTTGGTCAAAGGCTGTCTCTCTCTCTTAGCAATGGCCTCTTTCCCAATACAAAGATAGACTATAACCTCTTGTGGTAGTTTGGTACCCTTGTTGTCTCGAGACAACTTACTGCTGGCTTTCTGTAATTCCCACTTACTGACTGTCCAACCTTTTTTCCCCATCTTGCCTCATTGGACATCTATATGCTACATGTCTCCACTGGTTGCATTTTAAGCATTTAACCATTGGTCCTGGACATGTACCTTGACTAGTGGCTTCCACTGTTACTGGTTGACTCTGTTGGGGTGATCTAGGCTGCCCCCCACCATGGTATCACTTAGACCCATGAGCACCACTGGGTATCCCTTTCCTGTGCAGTGATTCCCTGCTTGCTAGGTATAGGTCTCCCTTCTACCTCAACTCATCTGCAGTATTGCATTGCCTATCAGCTAACCAGCTTCTCATGTCCTCAGGCAAAGTGGTAAGGGCTTGTTCCCTAACCCAAAGGTATGCTGCCCTTCAAAAGTAGTGACCTAACATCCACTCACCCATCTATGAAAATAAGTGCTTAGTTCAGCAATATATTCACACACACACACACACACACACACACACACACATTCATCTGCCTTGCTTTTGTGCTCATGAAAGTTTTTTCTATAAGCTTTGGTTGTTAACTTAAAACATTCTAAGAGACAGTTTTTAACAGTATTATAATTTAAGCAATCGGTATCAGATGGTTGGATGATGTGGAGATAGTGAATTAGGAAGTGAAACAGATTAGCATGGAGGTAGTATGGACAGCTATAAAGAGAATGAAGAATGGAAAGGCTGTTGGCCCAGATAACATAGCAGTGGAAGCATGGAGATGCTTAGGAGAAATGGCAGTGGAGTTTTTAACCAGATTGTTTAATGAAATCTTGGAAAGTCAGAGGATGCCTCAGGAGTGGAAAAAAGTGTTTTGGCACCTATTTTTAAGAATAAGGGTGATGTGCAGAGCTGTAGTAACTACAGAAGGATAAAACTGATCAGTCACAACTTGAATTGATGAGAAAGAGTAGTGGAAGCTAGTTTAAGAAGGGAGGTGATGATTAATGATCATCAGTATGGTGTCATACCAGGAAAGAGCACTATAGATGTGATGCTTACTCTGAGAGCGTTGACAGAGAAATATAGAGAAAGTCAGAAGTTGCATTGTGTCTTTGTGGATATAGAGAAATATTATGACAGGGTGTCTAGAGAGGAGTTGTGGTATTATATGAGGAAGTTGGGAGTGGCAGAGAAGTATGTAAGAGTGGTATAGGATATGTACGAGGGTAGTGTGACAGTGATGAGGTCTGCGGTGGGAGTAACGGATGAGTTTAAGGCTGAGGTGGGATTACATCAAGGATCAGCTCTGAGCCCTTTCTTGTCTGTCAGCCTGTCTATCACCACTGCAAATGAGCTCAGATAGGAGGCCCTGTGGACTATGATGTTTGCAGATGACATTGTGATCTGTAGTGAGAGTAATGACCAGGTTGAGGAGACCCTGGAGAGGTGGAGATATTCTTTAGAGAGGAGAGGAATGAAGATCAGCAGGAATAAGACAAAATATATGTGTGTGAATGAGAGGAGGATAGAGGAATGGTGAGGATGCAGGGAGTAGAGTTGGTGAAGGTGGATGAGCTTAAGTACTTGGGATCAATGGGTCTATATTAGAACATCGACGTTTCAAAACTTTGAATGTTCTAATATTGAACCACATTCAGCGAAAGCTGAAAACATCGAACATACAGAACAGCTAATTTTTTCCTAGGGGAAAAATTTGCTGTTCCAAAATACATACACACAACACAAGCACACAAAACAAACAGCAATCCACACACATACACCTAAAATCTTACACCTAACCCTACACTAAACTATACACACACACCGCTAACTATCCACTTACCTTAACCCAAACCCTAACCCTAAGGTCCGTCACTATCGCACACTCACCTGACCCGCGCCCTAACCCTAACACTCTTAACCCGCCCTACCCCTCACGTCCACACAATCGCACATTTATCTGACCTGTGCCCTAACTGTAACTCACCTAACCCACCCTATCCCTCACGTCCACACAATCGCACACATACCTAACCCATGCCCTAACCCTAACTAACCTAACCAGCATTCAATTGTACACTTACCTGAACCTGACCCGTAACTTTCCACCACAGCACTGAAAATACTGAAGCAACAGAAACAGACAACCAAATTCTTTTCCTAGGAAAAAATTCAGTTTTCTGTTCCTTTGATATTTTCAGCTTTTGCTGAATAAGGTTCGATATTAGAACATTTGAAGTTTTGAAACTTCGATGTTCTAATATAGACCTGGGATCAAAAGTTCAGAGTAATGGTGAGTGTGGAAGAGAGGTGAGGAAAAGAGTACAGGCAGGGTGGAGAAGAGTGTCAGGAGTGATTTGTGACAGATGGGTACCAGTAATAGTGAAAGGGAAGGTCTGCAAGAGGGTAGAAAGACCAGTTATGTTATATGGGTTGGAGACACTGGCATTGACAAAAAGGCAAGAGTCAGAGCTGGGCACAGAGTGAAAGATGTTAAGATTTGCACTGGGTGTAACAAGGATGGACAGGATTAAAAATCAATATATTTGACAGTCAGCTCAGGTTGGATGGTTTGGAGACAAAGCCAGAGAGGCAAGATTGCATTGGTTTGGACATGTGCTGAGGAGGGATGCTGGGTATATTGGAAAAAGGATGCTAAGAATGGAGCTGCCAGGTAAGAGGAAAAGAGGAAGACCTAAGATAAAGTGTATGGATGTGCTGAGAGAGGACATTTAGGTGGTTGGTGTGACAGGCAAGATGCAGAGGACAGGAAGAAATGGAAACAGATGATCCACTGTGGTGACCCCTAACAGGAACAGCTGAAAGAGAAGAAGAAGAAGAAGTAGTATCAGACAATTTAGAAATAGTTACAACTTTACCATGGAGTCCGGGGGTCAGGAACTGTACCCAGAGCCCTTGGTTAACATTATACTGTTTACATACCCTTTCAAACATATGACTAAAACTATTAAAATTATCCCCCTCTGTAAAGCGAGGAAGAAATTTACTCACCTTTGTTGCTTCTGGGGTTTGGTTACTCCCTTCCCCATTACCTGCATTACTCTGGTGAAGAGTCAGCATCTCCTTCTCATGTTGCCTATGCCTCTCATTCTCTTCAGCTTCCAGACATCTCAGTCTCTCTGCTGCTTTATTTCCATTTGTTTCTCCTGCTGCAGTCTCTCTGCTGATTCTGTTTCCAAACATTTGGCCTCCAGTTCAAGTCTTTTTAACTCCAGATGGATTTTTAAGTCCTCTGTGGAAAGGTCGAATTGTCAATTTTCTCAGATTTGTACATCTCCAAGGCTAGCCTGGTTGTCCTCCTGTTTGCTATTTTGTGATGCAGCTGTAACTAAAGCTGCAATAATTTCTGCTTTAGTCAGGTTGGCATGTACCAGTCCTTTAGCCTGGCACATCTCAGCCAATTGTTTCCTTGTCAGCTTGCCATACTCCTCCGTTGAGATGTTTGCCTGCTCTCCCTGACTAACTAAGCTAACGAAAGAATAAAAAAATTGTAATATGAAACTCTGAATGCTCACTGTGTGGCTGATTGAGAGTACAAACACCTTCCTTAGTGACCACTGCTCAAAGGCTACAGGAATTCAATATCCACACAACTACAAGCCAGTTGATATGTGATGTGGATATCCCACCACTGCCACCAAATAACATGTGATGCCCCTGCACTGGCCCAGTAATCAAGGAGCCTCAATCCTCACACTGGCAACAGTGGGGAACATACACACTGGGAGGATGACAAGTACACACATAGTAAAGTGCAATTTTCTTTAAGAGCACACACAGATCACAGGCAGTCTGGGGCTGGTTTCTCCCTCTTTCTCCAGATCCCCAATAAGACTCCCCACTAGCACAGCTATAGGGATGAGATCTCCTCTGAGTGTCCAAACCAAGATCTCCAGTACCCTCTCTCTCCAACCAGTGCTTCGTGTCTCTGCCCAAGTAGCTGACAAAAACTCTCTATGAGATTTTATTTATACACACACAAACACACACACACACACACACACACACACACACACACACACACACACACACACATGCTCCTGGGAAAGGGTGGCACAGATTTACGAGTTATGCCCCCTTCTGCCCAGACTATAAGGTCGTTCTGACTGCCACCAGCTACTTTAAAGCCCTTAGCAAATGGTGTCCAATCTTAATGTGTAATGTTACTATTAATTTTATTTTTATTTTTTATTTATTTTACATTTGTTGACCGGGCTAGTCTAGCTGGATATATGTCCATTTTCAGTAGAGGCCCGGGGAGATAAGCTCCACTTATAAAACTTTATGATGCTAAGTAAAAACTATTAAGAACTACATTCAAATATAGTAACATAATAATAGGCTAAAAAAAAAACATTTTTGAAGAAGAAGAAATTACTCAAGTGGTACAAAAAAAAAATAATGGAGTGAACAAGTAATGTAGAACATGACAAGAGGTATGCAATAAACATGTACATAGAGAGGGATAATGGAAAATAGATTAAAAGAAAGTGAACTTAGTCAGGGGTGAAGTAAGTCAGATGAACAAGAAGTAATGTTAGTCAGGATTGGTACAGGGGCACAGCCATTGTGTTTTGAGGTAAAGCTTGAGTTTCTTTTTAAAGAGAGACTTTGAGGGAATAGATGAGAGTTCAGAGGGAAGCAGGTTCCAATATTTTCCAACAGTGTTTGAGAAAAGAGAGCTTGTTGTTTGACTTGACAGTGTCTATAAGAAGTTTGTGTGCAGATCGCAGGGACTTTAGGTTGTGGTATGGGTGAATCAGGCTGGATAGTATAAGGGCTTTGTCAGGTTGATAAAGAATTTGATGGGCGATGCTAAGCTGGTTAGTTTTTAGTTGCTGTTGATATTCCAGCCAGCCTAGTTGTTTTAGATTATTACATTGGTGGGTTCTGTAAGGGTTTCCTGTGGCAAATCTGGCTATGTTGTGGTAGGAGTTTTCTAGTTTTGACAGATTACTTTTTGATAATTTGGTAAAAATGGGGGAGGCATAGAGAAGGGGTGAGATGAGGTGGGAGTGGGAAATAGTTGTTCTAGATTCTGGAGTAAGGAAAGGTTTGATTCTGTAAAGAGAGCCTATTTTTTTGTTAATGCTTTTTAGTGTGTTGTTAATATGGGCATTGAAGTTAAGGTTGTTGTCAATGGTAATGCCTAGTAGTTTGGTAGTTGACTCTTGTGATATAGGTGTGCCATTTGTTGATGTTATTGTAAAGTCAATGAGGGGAGATTTGCTTGAAGGTGTAAAGAGGAGCAGTTTAGTTTTTTTAGGGTTGAGTAGTAGACAGTGCTGGGAAAACCAGTCTTCTACAGCGTTAAATATGTGTTGTGTGAGAGAGTGAAGGTGTGATACAGATGTGGCTGAACAGATAAGCGTTGAATCGTCTGCATACTGTATACATGTGGCTTGGGGGGCCACATGGTGCAGGTCATTGATAAATAAAGAAAATAGGAGAGGACCTAGTATAGACCCTTGTGGGACTCCAATGTTGACAGGTAGCAGGGAGGATAGAGTGGAGTTCCAGAGTACTGCTTGATGTCTGTTTTGTAAGTAGGACTTAAACCAGTTAAGAGATTGGGTATCAATTGAAGTGGATTGGAGAATGTGAATGAGTATTTGGTGGTTGACCATGTCAAAGGCTTTGGATAGGTCTAGGAAAAGTGCTGAGGAGAGGGTGTTATTGTTGCGATTTTTGTTGATTGTGTCGGTAAAGGAGAGGAGGGCAGTGGTGGTACTGTGGGATGGTCTGAAACCGTGCTGGGTGTTAGAGAGTAGGTTATTGTGGAGAAGGTGTTGAAGCAGTTGTTTGTGTATACACCTTTCCATGATCTTGGATAAGGGTGAAAGAAGGGCTATGTAATTAGATATTTCAGTAGAATTTCCACCCTTATGGAGGGATAATGTGGGAGATTTTCCAGAGTTTAGGACATATCCTTCAGTGATAGTTCTGTTGATCAGAATTGAAATTGGTAAGGCTATTGCTTTAGCTGCTAATTGCAAGTATTCTGCGGGTAATAGGTCAGCAGAGGGAGTACATGGTTTGAGTTTTTTAGAAGGGAGAGAATATAAGTTGTTGGGACTGGTTGGAAGTGAAAAGGAGGGGGTGGATTTAGGTTGCTCATTGACATGTTTGCATTTTTGATGGGAAGTTGACTTGCTAAGGTTTGAATAGTTTCTATGAAGAAGGAATTAAAGGAATTTGCTGTTTGGTTGGGGTTATTTATGTCAGAGCCTTGTGGGTTGGGTGTGACAGGTTTACTTGGCTGTAGTAATTGATTTATGGTTGACCAGAATTTTTGGGGGTTGTTTTGGGGAGAATGTTGTGGTTTCAGGTAGTAATTTTTTTTATCGTTCATTATTAATTTTTTGGTCTCATTTCTTAGTTGCTTAAAGTTTTGGTAGTCTGTGGTGTTTTTAGTTAAGCGAGATTTGTTCCAGGCTTTATTCCTGAGAGTGATTTTTTTTGTTTGGTTTCTAATGATAGCCAGGGGGCAGGTTTAGCTTTGATTCTGAGGGCATGGTAGTTGAGGATAGTTAGAAACTTATCATTAAAGACATCAACAGCTTCATCTAGTGAAAGATGTTTTAAGGGTGTCCACTTGCATGCTTCTAGTTCATTTTGAAACATCTCCACGTTGAAATTTTTTTTGGATCTTATTGTTCTGGTTATTATTTGGGTAGGACGGTTGGTTTTAAGCCTGATTATGTAGGTTAGTAAGTGGTCACTTATTTCATCAGGGAGTGTTCCTGTTTTGTAGGTATGGGGTTGTTTGTTGGTGAGTATCCAGTCTATGGTACTTTCTTTTTTGTTAACTTTATTTATTCTAGTGGGGGCGGTGATGGTCTGAGAGAATCCATAAAGGTTAATATGGCTAGTAGGTTATTTGTTGTTACAAGATTCCCAGTCAATGTTTACATCACCTAAGATGATTATCTCTTGGGGTAAGTTTAGTGATAGCCAACATAGGATCTTTTCGATGGTGGTAATGTTATTACCTGGGGGAACATAAATGCAGATAATATAGATTGATTTGACTGGATTTATATCTAGTTTGGTAATAAGAAGTTCAGCGTTTGAGTCCTGGGGAGGTTTTTGGTGGTATGTGGTTATTTGAAGGTTGGATTTAAATAATATGGCAATACCTCCACCTTTTTTTGATTCTCTGTCGAGACGTAAGATGTTATAGCCAGGAGGAATGATTTCACTGTCTTTTGTTGGGGGCTTTAACCAGGTTTCTGTTAGACAAATAATATCAAAGGAGTACAACTGTAGGAGAGCATGTAGTTGAGTTGTTTTATTGTTAATATGTTAAGGTTGGCTATTGAGAGTGAGTTTTTGGGTTGTCTAAGCAGTGGGTTAACAATGGGGTCTAGTTTACTGGTTTGATTTAAGAGGGAGTCAGTTGGGCCTGGGTTTGGGTGAATATCTCCATTCTTAAGTAGGAGGAGTAGGGTTAGGCAGGTAGTTTTTGTATATTTACTGTGTGGGACTATGTGGTATAATCCAAATGGAAGTCTGACCAAGAGCAAGACTATTTAGGAGTAGCCTGTACAGTGTCACCAAATAGATATGCAAGTAGACTAGAGCTAAAATATCTGTAAACAGACCAGACAAAATTGAAAGGTTTAAATATATTTAATAATAAATAATAAAAGAACAAGACAATACTCAGTACACAAACACAATTACTTTAGAGTCCAAAATTACAGGAAATATTTAAAACAGAATTGCAGGACAGTCTCAGATAAATAAAGAAAACATCTAAGCTACACTTTACTATATTCTTATCTAAATCTAAAAGAGTTATTATGCCCTTACTTACAGCAATGCAAGTGCAGATGTGGTGGATGTTCTTGTTAGGTCAAAGACAAAATACAAACTGCCTCACCCTCTCTCTCAGACAGTTCTTAAAATAATATCAAATATTACTGCTGGGTTAGCTTGGATGGCATCACTTTTTGTCACCTGACTTTAGTTCCCAAGCTAAACCCCCATTGTCAGAAACTACTCACATTTAGTATCTCTCTGTGAAAATACATAGCCTTCAGATGTCTGCAACTGCTAGAAGACATAAAACAATAAAACACTTATAAAACAATACAGAATCCCCTAGTGTAGAGATCCTGTTGACTGAAACTGAAAAGTAACTTTTATAGCACAATTGTAAAACAATTTCATTTCAACTATGTTCCTGACATTTTGCAAGTTAACCCACTATGTTTTAGTTTCCACTGTTAAAAAATATACATTTACACAATTACAGTACTTTATATACATTTCTCTTCTAAGCCAGCAGGGCATGCTGTGGTTACATTTTATCTCAGTACATACATACATATGTATAATATGTAACATACAGTTGTAACACATTTGTAGCACAAGCATCTTACATGAAGCATGTTGGCATTTCCAAACAGCACATAACCACTTCCAAAATTCCAGATTGCTGGGCTGGCAGTATCTCCTTCTGTCACACTTCTATATAAATCATATTAATATTATCAAATGACTTATACTTGTTCACAAATTCCAGCTAGCTGGGCTGGCAGTATTTCCCTCTGTGAAAGTATTATTATAAATATTTTGAGACACTATGATACACTACACCTGTTCTTTCCAAAAAACTACCAGTGCTACATTTTACAGCATGACCAAGGGGATTCTATAAAGGTTATCACCTAAAACCTACCCCTAATGTTGTTTTCTCAAAGCTCTGTCCATTAAATTCACTATCCACTAAATGCACAGACAAATCACTTAAATCAAAACTCACTTTATCAAAATATTCATAATCGGTGGTAATGCTATCATAGTCCCCTTGAAATGACACAGTGCATTAACTCAGGAATTAGAAAATCATTTTTTCTACAACGTCTGAAAAGGTATATTACAATATTGTCTTATGTTGCAAAGTCGATAGGGTTGTAGGACAAACCCTTATGTTACTGAGAATATATATATACATATATATATATATATATATATATATATATATATATATATATATATATATATATATATATATATATATATATATATATATATTCAGAAAAAAAAGACTGCAAGTATTCAATCTCTGCACATTAATGGTAGAATTAAGTTCTCTCTGTGCCTCTAGATCATCTCTCCCAAAGCATTCTATGTACTTCCTGATTTTCACATGCATTTTCTTAATCAAGTATCATTTCCTCACAAGCCGACTGATCACATATCCTTGAAAGAATCAGAACAAGCACTTCAAATATCTGCAGCTTCTAATGCATTTATTTGTAGGTTTATTTAAGTTCTGTGTTCCAGTCTGTAATTGGGATAAATTCTGGTTTGAAAGAGATCATTTACAGAACTACTCTCCTGAATATATCTAATAATAGTGCCTTTGCTAATACACTGCTCAGAAACTCCAGAATCCTAGGAGGCCAGCTCTGTCACAATTTATTATTGATGTCTGAAGGTATGCAAACTTAGGGGTACTACCTTTTTTTCTGAGGTTATACAACCTTTGAGTTAGTATATATCTATCTATAAGTATTAGGGTTGTTGAAGGGACCCCTTTGTTTAAAGTCATTGAAAGTTTTGACCACTTCCTTTTTTTTGGATAGTGACGACCGTTGAGTTGTCAGTTAGTGAGACTGCTGTTGAAAGATTCACATTAATCCATACTACTTCATTGGCTTATTCTAATTCCATGTAACAATAATTAGATTTAACAGTTGTGGTCTACATTTGGCAGAAATCTTGGTCTGAAGGAAGTTATTTATAAATGCATGCACCTGATCACACCTCATAAAATAGGTGGTGAGAAGACTCCATTTTTTTTATATTTAAAGGCAGCCACACTGTCTTTTCGTGTAAGGTGGTTCTAGAATGTAGGATGAACTTGTTCCAACCTCTGTATTCTGGGTTCACATTGGGTGGGAGGTCCTTTTGGATGCTTAATGGAGTACAGATATATATTTCAGTCTATTAGTTTTGCATTTGAAAACTGAGCTAATTGAAGGAAGGACACTCAGCAAACTCGGAGCTATAATATATAACATTAAGTATCCTGTTTTTTGTTTATTTTGTTCTTTATTTCTTTGTTATTTATAGTACTTTGTGTACTGTGTATTTTTCTAGCTAGTTTCACTATGTGTGAGGTATTAACTGGAAATTGTCCACTTTTATTAAGCATCTGTTGGGTTGTTTGTTTCTGATAACTTGTTGCAGTTAAACTCTTTTTCTAGAGGCTCCTTTAGCTGTTTAAAACTTTCATTTAAAGGCTCACTGCTGCTTTTCAGCTGTGAGAAACATTTCTGCAGTTTGTTTCTAAGTAGTGCGGATATTTGTAGCATTTCCATATTCAGGATTGTATTTGGGCCTAGTGTTTGTGGAGGCTGTGTGTCTGAGCACATATTCAGGGACATCTTGGTTTAGCCAAAGCCATCAGGCATTTCAGTGAGAGAGAATTGTTTGAGGTCATTGCCTGACTGAGGTCACCTGGACTACAGCTTAGACTAAGCACCTCATTGGTTCTTTTGAGATTTCTTTCTTGAAAGCTGACTCAGGTTTCAACTTTCTGTTACCTAAGAAGCTCAGTTGTGAGTGTTCTTCCATTTTACACTGAGCTAATCGAAGGAAGGACACTCAGAAAACTCGGAGCTATAATATATAACATTATGTATCCTGTTTTTTGTTTATTTTGTTCTTTATTTCTTTGTTATTTATAGCACTTTGTGTACTGTGTATTTTTCTAGCTAGTTTTACTGTGTATGAGGTATTAACTGGAAATTGTCCACTTTTATTAAGCATCTGTTGGGTTGTTTGTTTCTGATAACTTGTTGCAGTTAAACTCTTTTTTCTAGAGGCTCCTTTAGCTGTTTAAAACTTTCATTTAAAGGCTCACTGCTGCTTTTCAGCTGTGAGAAACATTTCTGCAGTTTGTTTCCCACCCTCCCTCCGTGTTGGTATTGTGTTTTTATAGTTGGTGGCTTTGCAGTTGTCTGCCCCTAGTGTAAATTTGATCTGGGACCCTCCTCCCAGTCTAGTGTCATTACTTCATTCTATCCAGTACAGGGAGAACATTTGAGAAGGCCAATCAGCTTAGTTTCTGCTACTCCTTTCTCACTTTCCACTAAAAAAAAACAAAACAAAAAAAAAAAAAACTTTTTCTAAGCTTGTTTCCTGTAGGTAGTCTAGCCTGGATATAGATTTGCTGTGTCCAGGACTATTTGTAGGCTTCTAGGGCCCAAGCCTTTCTGTGTTGAAAGGAAGCCTTCTAGCTTAATTTTGTTTCTTAGAACTAGACAGTTTTTTGTTTCAGCACTTGTTCAGAACTTATTGTAAGCACTAAATAAGCTACAAATTATTACAGCACTCAACTTTCCTCAATGTCTAGAGGAAAACAGTTTCTAGTACTTAACAAATAAGCACCTATCCAGGCATGTCTAAGGGTCAGTCCCCGGTGTTTTCTCTTGTCTACCTGATGAATCTGGGCATCTTGGGGCAATGCAGTAATTGCCTCATGTACACAGACAACCCTCTCCTCCTACCACCCAACACTACAACCTGTCAGATATGCACTTATATAGCCAAACTGGAAGCAAAGCTCTCTTCACCCAAGACTGGACTAGACAGTCAAGAGGAGAAGGTAAACACTTGCACCATACCACACTCAGCACATAGTCCCTCAAAACCTACACCACCAAAACACACACATAGAAACACAAAACACACACCTACATTCATGGAGGCTCTCAGTAAAAACCTGCCCAAGCAACAGGGACCTCCAAAGCAGAAACACAAGCAACCTCCACCCCAACACAACCCAAATGACACATAGCCCACAAACTCAGTGTGCCACTCAACCACAGCCCATAAGGCATAACAACGTACCCAACACTCTAGTCATAGGTGACTCTATAGTCAGGCACACTGATGTTTCACTCACCAGGCTAAACAAGGAGAAAGTTACTGTCAGCTGCCTGTCAGATGCCAGGATCCACCACATAACACATGCACTCAGGTCACTCCACAACAAGTACAAATATGACTCTGTCATTGTCCATGTTGGTGTGAATGACCTGAGATGTACCTCCTTGGACTACATGAAAAGGGACATGGAGGAGCTGTCTGATCTTGTAGCCCAGGCAGGTATGACCCTAGCCCTGAGTAGCATCCTGCCATCACCCAGAATGATACCACAGTACAAGGACAAAATGATTAACTTCAACAATTGGCTAAGCTTCTGGTGTCATTCTAAGGGGATCCAGTATCTGTCTGCCTGGGATGACATGATCGACAAGCCACGATGCCTTGCCAGAGATGGCCTGCACCTGTCTCCCCTGGGATTCCGGATACTGGCTAAGGCTCTAGCCACCCCTATAGTGCCTTTTTTAGGCAAGGTTCAAATGACAAATTCACCACCATAACAGGTACAGGCAAGAAGAATCTGAGGGTATTGCTACTCAATGCTAGAAGTCTAAACATCAAAATGCACTCTCTCGAGGCACTCCTTAAAATGGAGAACATCGACATCTGTGCAGTGACAGAGACCTGGTTCAAGGCTCCAGAGAGCACCCCTGCATTACCAGGCTATAATTCATACCACAGCTTTCGGCCACCTAACCTGGACCGAAACACTAAAGGCGGAGGCATATCCATATTCATTAAGGATATCCACACCTCCAGGTTAGTTGCTCAGCATTATGCATCCGAGATTATTAAAAGTGCAACTAACTCTGGGCAAGACCACAATCCAAATTGTAGCTTGCTACAGATCCCCCACCATGCCCCAGGATTCCCACTCCTCATTTCTTAATACACTGGAAAATATTAGGGTACAACCTAACACCCTAATAATGGGCGATTTCAACTACCCTACCATTAACTGGGAAAATTACTTGTGTACCAACTCTTGTGCTCAATGTTTTCTGTAATTCATAAATTCCAATGCCATGGATCAACTTATCCACACCCCCACCAGGGGCAGCAATATCCTATACCTGGTTATTACCAACATGGGCAACCGGTGCTCTGCACCAGAGGTCAGTTCCTCGTTGGTCAGATCCGACCATAAGCTAATCATCCTAGACATCTACATCCCTCCCCCACCCCCCATTAGGGAAGCCACAGTAAAAAATTTCTCCAAAGCCAACTTCATGCTTCTTAAGACAGAAGTGGCAAACTTCACGACACCCATGCTGACGGACAATAGAGGTATGACTGCTGAATCCTACACAAATGCACTTTATAAGCACTTACATGAGTGCATGGATCATGCAATCCCTAAAAGAACCAAGATGCTATCCTCCAAAAAAAGGAAGCCAATCTGGTGGTCCCCTGCCATAAACAAACTCTACAACAGAAGAAAGAAACTTGCAAAAAAGAGTAAAATCCCATGATTGGAGAAACTCCTTGGTCAGCTTCAGTAAGAAGCTGAGATCCATCATAAAATCCTCCAAAGCTAGTTATGAAAACAAAATCGCCACTGACTCTAAAGACAACCACAAAGCATTCTATAGCTATGTCAAGAATCTCAATGGCAACACTCAGATCTGCTCTGAGTTACAGCACGATGGCACTAAATATACAGAACCAACGGATATTGCCAACATCCTGGCAGATAGGTTCAGTGCTAACTTTACCCCTCTGTCATCCCCTAATGTGCCCATCTCTATACCAGAAGAATGCAAAGTTCCTGTAATCACGGCTGCACAGGTAAAAAACACACCATCCAAAGCCAAGAACACAGCATCCATGGGACCTGACCACATCCCAGGCTGTGTTCTACATGAACTACAGAATGAACTGGCACCCCACCTAAGTACCATGTTCAACCATAGCCTCACCTCAGGCTATGTGCCCACTGAATGGCGCACAGCAACAGTTATCCCACTCCACAAAGGGGGAGCCACCACAGACCCCGGAAACTACTGCCCAATTAGCCTAACGAGCCTGGTTTGCAAGGCTATGGAGCGTATCATCATGGAACTTATAAACAGTGACATTGGTAATCTCCAAACTCAGGACCCCACCCAGTTCGGGTTTGTAAAAGGCAGATCATGTCTCCTAAACCTGATAGACTTCTTTGAAGCAGTCACCAAAGCCGTAGATGAGGGTAAGGTGGTTCACACAGCCTATCTAGATCTCGCCAAGGCTTTTGACACCATCCCCCACTCTGGAATTATAGATAAACTCACTAAACTAGGTATAAATCCCTATGTCACAAGATGGGTTGCCAACTGGCTCACTGACAAAACCCACACTGTGAAAGTAGCAGACTCCAAATCCAGCTTCAGACCAGTGACAAGTGGAGTACCACAGGGTTCAGTCCTGGGTCCTCTCCTGCTTGGTATCTACTTCTCTGACATACAGGCCAACACAGAAGGTCTTTGGCTAACGTAGTTCGCAGATGACTGCAAACTAGGAGCCATAATCAAAACTCCAAAAGATGTGGACATCCTACAAAAGGGCCTTACTGAGACAGATAACAGATGCCTGGTGTCAAAGCCATAGCATCAAGCTCAATGCCAAAAAGTGCATTGTCATTCCTTTTGGTAAAAACTCAGTACCCATGAACTACCACATAGGTGGTAGTCTACTTAACACCGAAAGTGTGATAAGAGACCTTGGGACACAGGTGGACAGTAGTCTCTCCTTTGATAATCACATCACCACAGTAGTCAGGAAATCCTTCTATGTGGCACACCTCATCACAAAAGGTTTCTCATCCAGGAAAAAGAGGTCATTGTTCCCCTCTACTCATCACTCATTAGACCCATTATAGAGTACAATGCCCCTTTTGGTGTGTACCTCACAAGAAATCTACAACAACTGGAAAGGCCACAGAAATACCTCACAAAGAGGATTACCGGCCTCAAAGAGATGCCCTATGCAGACCATCTCAAAAAACTGCAGCTTTACTCCGTTGCATATCGCCTACTCAGAGGCGATCTCTGCCTAACACACAAAGTTATGTCAAACCCAGAGCTTTTAGACATGCTCCACTTAAATAAATTCCAATCCCTACGAGCTACACGCTCTAGGGACCTAAACCTCGTCATCACAATAAACAAAACATGCTGGAGGGATAGATTCCTGTCCCAGAGACTTCCCATACTCTGGAACAAACTACCTATCTATATCAAACAAAGCTCCTCATTAGCACTGTTCAAGAAAAATCTTGATGATTGGATGGGAGATAGGAAATTTACCCCGGGAATCACTTCAGTGGCTCTGCTCGACAGTGGCACAGGAATATAATTTTCTTGGGTGGCGAAAGCCAGGGTACCTTTGGCTAGGCTTATATAGGCCCCAGGGCCAATAGCCTAGTACCTACCTATAAACCTATGAACCTATTGAGTAAGTTCATTTAAGTAGCTTGGTTTGATGTTAAGTGGGTGCAAATTAATATAACACAAGAGAAAAAAAAGGTTATCAATTTTTAGTGATTCAGCTAATTCACTATGTTTCCTGGCAGTTAAGTAATTTGTGTTTCACAAGTATGGCATCAATCTTAGACTGTTTCTACGATGTAATAAAAATATTGTGAAGTCCTGTGCCACAATTTATCTTTTGAGAAGCTGATTTACTAAAACGTCTGTCATCTTTCTTATTACTGCATATAAAACATTTAGGCAGAGATATATAGACAAGTAGTACTTGCCTACTTTGTGCTAATTTTCATGCTGGTCACTGCACATTTTAACACATAGCTAATCAGACATGTATTAGGCATTAAACAGTGCCTGCAGTCAGAGCAAGGGTATCCATGATTAAAAAGTGTATCACTAATGGGAGAGGCAGTCCTAAGTAGCTGTATAGCTGGAGTAGTGCTACAGAAACAAGACTAACATGATGATGAAGTCACGCTAGTACGTATGAATTAATATACCCGCACATAGACTGTAAATTCACATAGCTGCATCTCACACTCATCCAGCACAAGAATGGGGTCTAAATCAATTTGTCAAAGGTTAATTTCTGTGAACCTTTCTTCATCGACCCAAAACCACAGAACACTCACTTCAGTGAACATTCACATTGAAAAAACATTTAAACAGGGAAAAGAAGCAGTTGGCCAACACTACAACCATAATACACACTGCAGTATGTCAAACCCACCCAAGGGGGGTGCTCCCCAAATCCCTAATGTGGGGGGCTGTGTCCCCCTCACCCCCAACTATATGTACCATCTTCAAGACCACAGTACAGTGGGGAAAAGGGAAAATTTCTGCTGCTGGCCAGCTGTTTCCTTTCCCTATGTAAATCTTTCTCAGATGTGAACATTTGCTGAAGTGAATGTTCGGTGGTTTCAGGTTGATGAATAAAGGTTAGAATCAAACTCTGTACTTCATATTTGTAAGGTAAAGATCTTAACCCTTAAGCCAACCCCTCCCCATAAGGTTTTTGTGGCATTTTATGGAAGTAGATTGCCAGGTCTTTCGTCTGTGCAAATACTGCTAGTGCCCAGTTAACCTACAGCAATTAGAGACTAATTTATATTTCTTAACAGATTGCAATCTATAAAACGCCATACTAAAAACTTTTCCTTTGGATCAGAATTGAACCAGTGACCTAAGAATTACTATAACTGTATTATCTACAGTCCTCTGCTCTACCAACTGAGCTACCAATAAACTTAACCAATAACCAGAGGTCAGAATCAAACCCTCTACCTTGTACTTGTGAAGTTAAGATCTTAACCATTATGCCAACCCTCCTGATGCTGGTCACTCAGCCTGATGGTCTAATGGTTGGGGATTTCTGACTGCACATCAAGTTACAGAATTGCACAAGCCATATCAAAACGTGGTCCAATTTGTCAAAGTGGGCATCCAGTTACCAATTCACCTTGGCACCCACCAGCCTCAGCAACTGACTCCAGGAAACCAAAGCAGATCCCTCCAGATCACTTTAAGAAGAGGATCTTTCAAGCCTGAGATACAGCCTCTTAGGGCACCAGTGACCCTTCCAGGTCACTGCCAGGAAGTAAAACATTGCTCTTTATCTGACAGGCAGACCTGGCAGCCACTGGCAACATAGTTTCAGAAGCATTGGCCAGCACTAATCAAGGTTAGCATGGCCTCACCTCCTCTTTTTCTGAAATGAACATACAACAGTATGATGACACAACAGTAAAAAATAATCATTACACATATGCTATAAACATAGTTGCATTTGTACAGTGGACTGGCAAAGACATCACAAGCATACTCCACTGCCAGAAAAATTACTCCTGTCTTCTGCAACATCCACCCATGTTAAGCTGTTGTCCTCCACAGCTAAAAAATGAAGTATGCACTACTAAATATGCATGCTAAACAGTTGCATCGAAGACAACAGTATAACATCTTCATGCCAGTAATGAAACAGGTCAGGGTGATGTTGCATCAGATGACTTTACAGATGTTGGGACTTCACCATAATGGCTGATATCAATAGCATCATTCACCATCCTAACAAGCTAATGCCCAGCAAACACACTTCAAACATTCTGTTCAGGAAGAATAGGATTCCTGGCTTATTATGCAGGAGTCCTATATTCCACAGTGCCTGAATTAGCAATGACTACTCACTTAGGTCCAGATGAGGAGTGAAATGGCAGCTCCGTGCACACAGATGCATGTCTTTGGATCATATGTCATGTAAGGCAGCACTGCACAAGGCCATTACTGTATGTCCATCAAACTGCACTATGCCTGTACAGTATGTCCCTAGTACTGTACCACTGAGCTACAGGCATACATATGCACAATGCAAAAGCACACAGGTCACATGATTAACTCTCACTTGCAGTGCTATTGCAAGCCTGTTTGAGTAGCATACTGTACTATGGCAGTGATTCAGAAAGTGCAGCACTAGTTGACTTCATTAGCATAACCTCCATGGTAACTGACTCATGTTAGCTTGATATAAAATATCAGGACCAGTTTATACAACATCCTTCATTATCATATAATTGTGTAATAGAATAATTTCAATAAGGGTTATATAAACTTGCAGCTTTAGAGTCAAGGAAACAGTCCTGCCTCGTGAAGGACCTTGACAAGAACAGCAAACCCTGTAGAGGATGTCAGTCACAATGAGGCACATTTTGTGATATAGGTGTAACTGGGAGACCAGGACACTAGCAAGGTATGACATAATTTACCTGTGGCTGTTGAGGCTGGTAGTCATGGTGCATACCACTGTAAAAACATGTCAATTGTAATTTGTTTGTATACTGATCATGTCTAAATATCTAAATGTCTCTGTAATTTTTCTATGTGGAGCTTTTCTCCCCAGGTCTCTGCTGAAAAAGGGCCTTTTTGGCTCAGTCAGACACCCCCAGTTAACAAATGTAAAATAAAATAAATAAAATAAAAATGTACAACAGAAACCTTGTGAAGGACATGCTGCAGGATGTTTGGGGTTCCAGGGTAATATGTTGTGGCACGGCTACTGTATGTAATGGCAGAAGCTGTGCATAGCACAAACTGTAACTGATAAATAAGTGCATAAAGGGGGCAGGCTGTCAGCGATGTAGCTAGATATTCTGGCACCTAGGCCACACACACCCCCATCTTGCACAACCCCTCAACGTTATTTTGAGGAGCAAAAAAAGTAAATAAATAAATACATAAAAATGAAATCTATTTGTACTTGAAAAGTACCTGCTTCATCTCACTCTAACTATGTTTCTGGTGGATTTGGCCATGGTTACAGTACAGAAATAGAGGGGGTCTGTGCAATGTAGTCACTGTGACTGATAACAGACACATAAAAGGGGAGGATGTAGCCCTGGATACAGTAAAGAAATGAGAGCCTGTGCATAATAATAACAGTGATTGATAAGCAGGCATTTACATGGAAGAGGATGTGCCTATTGCTACAGGCAGAAATGAGGGGAGTCTTTACACAGCGGTAAACTGAGGCTGATAAGCAGGTGCATTAAGCAGCACTATGACCATAGTTTTGGGTGTCCAACATCATACCATATGCATCCACTGACTGACATGTTTCATCCACCTGTATAGATATACTAGCATGGTCACTCAAGGGAAACAACACCTAGAAAAGTCATCTGCCCTGTGGAATTAAGTGCTACTTCAGAGTGTCCACATACATGGCATGCGGCTCCTGGGCAGTGATACTGTAGACAATCATTAATGGGACCAGATTTGGCAAGTACTAGTACAGGATGTGAATGCTGTGGGTGGTCGTAATATTTGATGAAAGGTTACTGATATGATAATCAGTGCAAAAGAAAAGGTGTGGGACACTGCAATAGATAAATCCACTAGAGGGGTGGGCCACCATCATAGATATGGTACACTGAAGGTGAGGATATTTTTTTTCACTTGCCTACCAAGAGGAATAGACTCTTATACCTGAAGGTGACTTGAATGTAAGAAATGGATTGTTACCAAGCACCTGTGTGTCAGTTATGGAAGTACCAGTTTTAGTAAATGTCCATTACAGTACAGCATAATACAATTTTATTGCAAGCTTGAGGGGGAGGATTAACAAGGCCCAGTTGCATAGCTGTCCTTCAAGGCAAATCTGTTTTGCAGCTGAAAGACAAGGATGCCTGTCTAAATATGTTATATTTGTACTTTAATTTGTATTATTATGTCTGCCACAGAGGTTATAGGAGCATATCTGTTCCAGATTTCCTAGTTGCATCTAGTGGAAAGTCCAGCACAAGAGGTCAACATAGAACTGATTTTATTGGGGCACCAGTTTCTGACAAGAAAAGACTTCAAAGACAACAGTGTAACTATATTAATTAATTAATTAATCCAATATCATCATATGTAAGTATTCAAAATTTAGTGGCATAGTATGCTTAGCAGACTAACATAAATTGTACAATCTGTGGGCACTTTCTTATGAATCTATGAAGTGAAAGTGCCTAAACAAATAGGGACAGTAATGAGGACTGTGTATATAATTGTGAAGGTATATGCAACAAGAAAAAGATTAGCCAAAAAACAAATCATAGCAAGCATTACTGTTTACACAACTTGATACAAGTGTGTCATCTTTTATAGCTGTTCATCTTATACCACAAGTAAAACATTTTCAGCCTGTAATAGTACCATGGAACAGAAATCTAGAAGTTCACTGAGTAGTAGTATTGGTGAGATTCTGAACATACTATTGTAGTTGGCAGGTAATACATGAAGAAAGTGGCTATTATTTGGTGCCGGTGTATCCTACACCAAAAGTATCATCATATGCAAGTTCTTTATTAACATTATCTGTCTTTAATAGCATATATGTAATGCTTTAGGAGTTTCTTACTCAATTTTAATGCAGGGAATAATGAATTAAACAGCAAGATTTGTAAAGAATATGATAGCCTGGACAAAAGCTGTGTTTGTACTATGTGCATTCTGAATGAAATGCTAGTACCACTGCCTTCACTCCTTGGCTAGTCTTTTTTTTCCTTGATGTCTGCACATTTCAATCCATATTATCGAGCTGTAATGATTTTGTAGGTGTTATACATCTATAACGACATTACACTCAGCATGATCTTCCCTTATAACCTTCCTCATGCATCTTGTCTTTACTCACATACGTCTCTGCCTCTTTTACATATTGCTAGTGTTAGTGCTACCTCACTATCATTTAGTGTTGTTCACATTACTTTAGCATCTCTGGCACCTCAGCACTACCAATTATAAACCAGTACACTAGTACAATGATTAAATCTGCATCTTACTGGTGACCGGAGGTGAACAGAGACCTGAGTATTCAGAGGACCAGCCAATGAAAGGAACATTACATTTTGCAATGGCAGCTCATTTCTGTGTACACTAGCTTTGTCCTATACTCTCACATTCTCAAGTGTGGGCAGAACTTAAGAATGTGAGTTACCTTCATCTTACAGATTAAGCACACAGATATATGGTGTCAGAAGCTCAACAGTTGTGCATTTGCCTTTGATGAGAGGAAAATCAGCTGGCTGTGGGTTCTTTTACCAGAGCAGGTACTTAGACTCATTTTGCAGTACTACAGCATAAGGGAACAGCTGCACTACTGAAGTACAACCTTTTGCATGAAATGTTAAGTAGAGGTCTCTTCTACTTGAAATGGTGGTAGCTCCCATGGATGGAACAGATCCCATGATACATCAGAAAAGATTAGGGGAGTGTTAATAGGGTCATAGGTGTGTACTAGGCTAATGGCCCTGGAGCCTTTACAAGCCTAGCCCATAGAAGTGCCCTGGCATCATGCTTCCTAGTGCCTCTATCAAGTAGAGCTACTGAAGTGATCCCCGGGGTAAACTTTCTATTACCCATCCACTCATCAAGATTTCTCTTGAAAAGGGACAGCGAGGTGCTCTTCTTGACATGTACGGGAAGTCTCTTTCAGAGCATGGACAGTCTCTGTGTGAGGAACCTGTCCCTCCAGCATGTTCTTTTGATTGTGGTAATGAGGGTGAGGTCTCTGGAGCATGTGGTGTGGAGGGATTGGGATTTCTTTAGATGTAGCATTTCTAACAGAGTTGGGTCAGACATGGCTTTGGATGTCAAGCAGATATCTCCTCTAAGTAGGTGATATGAGACAGAGAATAGCTGGAGTCTTTTGAGTCTGTCCATTTAGGACATGTGTTTAATGCCTAGGATCCTCTTCATGAGGTACTTCTGTGGCCTCTCCAGCTGTTGCAGGTGTCTAGTGAGGTACATGCTAAATGGGGCATTATACTTGATGACTGGTCTAATGAGGGAAGAGTAGAGACAGATGAAGACCTCTTTCTTCCTGGATGCCAAACTGTTGGTAATGAGATGTACCACATAGAAGGACTTTCTGACCACAGTGGCAATGTGGTGGTCAAAAGAGAGATTGCTGATAACCTGTGTCCCCACGTCTTTTATAATGCTTTCAGTGTTCAGTGGGCTCCCCATCGAAGTGGTAATTAGTAGCAACTGAGTTTTTACCAAAGGGGATGACAACGCATTTTTTGACGTTAAGCTTAAGGCCATGGTTTCAACACCAGTCATTAGTCTCAGTGAGGCCTTTTTATTTATTTATTTATATTATATTATTTATTTATTTATTGACATTTGTTAACTGGGTTTGCCCAGCTGGGCTTGTGGCCCATTTTCAGTGGAGACCCGAGGAGAAAAGCTCCAGTAATACATTTTAAACAAGTACAATTTTAAACAATATTGATATAATAGCAGTTATAGCAAAATGATTCACATATGTTGGGATACATGTATAAAGTTAAAGTTGCATTAAAAAGAAGCTAAGTAACAATTTTATATTGATATAGTTCAATAGGTCAACAATGAACATTTTTTGTTTGTATAAAATCGTCAAATGCATAGTAGACACATTGGAGAGAGAGGTGTAATGAGGTACTAAGTATGGTCCTTTTGAGGTTACATAAAGGGAAGGAGGACTAGGTAGGGTCATGGCAAGGGCAGGTTCTGGAATTGAGAAAATAAGCTTTTAGTTCATTTTTAAAGTGTGAGGTGTGGGAGATTGAACGTAAGTCAAGGGGAAGTTTGTTCCAAGCATGGGCAAGGGAGTGTTTGTAGAGTAGTTTGCCTACTGACCTTTGTGGGTGGTAGATATCAAGTAATTGTTGGTTAAAAGTATGGAGGGTCCGGGATGGGATGTAGATGGAGACCAAGGAAGATAGAGATGGACAAAAGGAGGGTTTATAAAGAATAGAGTGTAGCATATGAAATTGATAAGATAGCAGAAACTGGGGAAGTTCAAGCTATTGAAGAGACTTTAAAGAAATGCAGTGGTGTGAGTTGTATGGGGAGTTAGTAATGAATCTGGCTATTTTATGGTAAGTCTGTTGCAGTTTGTTTAGAGTGGAGGCCTGGATATTGGTAAGAACTGAAGAATAAGAGGGAGGGGAGGAGGAGTGCCTGGCCCAGGGTAAGTCTAGATTCAGGGGTTAGGAATTTTTTGTTCCGATATAGCAGACCTAGTTTCTGTTTTTTTTTTTTTTTATACATTGGAGTATGTGTAGGTTGAACTTGAGTTTGTCATCGATAATGACCCCTAGGAGTTTTGTGTGGGTGTCAGGTTGGATATTTATACTCTTAGAAGATGTAATAAAAAAGGAGGTTTTGTGATGAGAAAGAGGACAGGAAAGGAAAAGTAGGAGTTTGGTCTTTTTGGGATTTAGGATCAATAGGTTGTGAAAGAGCCATTGTTGAGTGGATAGTAGGGCCTGTTGGGTCAGGGAGTGTAGTTCAGGAATGTTATTTGAGATGGATATAAGTGTGGAATTGTCGGCATACTGAATAAGGGAGGATTCTTTGCATGAGGTGTAAAGATCATTGGTGAAGATGTTAAACAAAAGGGGCCCCAAGATGGAGCCTTGGGGAACACCAGTGAAGATGGGAAGGAAAGGTGAGGAGGATGAGAGCCATTTGACAGATTGTTCCCTGCCAGATAGGTAACTATTAAACCAGGCAAGTGCGGAGGGGAATAGGTGGAGATTTGCGAGTTTGGATAGTAGTAGAGGATTTGAGACAGTATCAAAGGCTTTGGAGAGATCTAGGAAGAGACAGGAAATTAGTTTATTGTTATCTAGGGCCTCTGCAATGATATGAGTGAAGGAGAGGAGGGCAGTGGTGGTGCTGTGGTGAGGACGAAATCCATGTCAGGTAGCGGTAAGTAAGTGGTGTGTGAGGAGGTGATTGAGAAGCTGTGAGTGAATACATTTTTCTAATATCTTGGAGGGGGGGGACAGAATGGCAATGGGTCGGTAGTTTGAGGGGTCAGTGGAGTTTCCACCTTTATGAAGAGGGAGAGTGAAGAAAGATTTCCAAAGGGTGGGTACAGTTAATTCCAGAATAGATCGATTAATTAGTATAGATACAGGATAGGCAATTGAGTCAGCAGCAAGTTTGAGGAATGTAGGAGATAGATTGTCAGTGGAAGGAGAGCAAGGTTTTAGCTTGAGTAGTAGAGATTTGATGTAAGTAATGGGAACTAGCTCAAAAGAAAACAAAGTTGTGTTAGTGGGACTTGGAGAGGTGGATGTCGAAGTAAAGTTTGGCTTAGAGGTTACCAGATTTTGGATGGAAGAGATAAAGTGTTTATTCAGGAGGGTAGCTGTTCCTGAAAGGAAGAGTTAGGGTATGGGAGGGACTAGAGGGCTTTCCAGGATAGAGGATGTTGTTGACAGTTGACCAATATTTTTGAGGATTGGATTTGTTGTTAAGCTGAGCAGAGCTATAGTATAACTTTTTGTAATTAGTTGTATGTTTTTATGCAAGGTTCCTCAGTTGCCTGCATTTTTGAAGAAAATGTGGTTGTTTAGTTTTAGTCCAGGTTTTCCAAGCATAATCTCTTTGTTTCATAAGGGACCTAGTCTGTTTGGAGAGCCAGGGAGCATGGTTTGATTTTACTCTGATCTTCCTAGAGGGAGCCAAGGAGTTTAGAGTATTCATGAAGATGCTATTGAAAGTGCTTACAGCATCGTTTAGGGGGAGGTGTTTTAGAATGGACCAATCTATGTTGTGGATAATGGAGTTAAATTGGGATGAATTGAAAGTCGATAGCTTTAGACAGTCTTTGATAAGGTGGGGTTTAGGAATATGGGAGTAGTGTCTTAAGATGGTGGTAGGGAGATGATCACTGAGGGAGTCAGGTAAGGTGGTGGGATTGTGGTATTGGTGGGGGGAATTGGTAAGGATCCAGTCTATAATGGAGGTGGAAGACATGTAGGTGGATACTGAGTTGGGGGGAGTCAGTTGTGAGTTTGGACCAATCAATGTTGACATCACCAAGGATAAGTGTCTCATATGGTATGTTGTGGGAGAACCAGGATAGGATGTTTTCAAGAATGGGCAGATTGTTACCAGGAGGAAGGTAGATAGAGGCAATTGCAAGTTTTTTGTGGGGATTCAGATGGCAGTTAAGGATGATGATTTCAGCTGGGAGGAAGTGAGGAATTGGGGAAGGGTATGGTGAGAGGTTAAGAATGTTTGAGTAGAGGATGGCCACGCCACCACCTTTTTTACAGGTCTATCAGATTGGAAGATATTATAACCTGGTGGGAGTATTTCACTATTTGAGATCTGTGGCTTGAGCCAGGTTTCAGATAGGGAGAGGATGTGAGGGGTATTGAGAGCTATCCATGAGTGCAGCTCAGTGACTTTATTTGCTAGACTCTGAATATTCAATTAGTAAATAGTTAAGTATTTGGATGGAGATGATTGTTGTGACTGAGGTTGGGGACTGTTAAAGGAGTAAGATGGGGGCAGTGTAGAGGTAGTTCTGGGGAGAGAAGAGGGGGCAGAGTTGGGATGGATATCTCCAGAACAAAGTAGGTTTTTAGTGAGGAGAGAGTGTGTAGTAGATGCTAGATGGAGTTTGCATAGTTTTGACTTAGCTTTGTGGGAAGGTTTAAAAACCTGTATCATGGATAGTTTATATAGACTTGAGATAGAGGTAGTAAAAAGATTAGGGGAGATAGTAAAATATGAAGTAGTTGGATATATGTTGTATGAGTGAGAAGTTGGTGAACATAGGAGTGGGTCAGAAAGATTGGAGTGGTAAGAGGTAGAGACAGAGAGAATAAGGAGTAGTGTAGAAGATATTAGAAAATAATACATGTTGGAATACAATATGGTCAGATAGAGTAGGTAGAGAGAGAGTGGTATAGATGAAGTGGTGTTCACAAGATTGACAGATTAGTAAGGTGATTGTGGCAATAGGCAGGAAGTGTAATTGTAGTGGCTAGTGGGACAGGAAGGGGGGGAGTTAGGTATAAAGGTAATTGTAATGGGGTGGGTGGGAATGGGGGTAGGGTAAGGGAGCGAAGTGAGCCCGAGTGTAGCGAGGGTGAACGGAGCGGGGCTAGCACCCTGGTCAAGATGAAGTCATAGAAACAATCAGAAAAGATAGTGAAAAACTAGCTTGAGAGACAAGGATCTAAAGTTTCTAAAGGTATAGTCACCAGAAATAAAATAAAAAGAAATAAAATTTGAGCAGGAGTAAGCTTACAAATAGACACTGGCCTCAAGCTACACAAGTAGATTTACTTGAAGGAAACCCAGTTCTGTATGGTTAAAATAAGCTACAATAGAGAGGGGC
Organism: Protopterus annectens; assembly: GCF_019279795.1. NCBI lineage: Eukaryota > Metazoa > Chordata > Ceratodontiformes > Protopteridae > Protopterus > Protopterus annectens. Next base: position 790,693,094 of record NC_056743.1, read on the forward strand.
TTTGCAGGGGGAGAGAGAGTTATTACTAGCAGCTAAAAGCAGGGCAAAACATAAAAAAAATTAATATGTAAGAGTCTGAAGACAGTAAAATAGAGCAGGTGCACTAGGAAAGTCAATTATGAGTGAGGCTAGAAATTAAGTCAGGGAAGGGTAAAGTGCAGAACAGGAGAATATAGACAGAAACAGTATGAGGATAGTGGGTAACCAAAGAGAAAGGATAGGAGCTGCTGGCATCTGCTTTTCATGGTGACTAGCAAAAAAAAAAAACACTGTAAATTTTTGTGCTTATAAAGTCTAGCATTAATTAAAAGATTAGCTTATGTAGTAGTTATTTACTGTGACACATACTTCAGTGGTATTATTTTAAGCTTAAAATGGTGGCTTCCGGACAGCTAGGTAGAGTTGCAGGGTATCTGTTAAGGTACTCAAACCTGTGCTGCCTGTACTGTGGCCAGGAGAAAAACACAGGGAAAAATCCACTAGGGCTATAAAAACAGAGATGAGGGAGATTAGTTATGAGCAAGTAATTCAGGAAAAGAGCGAGAGAGAAAAATACCATGGGTAGAGAGAAAAAAATGAATACAGGTAGGCAGAGACAGTATACCCAGCATTAATTTCCATTGTATGAGTGTCTTACATACATAGCTAGCTAAGAACACAGCAGTGTTTACACCTATGCATAAAGTAATGCAGAACAACAGTAGTTAACAACAGCACAGTGTAGACATACACAAGGCAATAATTCACAAAGCAGGAAAACAGAAATCCAGGATACTGAGGACAACAACAATTGGTACACTTTCAGGCAATAGTTCTTCCTTTTACTTTAGTGCTACACCAAGAAATTACAGTGAAAATACTATAGATACATCTAAATGTGAAGTTAATGCCTGTTGCTCCTTGCAGCAAGAAACTTAGTTGGTAAATATTCACATTTACAGTTTTCTTTCATTAAAAAACAAGAAATAATATGAGTACAATTCAAACGCTAAGCTACCCATGATCATAAGGTGCTGGAGCTCCTTGCGACAGGGAAAATAGACTTTAAATATTCACAAAACTAGAGTCATGAGAAAAAGTACACCAAAACTGCATATGCAAGCAATATTCATCTCAATATAATCACAAAATACTATATGACCTAAAGCAGATAAAGAAACAAAATAATCACCAAATATTGTAAGATTTAAAGCAGTTAAGGCATCAGAAAAGACATCACAAAACAGCTAATGCCAAAGAATCAAAAGTTCACCTTACACAGAGCAGCAGATGCTCAGCAGCATGAAGGGGAAATAAGGTTTCAAAATGGCTCCTGCTGTTGTGAGGCACCTATGAAGACTAGGAAGAGGAAGTGAGGGGGAGGGGTAATGACTAATACTGGGCTGGGCTAGCACCCTGGTCAAGACGAAGTCATAGAAACAATCAGAAAATCTGTAGGATGTCTGCATCACTTGGGGAATTAATAATGGCTCCCAGCTTGCAGTCGCCTGCGAACTTGGTCAGCCAGAGTCCCCTTGTGTTGGTCTGGACTTCTGAGATGTAGATGCTGAACAGGAGAGGACCCAGGACTGATACCTGCGGGACTCCACTTGTGACTGGTTGGCAGTCTGACTTGGAGTCTGCTACTTTCACACTTTTTGTTCTATCTGTAAGCCAGTTTGCAACCCACCTAGTGATATAGGGGTTGATGCCTAGTTTGGTGAGTTTATCAATAATACGTGCATGAGAATGGTATCAAAGGCCTTGGCCAGATCGAGGTAGGCTGTATGCATTGCCTATCTTCATCCACAGCCCTGGTGACTGACTCAAAGAAGTCAACCAGGTTGAGCAGGCATGATCTCCCTTTCACAAAGCCAAATTGCATGGGGTCTAAAGTTTGGAGATTTCCTATATCTTTGTTAATCAGGTCCATGATGATGTGCTCCATAGCTTTACAAAGCAGACTTTTCAGGCTAATGGGGCGATAACTCCCAGGGTCTGTAATCACTCAAGTCTCCTAGTAAGAGAGTGTTGGGTTGGACCTTGATTGATTCCAGGCTGCTTAGGAATGTGCAGTGAGAGTCTAGGGACATGGTTGGGGATCTATAGCAGGCTATGACCTGGATCGGCATCTTACCAATGTTAGTTGTACCTGAAGTATCTCAGATGCATTATGCTGGGCTACTAGTCTGGAGGTGTGCATATCCTTTATGAATATGGCGACACTACTGCCTTTGGAGTTTTGGTCCATGTTTCTGGGCTGAACGGTGTGGAAGAAGTTATAGCCTGGTAGCGCAGGGATGCTTTCTGCTGTTTTAAACCAGGTCTCCATTACAGCACAAATGTCAATGTTCTCCATTTTGAGGAGTGCTTCGCGTGAGTGCATCTTGAGATTTAGACTTCTAACGTTGAGCAGCATGACCCTCAGATTGCATTTATTTATAGCTGTTACAGTGGTAATTTGGTCTTTGGAACACCACTTAAAAATGGCACTATAGGAGTGGCAAGAGCCTTAGCCAGTACCCGGAAACCCAGGGGTGATAGATGCAAGCCATCTCTAGCAAGGCATTGAGGTCTGTCAATCATGTCATTCCAAGCGGACAAATATTGGTGTCTTTGCCAAATTACCCCTCCTTACTATGAATGCTATCTCAGATGCTCCCAGAAAATAATGGGGCTAATCTTGTCAATAAATAAATAAATCAATACATAAATTAAAATGAAGACTCCACCACCTGACTGAAACAGTTTCTGAGGCCCAGGTTTCAGAAGTTGTGATATGTTCTTTCACATCCTCTTTCCAGTTCTTTCAATAAGATTATATGAGGTCTAATTGTCAGTCCTCTTTACAGTAATATTTGTATAGCAGGGATGTAAAAAAGTGAAAGGTATGGATGCTAGCCTATGGATAGGCATATTAAACTGAATGGTTATCCAAACAAAGAGCGCAAGAGTCTCTCTCTCTCTCTGTGGCTTCTGATATTATGAGGGTATATTGGAGCTCATTATCTGATGTTCTGTATTCTTTTGTAAATGTTTAATACTACATCGGGTCATTATTTAGTTGCTATCTCCATTGCTTCATAAGTGTGATTTACTTGCTTGTTAGTTGCAGTCCTCCCCTGTGCCATACCAGAAAATTAAAATTTGTATACATGAGTTATTTGGTTGGAGCATTCATGACAAAAATATTATTTTGTCCAAAACTTCAATAAAGTAAATGTTTTAACCCCAGCTGTGGTTGAAACAACCTACTTAATGACTTGACTATACAAAATGATAAATTGTCTTTTGCAGACATGCAGCACAGTGATTAGTGGCACTTCAGAACATAAATGATAATATAATTAAACAAAGCATAGCAGTTCAGCTCATGCATAGTCATAAGCATAAAAATACTGAGGTCAAATGCTTACAAGAAAGGGCAAGATCTTTCCTTTGATCTGGTACTCTGGTAGTCTGACATGCGTCACACTCCAGACATAATTGCTTAAAATGAGTGTTATTAATTATGTCTTTGAGAGAAATATGAAAACAGGCTGTGTATCAGTTTAGTGTGTGTGTGTGTGTGTGTGTGTGTGTGTGTGTGTGTGTGTGTGTGTGTGTGTGTTATATACAGCACTGCACTTTTTTTGAAGATAAGCTTCAGATCTTTAACACAGCTTAGCTGAGATTTTCATAACAATATGAAGTTCACCTCAGTCTTGACTTAAAAATCAACGTAGCCCCATAGCTTTATTTTATAAATATATTCTGTAAGGATATTCCATAATTCAGGTTTGCCTTTGTGCCAGCATGAGTCCAGGTAAGTAAAGTATGTGTTATGTAGGTACTGTATACAATATTTTTTGTATTAAATGGCAGCCAACTATCATTTAAAGAATGCTTAGTCTCCAGGAATTCCAATAATGAGAAAATGGAATTTATTTAATGAACTTGGAACAGGAAACATATTGTGTCCAGAATCAACAAACCCATCCCACATACACAGCCATAAATTGTCTTTGTATCTGACTTTGCAGTACTTGTTGCTTGTACAGAAGCTGGTGATTAGGATTTTAGAAACCTTTCTGATGACGTAGGAGAAGTATTCTCTGTGAATGAAGGCATTAATTCTGAACAGAACTCCAGTAGTACGCATTCTTTCCTTTGTTCACTTAAATAAACCTTTTTGATTCAAAATGTCATTCAGTATTAAATAAAAAAAGGATTAATTCCTGTGAATGGTTGTGGTACCACGATGGGCAGGTAGCACAAGAATGAAAGAGGCCCTTTGGAAGAGGTGCAGGAAAATTAATGGGACTTGCTGGAGGTTATGTAAAAAGAAGAAATATGAAAAATGCTGGAGGTTATGTAAAAAGAAGAAATATGAAAAATGCATGATTTACATTAAACCATAATACATTATTGCAAGTGTAATATTTTCTTGTCAAAAAAAAGTTTAAAGGCTAGTATGTTTTTGTAGCAAGTCTCAGAAAATGGCAGATTCCTACTCAGGTGGCAGCTCAAAGAAATAGATGTTGAACTGTTAAATGCAATGAGCTAAGTGAAACCACTGAAAACCAGGTTTGTACACAGAACAAAGTGAATTATTTTTTTCTTTATACCTTCTGGCATGTAGCAGCCTGCAGTCGGAAGAAACAGTAGTGTACAGGGGTTTAGTGATTAAATAAGACAGTGAAACAGAGAAAGTTTTGTAATCAGCAATCATTTCAAGCTTTACTGATAATGGGAATGGCCTGATTAAATTACCAAACTTCTTTTATTACATCCAAAGTAATGCCAGATGTGTCATAAAAGAAAGTAGATGAGAATAGTGGGAAACAATAACGAACACTATATCATTGCTGATTTGTAAGCCAACAGAAAAAAATGCTTGAAATTGACACCGTTCTGCAACTTGGGTGCATTCTTATTTGTGTAGTTAGTGAGACATGGTTTCAATGCAGTGGCTGCACTCCCTTAATATCAGGGTTCACTCTCTTGAGTAATTGTGCAGGAGTACTTGTATTTATCAGAAATACCATTACCTCACATCAAATTACCCACAACATTAACATGGAGCTCCGGGAGATCCAAATTACCATTAACAAATCCAGTTATTTTTTTCTTTGCTATCTACATATTCCCATTAATGTCCCCCAAAGATCATGGAAATTACCTTAATACCACTGAGGGGTTAAATATCAAACATAGTACCTTCTTGATAGGGGATTTCAATTACACAAGCTTTTATTTGTGCATTCACAGGTCTAAAAATAGATACTCTCAACATTTCCTAGAATTTGTTATTGCCAATGCACTACAGCAAATTGTAAAACTACCCACTAGAGACTCTAGTATCCTTGGCATGGTCCTTACCTGTCTAACCACTGCTTGTACTCCACCCTGCACTTCCTTCTCCTACTCATCAACACCCTTTTTCCCATTTTCTACATTGGGTCAGGGTGTTGTGTCACCTGTTGCCATCTCTCCCTATTCAGTGCCACTCTCCTACCTTCTTTGACACTCATGCCTAACTGTGACAGGTCTTCTCTCAGGCAATCCATTCACTTCTTTGCTAGAACCCTTGTTTTGTCTTACCTTCTTCCTGTCTGTCCCAAATCTTCCTCACCAGATTGTCTTCTGCTTTCCTGTACATGTGCTCAAACCACCGTAATCTGTTCTCTTTGACCTTTTCTGCAATTGGAGCAACTCTGGATTCTGATCTTCTGTCCTCATTTTTTTATCTCTCCAACAGTGTGTATCCTATCACCCATCTCAGGCATTTCAACTCCATAACCTACAAAAAACAAGTAATCTCCGTGGTATCCCCGAAGTCTCAAAACAACCCACTAAAGTGTAGTGGGTCCAAAAACAAAACAGTGTAAGAAACTAGACTGCCTGTCTTGCTTGGATTACTTTCGAATACTTGCTAATGCTGTACAATTATATATTTTCTATTATTATTTTTTGTTTTGTTTTGACTTAAGATGAGTTTAAGTTCGCTACTTCTACTACTATTGTCTGATCTGATTAATATACAGTGATTAACTAGAAATATATGGACTGAAAATCTTCCACACAGAGAAGTTACTTACACTGTTTTGTTCATCTCTATAACCTCTAGCTTTCTCAGCTGCTCTGTACTTACTGCCCAGGTTTCTGCACTATACAGTAGTACTGATTGCACCAATGTTTTGTGCATCTTACTTTTCGGCTTCTTTGACATTCTTTTGACATGAACTACTCCTGACACTCTGTGCCAGTTGGCTGCAGCTTCTCTGATTCTAGCTTTGACCTCCCCATTCAGACTTCCCTTCTCTTCAACAACCCCTCCCAGAAACTTGAAGATGTTAACCTGTTCCACTGTTTTCCCTTCTATCTCAGTTTTCAGCTTCTTCTGACTTCCCTCATTTGCTGCAATTACAACTGTCTTATCTGTACTCAGTTTCATCCCATGTGCCTTCAGTTTTGCATTCAATTCCCCTACCCTTTGCTGAAGTTCTTGCTCAGAGTCTACTTGTAATACTACATCCTCTGCATACAGCAACTCTGCTGATCTGTTCCCTATGACTGTTCACTAATGTAATCCATCACCAGTATGAACAGCAGTGGGCTGAGAGCTAAACCCTGATGCATGCTCAGTCCCACTGGGAAACTGTCTGTGAGACCGAACACTGTACTTAAGTTATTGGGTCCTTGTGCATAAGTTGCACTAATTCTACCAAAGTTTCTAGCACTTCAAACCACTATAGGACTGCCCAAATCAGAATCAGCGTTTTGAGGACATTGTCATATGTTTTCTCCATATCTAGGAGTGTCCATTTGGGCTCTTTCCTTATATATAACCTCTTCTAAAGTATATGTCTCACTGCAAACATGGGTTGGTTGTGCTGCATCCTGATCTGAATCCAAACTGCTTATTTCCCATCTTACTTTCTACTTCTCTACTTATTAATTTATTAGTAACCTTCTCTCGAACTTTCATACAGTGTGATACGAGTTTGATGCTTCTGTACTGCACACAGTTGTGAATGTCCCCTTTGTTCTTGACCACTGGCATTAGTATGCTTATTCTACACTCATCTCCTCACTCTTGGTTAAATATGACTACACATCAGTCATCTTCTTACTACCCCACCACCAAATGAGAGCATCTTTAGGGATTCCATTACGGCAAACATAATTCATCTTGTAAAAAGCCTATGAAAAAATCCCTTCAATCCCCTGCAAATGGAACTAACTGAGAGGCTGCCTCATTCACCCTGGACGTTTACCAGCAATTAAATAGCTACACAAAAAGCCAGTAATGGTCTGCCCTAAATATAATGGTAAATTCAGGAATAACCATCTTTGGTGGAACTCCCACATTAATCAGCTGTATAACAAAAGAGGGTAATGATAAAGCATTATAAGAAAGCCCCACCCTCTTATCTCTGAACTGCAACAGAACATGAGTATGGAATTAAAGAGTACTATTAGGAAATGTAAAGCAGAGTGCAAGCTTAAGAGCTCTATCAATATCTAAGGAAACTACAAATCTTTTTGTAGTTATGTCAGGAAATTAAGGAATAATGTCCAACAATACAATGAGTTAATCTATAATGATATCATATATTCCAGTCCGGAGGATATAGCCAATATGTTAGCAGACAAATATAATGCTAACTTTACCCCAGCAAATAATATCATTGCCCCAGTGTCTTTGAAAAAATAATTTCCCTTGTAATCACCCTGGAACAAGTCTTAAAATCCCTGTCAGAATTAAAAATATGGTACTTCCATGGAACCAGACAACATACCAGGCTGTATTTTCATCAGTGACACGTACTCACAAAGCCTCAGCTTAAACTTTTCATGCTACGCCTAGCCACAGAGTTTGTGCCTGATCCCTGGAGAGCAGCCACTGTAACATCCCTTCACAAGGGTGGTCCCTCTACAGATCCTGGCAATCACAAGCCCATCATCCTCACCATTGTCAGCCTTAAATTCAGTCATGTACTGTGTTACAGAAAATTTTATTTTTACAGACACGAACAACTGATTAAGACCCCGATTAATTTGGTTTTGTGAAGGGTAGGTTTTGTTTCCTGAATCTAATAAGGTTCTCCAGAAAGGTTATAGAGGCTTTGAATAGTGGTCACTCAGTGCAATTGCTTATTTTGAAGTGGTCGTCACTTTTGACACTATCTACCATGATGGTTAAAAAATTATACACATGTAATGTAAACTCCTATGTTATCTGCTGGACTGTAAATTGGAATTCCAGCAGATCCCAGGTTGTACAGATTTGCTGGTACTCCATCTGAATGTTTGCATTTATTTTGCAGATATCCAAGCCAATATCCCAGAAGAATGGTTGACCAAGTTTGCTGATGACTACAAGCTGGGCACTGTTATCTGCTCAGCTGCTGATACTAAACAGCTCCACTAAAGGCTAGAATAAGCACATACCTAATGTACTGAAAATGGTCTCAAAGTACATGGGAAAAAGGGCAGCATAGTGGCATTCAGCTAAATAGCTGCTCCCGCCATATTATAAATGTTAATCCTCTTCAGACCTCCGGGATCATAAGTGGCCTGGGTACTTATGTGGACAATTTTTTTTTCTTTCTTTCTTTCTTTCTTTCTTTCTTTCTTTCTTTCTTTCTTTCTTTCTTTCTCTCTCTCTCGTTCAATCATCACATTCCACTACACTCAGAAAACCTTGCTATCTGGCACAGTTAATTTTCAAGGTAATCTCTTCAAGATCCAAAGACGTGATCCTGTCACTGTACTCTTCCTTTATCAGATCCATCACTGAATATAATGCCCCTTTCTTATGTATAAATAAAAGCATATCACTCAAATAGAAATGCCCAAAGACACCTTTCCAAGAAAAGAAAACAACTTTAATCCATCAGGTATCACAGTAGAAGAGCATCTCTCTCTCTCTCTCTCTCTATATATATATATATATATATATATATATATATATATATATTCAATAAACTGCGGGCTCGTTTGAGGTGACTGCTGTCTCACTTTTTGAGATAAGAAATACGCAGCATTGTCTGACCTCCTGTTTTTCACAAAACCAGTGTTCTACAAACACCCATACTAGCAAACAAAATCTACATTAACAAAGAAACAAGACTTGCCAGAGAGAAAGGTTGCTAACTTAATACATTCCCAGCCTATGGGATAAGTTACCAGTACGGGTCAAACAAAGTACTACTTTGGCTACCTTTAATGCTAGTCTTGATGACTGGATGTATAGACACACATTTATACTAGGAATGTCATGTACATCCCTGCATGGTTTGTGAGGTAAGCATTATTAAGTGCTTGAAAAGGGAGGCACAAACTTTTTAGTGTGTCTACTTAAAGGTGTATATGGCTTATCATCTTATGGTCCTTGTGGTCGATTGCCCACTGCTGTTCCTATTGTCCCATGTTACAGTCATATAATAACTCATTCTCATTAAAAAACTTCATTGGCCTTTTTGGTCATTAAAAAATGTGGCTTGTAAATATTGCTGTGATTAAAGTATTTTGTAAGACAATGAAATAAATGTACTGTAGAACAATCTCTTCAGTGGCAGATATCAAATTGCTTAGCAAATTCTTAATATGAGGATGAAACATTGTTTTCAAAAGGCTGAACTCACCCAGTTCATAAACTTTTATCTAAGTGAGGCTGAGTTCTGGCTAATTCCATATTCTCCTTCCTTTGTCATATCTGACCATGAATATTCCTTACCAGGTATAACCATTGCAGTTAGAAAGTTGCCTTTTAACTCTGGCAACAAATTCAAGGACAGGTTTTAAAAGCAGTGCACCTGCATTGTGACTTCCTCTTAGTCTATAGCCATCTCTGATCTACATCATGGAACACAAGCCTTCACATCAAATATATTATTTCTTCAGAAATTTGCACCTTTCATTTCAGCATCATAATGCATACTGCCCCCTAAAGCTTTGAAGTGATAAAGCAATTTATCTGAAACCCAATAAAAGGAGCTCATTTGTGCACTCTCTTCCTTTCTGCAATTGAATGACTACTTGATGTATATTTTGGGAAGGGTAATAGGGGCACTTAGTGATCTAAAAAGGGCAATTTTTTAAAACTATTTACTACCACAACATAGGCTCACTTGCAGGACATTTTAAACTTAGCCAATTTCTGTTTTGGTACTTGAATTAACATTTCCTGATTGGTCTTACCTATGCCATGGCTAATAATTATATATTAGCTCTAGTGAGAATAAATGTGATCACACTGTAGATAATTTGAGGGGACCCATGTAAGGGATGCAGCATTTAGGATCTGCCTCTATCCATAAGTGTCATGAGGGGTAATCCTGGAGTACATTTTCTATTACCTATCCTTAGATCCAAGTTGCATTTGAATATGGACAGGGATAAGCTTTGTTTTACTTTAATGGATAGTCTGTTCTGGATATATATCCATCTCTCCACAACATTCTCTTTAGATACCTGGACTGAGTATGTCTGATGCCATTTGACTTGCTGATGTTCAGTAGGTCCATCTGTATTAGGTCTGAGGATGCCTTATATGCCAGACATGTCACCTCTAAGCACTCTGTAGGATACTGAGCATAGTGATAACTCCTTGAGGTGGTCCATGCAAGATGTACTGTTTAGGATTTGTATCCTTTTAGTAAGGTATCTCTGTGGGTATTCCAGTTGTTGCATGGGTCTGGACAGATACATGCCAAAGTGGGCATTATACAAAATGATTGACCTAATGAGCATTTTGTAAAGGGGAGCAATAACATCTCTAGATCTAGTCACACTCAATTTGTTTATAAGCTGTGCAATATAGAAATACTTTCTTATGACTCTGGGGACATGTTGGTCAAAAGTTAAATCACTGTACACACAAGTTCCCAAATGCCAAACAACTGGGTCAGTTCTCAGGGGGATTGTCAATTTGGCAGTTCCCCAGAGTAAATGACTTCCCAAAGGATATGATAATAAATTTCTTGGAGTTTAGTTTCAATTCATGATTCTGGCACCAATTATTGTTTGGGACAAACCTTCCTGCATGATGGTTAAGCCATTTGGGGATTCAGTAACTGCTTCTAGCTTGCAGTCATCTTAAACTTAGTCGAGCACAGCACTTTGGTATTTTCTTTTACTTTTGAGATGTATATGCCAAACAGAAAACATCTCAGCACCGAACCCTGGGGGACACCATTGCTGACTCGTCTCTTCCCCTATTTTGATTTCCTGCATCCTGTGAGCAAGCATACATGTATACGTTCTTTAATTCACCTTCCTGATTGTATTAACCTGATTGTATTAAATTATATTCCTTGTATAATACAGCACCACTTGTTAGAATGTGTTTTAAATTTGTAGTTTGGAACAGTCTTCTAGTGAGCAATGAAACAAAATGTATGAACCAATAATGACAAAACTACCCATTTCAGAAAATGTCAACCATAAAAGGCCACTCAAACTTCTGTCATTACAATCCACCAATATCAGTAAATATGCAAAATCTCTGCAGAAGTAAGTCATCTAAATAATTCCACATTATAGGGATCTGTAACTAATGAAGAGGCTGCTGCTAGCAAACAACTTTGTATTTCATTGTTTCATCTACAAATAAAGTGCCCATTTTTATTTTATGTATTAAAGTTTCTTGTCTTGTAAGTTGTTGTGCAGTTTATTCCTCTAGATCTACTATATTTTATTGCACTATACTGCACTCTGTATCCGTTTTTTGGCTATTAAAGTGCACATTGCCCTTGAAGAATAAATTGCCTATGATACATTAAAAAATGATAAGCTAGTAATTTTGCAATGGGGAATGGATGGCAAACTGATAATGGGTTCATAGTTACTAAGAAACTCCTCCAAAGGAAGACATTCATAGGACTGCAACATCCACTCCCATTAAAGTACAACACAGTACAGTATCAGCAATCCATCTGCATACTGTGGGAATAGAAACCACAGCCTTCTGCATCAAAAGCAAGTATACTACCTGTTGTGCTACTAACAATGCAAACAACTTAGCATAATAGCATTAAACTTCTCTTTCCCTGAAGCTGTCAGCTGCTTATAAAATCCACTTGACGATCAACTAAATCTCTCAATTTCACAGCACAAGAAATCTGGAAAAAGACAAAATTTATTTGGGGGGGGGGGCAAAAGCCCAAAACCAGGGACACATTTTAAATATTGCTTGTATAACCTTAGAAAGTTACTAAAATAAAGTGTTTTGTGTTACCATGTGTTTCCTGAAAGATAGAAAGACTGAAACTTAAAGGACTTTCATTATTTAATGAATTCAGTTCTCACTGATTTGGCAGAAAAACACAAATTTTAAGAGGAACAGACCAAAGGCATGAGCCAAATATTCTGTGAAAATCTGGACAGTAGAGAGCTATGAACTCAACTCCCTGAATCACAAGTGGTGGTATGGGTAGAGAATTCAGGCTCTTGTTTGAGCCTGAGTAACACTAACCACCAGGTATACCTAACTGGGGAATTTTATGCACACACATAACACCCATTCTTCACTCATCCCCGACCCTAAGCCTAACTTACATGCACACACATGTACACACACACACACACACACACACACACACACACACACACACACACACACACACACACACACACACACACACGCAAGCAGCATAACTCCTGTAAAAAAAATAACAAAACTATCCTTAAAGGCATGACTCTGGCAGCACCAACGTAACAGAGGTAGTAACACAGAGCAATAAGAGAATAAGAACAGCTAGTTTAGTTAGTTTAACATACCCGCGCGAATCCACGTTAGCATGAAAAATCCACTTCCTTACTTTTTCCTGACAGGTCTTGCAGCTGTAAAAGTGGGGGGGGGGGCTCCCCCTCCCTCTGGCTCTATGGTTCCAGCATCCATGCTGATGGAAGATCTGTTGTGCTATTAACTTTTGAAATGAATTACTGTAATGTTTAAAAATTGTCCCTGATTTTGGATCACTGATTCCTTGTCTCCCCATTATACATTATTGGTGGCTCTATCTAGAATGCAAAGAAGTTGAGAGGTAGGTGCGTGTGAGTGCACACACACACACACACACACACACACACACACACACACACACACACACACACACACACACACACACACACACACACGCACACACATAAATAATTGCATTGCTTCATTCTTTTATTCACACACAAACACAAGTAATTGAATTACATCATTCTTTTTTCTTTCCAAGCTTGCTAAACACACGGTAAGTAGAGTGTAAAATGCATACCTTTATAACTGCTGATGCAGTTACTTTTGTTACTTGAGTTTTTTTTCTTTTCATATACTTTTTGTGCTCACTGAACAGCAGTACTTTTTTCTGTCTGAGCTTCACATCAGCTTAATATCAGGCTTTAGACATACATTAATATTATTTATGTGTATGTATACAGATCTATCTAGCTATATCTATATCTATATATGTATGTATGTTTGTTCGACTAATGCAGGGGTGTAATTTTATGTTGAAGCTACAGATGGCTCAACGGTGAATATGTCAATGGTATGGAATGACGATACAGTTAAATGGGGGTGGGGGATTGAGAGCATGCACACACACACACACACACACACACACACACACACACACACACACACACACACACACACACACACGTGTGTGTGTGTGTGTGTGTGTGTGTGTGTGTGTGTGTGTGTGTGTGTGTGTGTGTGTGTGTGTGTGTGTGTGTGTGTGTGTGTGTGTGTGTGTCTGTGTGTGTATATGCATGTAGTAGGGTCGCGAGTTTGTGTATTTTAGAGTAAGGGTAGGGGTTAGGTTATGGGATAGTTGTAGTGTTAATTCTGTGTATTTGTGAATGTTTGTGTGACTGAGTCTGTCTTGTGTAATGGCAGTGTTACTGGAAGGTTTTAATAAGGTTAAGGTGGTGCAGGAAAATGGAGTCCCCCTGCCCTGCTTAGTAATGGATGCTAACCCTCGCTGCCCCTTCCCCCAACCTTAATCCTACACCTTAACCTCATTAAAACCTTCCCGTAACACTGCCACTATTCAGAGAAATTTGAAGATAGTTTTCTTCACTCAATATTATTGTTTTCAGTTTTGCTTGTGTTTGGTATTGTATGTGATGAACACGTATATATACATATAAAATTTATGTCATCTTATTGAAAATTATATTTAGCAAAAGTCCAGATTTTCTGAGACATCTCCCTTCACCATTGTTGGTGTAACCCTGGGGCCAGTGTTTTTCAAATCTCCTATGTTGAAAACTATCCAACCTCTCTTCCCTCACCTAAATATACCTCATCCCAAAGTGCCATCAACACCAGGGAAAGGCACAAGTCTAAATTTATTTATTTTTCACTGTTTCTTTTACATTTGTTAACGAGGTAAATGCACAAGTCGGAAGACTCTTTTTAGGTGTGACTCAGGCCTTAAAGACATAAATCAATAACACAGCAATAAAACAGAAAATTAACAATAGTAGCCAAAGTTTCACTAAAGCCATTTTTATTTATTTTTGGAGGCATGTTTGGATCCCTCTTACCATTGCACATGCCAGTAACTTCCCAAGGAAGGGTATGCAGTGGGTGTCAGCACTGAACCACCCCTCACTTCCACAAGGGGTTGACATCAGCAGAGTACCTTGTCCCATCCTTAGGAAACATCATGCACTGGGGGAATCATACCATTCGATTGTGCCCCAAGTATGTGTGGCTTCCTCCTCCTCATAGGACGGAGTTTGTGTATTGATGTTTCACTGACTGGTAACTTAGATTATGTTTTTTTTTTTTTGTCAGTTTTAACTGGAATTTGGGAACATTTTGTTTGGTGAAGTGAGATTCAGGGAAGTGGGTATCTGTTTGTGTAATGTTTTGTTAATGTCCTTCAGGTTTTTTTACCTTTTGTGATTTTGCTTATCAGGATTTTGACTATATTTATATATATATATATATATATATATATATATATATATATATATATATATATATATATATATATATATATATATATATATATATATATATATATATATATCACCAAAGAAAGTTCCAGCACTGCCAAAATGAATAAAACAAATACGCTGGAAGTGGGACGAATTCAATCTTTATTCCAAGCTCGCAGACAGTGGAAAAAGTATCCAAACCGGTTTCACCCTCTAGGCGTCATCAGTGGATAACAAAATCACATTTCAATCATCTTTTTATATATATCTCCCTTAGAGAGACAACCAATAAAATAAAGTCTACATAGTCATACTTGCTTCATTTGTTACATCCCATTAAAGGAGTATAACCATATGTATCTATACACACATATATTTCAACCATATCTACTAAATAACTTAAAGCTACCAATTCTCATTCAACCCAGGTTTATATAAAGCCCCTAGAGTCAAAATCCACATTCTCTCTTTCTTATCCAATATTGTATGTCTAACATCATCTCCTATATATCCTACAAATATAAAATGGGCTGTATTATGGTCTATTGTGTTTATCTAATATCGCTAACATGTAATGCAACCCTATTTTTAAATGGCTTAGATGTCTTGCCTATATAGAATGCCCCACAATGACATATTGCCATATAAACAACCCATTGTGTTCTACATGTAATTAAATACTTAATGTCGAACACTTTTGAAGTATTAATAGATGTAAAAGATTTAGTTTTGGGAATAATATTGCAATATATACACCTTCCACATGGATTACATCCTGTACTTTTGGATACATTTTTCTTCTCAGTTCTCATAGTTTTATACCATGAAAGAGATTCACCAATATTTCTACCTCTTTTATACCCAAATTTACAATAATCGCCCAAAATGCTACCAAAGAACTCGTCTTGTTTCAAAATATACCAATTATTATTAACAATCCGACGAAGTTCAAAAGTATTCGTACCGTACGTTGTAATCAACCTACATATAGCATTTTCGCTATTTATTTTAGGTACATTTTTTGGTTGCAAATTCCTCATCATGCTTAAACAGTTTGACACTTCTTTATCTATAGTGCTCTTATTATAACCTCTCGATTTAAATCTGGAACCCATCATATTTATTTCTTCAATGAATTCTTTATCATCACTACAAATACGTCTTACTCTTTGCATTTGGTTTTTCGGTATATTTGAAATAACATGTCTTGGATGGCAACTATCCGCCCTTAATAATGAATTTTTAGTATACGGTTTTCTATATAAACTAGTTTTTAGGGTACCATCATCTTTCAAAACCACATATACATCCAAAAATTCAATGGCCTTTTTCTCTTTTTTATCAACAAAAACAATATCGTATACATTGAAGTTCAGATGTTCAACAAAACATTCCCACTCATGTGATGAACCGGACCGAATGGCCCAACAGTCGTCTAAATATTGACGCCACATTATAAGTTTGGATTTAAACGGAATATCTTCCCCATAAATCATGCTACATTCCATATAACCCATAAATAGGTCTGCATATATTGGTGCAAATCTTGTATCCATCGCTGTGCCATTTATTTGTAGGTAACATTCATTTCCAAAAAAGAAAACATTATTTTGTAATACTATATCAATTAGTTCTATTAGCATTGAACAATTGAACAGCTGAAACCATTATTAGAACTTGTTAGTTCTAGGATTAAAGATACTAATGAATTTCTACAATTAATGGATGATATATGGTTGTCTGAAGATTGTTATTTATGTACATTAGATGTACAATCATTGTATACGAGTATACCTCACCTAGGGGGCATAGAGGCTGTTAAATATTGGTTGAAACAATATGATTTGTATTCTCCAGAACAGTGAAAATTAACCCTGGGAAACGAACCACTTGATCACCAGGACAAAACAACAAACAGCAAAACAAGTAAACCTTCCAAGTCGGGGCTTGCCCCAAACCACCCAATGTCGCATAACACTGGAGAAAGGGCAGGGATCACCATGGTAGCAAAGTGTTACTTTTCCCGGGGTTGATTTTCACTGTTCTTGGAGTTTGAAGAGTTGGCAACGTCATCTTGATGAAGTGGGATTTGATATTGTGGTACTTCGATGTTTTGAAGGGGATCTATATCTATAAATATCTCTCTCTCTCTACATATATATATATATATATATATATATATATATATATATATATATATATATAGCTGTACCATTAATAAACAAAAACACCCATTTCAACTGCTAGAATGTTAACTTCACAACATGGAAATACTGACATCAACAAACCAGTACCCATGTGTTGAGAAGCAAGTTTATGTTCCACCTTGTGAATTTATAGCTCACTGAGGATTGTCTTTAACAATTAAGAAAATAAAACAGAAAATTGTTTTCTGCAGGGAGGCAAGCCGTCCTGCACCCCCACAGCCTTGCTAGTTACACATACTAACCAAAATATCACACAAGAATGGGGCAAGGGCAAATTTCTCTACCTGTGGCATAACTCTCAACCTTCTTTCTCCAAAATGAGGAACACTGCCTCTCATAATGTGGAGCAAATGGTCAAAGTGTGGAACACTTACTAATGGCTTACTAACAACTTCATCTAGGAAGCTCATAAGATGGCTAAAATGTGATATTTTTACTTATAGACTAGGTCTTTTAATGAAATAATATGATTCAGTTCTATTTACCATTGATATCAGTTCAAATTCTGCTGACACTAAATGTGTGACAGACCCTGTCAATGTGGAACTTCGAGGAATATGAACTTTTTCAGAACTCAAATGAGGAACATTCCTCGAAATGAGGTACACTTGAGAGGTATGACCTGTGGATTTGTGTGATCTCACACACCTGTCAATTTAACTGCATAGTTGAACATGTGCAGTTGACTTGGTAGCTGTTGACCTAACACTTATTGATGTGTGTGTGTGTGTGTGTGTGTGTGTGTGTGTGTGTGTGTGTGTGTGTGTGTGTGTGTGTGTGTGTGTGTGGTGCGTAATACACTGACTATCTTTAAGTATAGGTTTAGGGGCTGAATGAATGAATCAGTGGTGAAATACTCTGACACAAGTTGCTTTGTACTTTCCAATGTTATGTATCTTTTCTGCGGAGGTACGTCTGACTGAATAGCACATTCAGATCATGAAAGCTCAAAAATGGGTAACTGCACTAATATATTTTAATGGTTTGATGAAATTCATATTTTTCACAGTCCTGAAAGTGTTGCAATGTGTTTTGTATCAGCATGCATTCGTAGATAGGGTCATTTAGTCTGTTTACTTCCTAACTTAGAATTTAGTAGAACATAGCTCTCATCAGACACACACACACACACACACACACACACACACACACACACACACACACACACACACACACACACACACACACACACACACGCAGCTTATTTTCTCAGGATAAAAGAAAGAAAACTGAAAGAAGTAAAAGCTTTATCACAGCCATAATTTTTAGCATAGCCTGGAGAGATGAAGTCACTCAGAGACAATCCCTCACAAGTGGTACTGAATGTTCCAGCAGGGATTCATGTTATAACTTACACTGGAACATTTAGTAACAAACAGCAGCTCAACAAAAACAATACTGCAAACTAATTTCCTTAAAAGACAAAATAACACATTTCCCCACAAAAAGGATTTTTATACATTTTCACTGGACAGTAAAAAACAGACGGTAACTTGCATAAACAAGAATGTTGACTGATTTTTTTTTCCTCTCTGAAAACACAAACACGTACCTACATCCATACATACACAGTCATTAAAGCCCTTCTTAGATAATGTCATGGATCCTGGCAAATCTTACTTCACTGAAATAAATTTCACTGTAAGCCACAACCATACCTTTAAATATTCCTGTATTAAAAACCTTACCCATTCCATCATATGCAGTAATAGTGTCCAGAGAAATGGGGTTAGTAAGATTATTTGGGTCTACATCACATTTAGCAAATACCTATTCATCAAACTCTATTTTTTGAAAGCTCTAGCCATCAAATGATGTTTTAAGCAAAAGTTTTCCCAGGGAAAATAACCACTAGGCAAATCAGCAATCATCACAAAAATAATATTTAAAACCCTCTCAGATGGGAGGCTATGCCCCCCCCCCCACACACACACCCCTAACTAAATATACCAACTCCAAGATTGCACTACATTGGGGAAAAGGACAAATTCCTGATGATGGCCAAGTGTCTTTTTTTTCCCTGGGAAAAATTTTGCTTAAATGAATGTTCGATGGATTAACGCTATGACAAATAGGGTTTGACAAAAAGGTATTTGACAAATAGTTTTTTTGACAAAGTGAAATAGACCTGGATTATTCCTCTTCTTTATGGATTCCCATTCATGGCAAACTATCAAACTGTGCACACACACCTACACACACACACATACACACACACACACACACACACACACATATATATATACATATAAAATATGTATATTATATATAATATATATATATTTATATATATATATATATATATATATATATATATATATATATATATAGAGAGAGAGAGAGATCGACAGAGTGAGAGAAAGAGAGAGAGAGGTTGATAGATACTTCACCTCCTTAGCATTTTGCGTAAATGTGGACCATTTTCTGTATGTGTTATACACATGTTCAGTATGAGGATACCATGATTTGCACTTTGTTTTTTCACACATTATTCACCGACATTGGCTAAGGAATAATGATTTCCTGACACCTTTGTTCTGTTTATATTATATGTTAGAGTTATTCATTTGTATTTCAGCTATACTTTTAATACTGTAAACAGATAGGAGGACCAAGTGCATGGCAATGACAGTGGCTTCATGGTGACTACATAAGGGTGCATGCATGCTGCACAGTGATACCAGACAGTATAGAAATGAAGGATGCAGGCATCTTCACACAATAGTTATACTGTATATCCCTAATGTGGGTATATTTTATGAACTTAATCTGCCACTGACAATCTACAATACCATGACTTGTGTTATGCAAGGTTCATGTTACTCTTGTTGGTCAGCAGTCCTCATCTGCATGCTAGAAAATAATGGTAAAAGCAAGTACTCATGACACCAGGACGTACAAGGAAACACATGGTAAGAGTGCCTGTGAAGAGTAGCATGGAGTATTATACAATATTCCAAATGGTACTTCGTGAAGAAAAATCACCACCCAGCAATGACTAATGTACAAGAAGAAAACTCTCATAATTTTCAAATGTATAAACCTGTATTCATTTACTGAAACATTTTCACAGTATTTATAATTCTATACATAAATAATTATACCTTTAATAACAAATTAATTTAGTAAACAGTGTAGTCTAGATATAATGCAGGAGAATAAAATACACTGAATATAAATACTTAAAATGATTAGCATTTTATATATAAAAAATATAAGAATAATCATCAACCAAATTTCTTGCCAATACACCAATAATTTTATTTACTGAACTTTAATTTTTAATATATGTACATATTTTCTTACAGTATTGATACAGGGTTTACTTGTTATTGCATGAAAATTCTTCCACACAGTTGTTATGCAATATATTACTAGTATACAATACAATGTAAGTTTCAGGCAAGGGACGATGTCCTTATATCATACCTTCAAATAATAAGCATCAATAGCATTTTTGAATCTGTATAAATTATCGAAGATTTTCCTACCTATGGGTAACTTATTCCACCTGGTAACATGTTCTGAAAACCAGCTTATTTATGTATTTATTATTTATTTACATTTGTTTACCGGGAAATTCCAACTGGACATAGGTCCTTTTTCAGAGGAGGCCTGGGGAGAAAAGCTCCACAGAACAACATATAAGCAGCAGAATACATGAAGAAGAACTGATATACATATAATTGCAAATAATACATATTATAGCAAACATTAGCTATGCATACAGTATAAAACATAGTAAAGAACAGCTATACCAATATCTAGCTAGAGGCTAGGAATAAAGGTAGGATGTATACACAGATAGTACTAAGCTCAAATGGATACTGTTCTAAACTCATAAACTCATATACTTAAATGTTATATACATATATTACAATAAACTCAAACAGATATAAAGCAGAAGCTCCACACGAGGGTGGAACAAGCTAGAAGGGCTAATGGGATGGAAGGGGAAGATAGAGGAGTAAGAGAGGAGAGTGAGTGAATATGTGGTAGTGAGAGGAAGTTAGGTGTAAATCAGTTGGATATGTATTTGAAGTTATGATGAAGTCAGGTAGTTAAGCATCTTATAACAGGTCTGAGAGATTGTGTGAGAAGGGAAGGGGAGGGTAAAGTGTGAGCCAGAGCCTGCAGATGAAGGAATGCAATGATCAGCTGGTGTGAGGCAGGGTGGCTAGGGGAGGGGAGAGGAAGGAGGTGTAAAAGAAGGGTTACTAGTTGGGATTGGTGAATGGGCATAACCAGAGACATTTAAGTGAGTTTTTAGAGCAGTCTTGAAATGATTGCAAGAAGGTAATATGGTTATAGAGAGGGGAGAGTGTTCCACAATTTGGCTATGATGCAGGAGAATAGTGCTTCTCCTGCTGAGTTCTTGGGTTTAGTCACTAGAAGTAGATTTTTGGTGCTGGAGCATAGTGGTCTAGTGGAACAGTAGGGCTGGAGAAGGTATTGAAGGGATGGGACTTTAAGAAGATGGTTTACCAACTTGTGGGTGAGAAAGAGTTGATTCAGGTGAAGAAGCTGATGGAGTTCAAGCCAGTCAAGTTCTCTAAGTGAGATACAGTGGTAGCTGCAATAATATGCACCTGGCAAACCTAGCAATTTTATTGTAGCAAGCCTTGAGCTTGTTTAGGTCAGTTTGTCTAAGGTAGGTAAGTATAGGAGAGGTGTAGAGTAAAGCGGAGATTAGGTGGGAATTAGCAGCAGAAATTATGGCTGTCTTGGTGAGGAATTGTTTGTTTTTGCACAATGCACCTAGTTTTTTGTGAACTTTTTTATGGTAAGAGAAATGTGAGTGTCAAATCTGAGATAGTTATCAATTTCAACACCAAGTAGTTTGGTATGTTTTGTTTGGGAGATGATGGTATTGTCTTTCGCTAGAATATTAAAGTGGGGGATAATTGGGTTAGATTTAGTGGGTTGGAGGATAAGGAGTTTCGTCTTGCTTGGACTGAGCAATAACTGGGTATTAGATAGCCAGTTTTCTACAGATGAAAAGGCCTCCTATGTGATCTTATGCAGTTCAGGTATAGTTGAGGCTAAGCAGATGAGGGTGGGGTCATCTGCATACTGTATAAGAGAAGCATGCTTGGGGGCTGTGAACAGATCATTGGTGAAGAGTGAGAAAAGTAGGGGACCACGGATGGAGCCTTGGGGAACACTGAGTGTAACAGGAAGTCGTGGAGACAGGTCATTATGCCAGACAACTGATTGTTGGCGGCCAGTTAGACAGCTGTGAAACCAATCAGTAGCTGATTGGGAAAAGGATAGATTCATGAGAAGAGATTAGTAGTTTGTGTGAGACCATGTCAAAAGCCTTGGATAGATCCAGAAATGTAGCTGAGGAAAACAGGCCATCATTTTTATGATGAAGGATAGCACTGGTGAAAGAAAGCAAGGCAGTAGTAGTGCTGTGGTATGGCCTGAAGCCATGCTGGGTGCTGGAGAGGAGGTTATTAGCTAAGAGGTTCTCTAAGACTTGAGAATGGATGCATTTCTCAAGTATCTTGGAAAGTGGAAAAAGGATGGTTATGGGGCGGTAATTGGAAAGTTCAGTAGAGGTGCCACCTTTATGGAGGGGAATGATGTGGGATATTTTCCAAAGGGTGGATACATAGCTTTCTGATAAGGACTGATTAATTAAGATAGAGAATGTATAAGGTAGGGCTTCTCCTGCTATTTTTAGGTATTCAGAGGGGAGATTGTCAGCTGCAAGTTTTGTAGGCATAAGTTTCAACAGAAGTTTTTTTTATATAGGAGGTAGATACTGATGAAAAAGAAAAGACTGTGGGAAGAGTATTTGGTTTTGATGTAGGGAGGGTGGGTAGAGGGTTGTATTGTTTAGTCAAAGACAGAATGGTTTCAGTAAAGTGTTTATTGAATGAGTCAACAATACTGCTGGAGGAAGGGGGAGTGGTAGGTGGGGGGGGGTGCCTACTTTACCCGGATGGAGAATGGAGTTTATTGTGGACAAGAACTGCTTAGGGTTGTGATGGGAGGAGTTTAGAGCAGACTGATAATACCAGGTTTTATCTTCTTTTATTTACTTTTTGACCTTGTTGCACAACTTTAGGAATGACTGTCTAGAGGAGGGTTTTTTGTTAAGTGCCAGTCCTCCCAGACCTTATCTCTGATTTTCATGAGTGCCCTGGTGCTTTTCTGTAGCCAAGGGGAGTACTGTAGTTTGACTCTGGCATTTCTTATGGGGGCATGTGTGTTTAGGATGTTTAGGAAGGTGCTATTGAAGAAGTGGACAGCTTCATCCAGATTGAGGTACTTTAGTGGTGTCCAATCACATTTTTGAAGGGATAAAGGAGAGAGGGTTAACGTTTATCCTATTTCAGATTTGCCTATAGATGATGGGTTTAGCACAATTTAAGTGGTGTCTCAGAAGGAATGTTGGAGTGTGGTCTCTGAGGCTGTCTGGTAAAGAGACAGCTAAGAATGAGTGAGAGTCTTTATTGACTAATATCCAGTCAAGAGTAGAATGCTTGTTCGAGTGTTTATTTATCTGGGTAGGAGACTGTATTAGTTGGGAGAAACTATGAAGGTTTAGGTGCTGGGCTGGATGATTGTTACTACAAGATAGCCAGTTGATATTAAAATCACCTAGGATTATGGTCTCCTGGGGGTAGGGAATGGTTAGCCCAGTTTAGGAGGTTTTCCCGGGATGGGATGTTTTGGCCAGGTGGGAAGTAGCATCCTATGATGTTGATTGTTTTATTTGGGTTTAGTTTGAGGTTGGCATATAGGATTTCTTCATTTCCAGTGTGGGGGGCAGATGTGTTTAGGATCTGGATGTTGACGTGGTGTTTAAACATCAGAGCCACACCACCCCCTTTCTTAGATAATCTATCTACTCGAAGACTGTTATAACCTGTTGGAAGTATTTCCTCACTTTTGATGTGAGGTTTGAGCCAGGTTTCAGTCAGGATGAGAATATCAGGAGAGTATAAGGCTATGTTGGCATTTAGGTCATGGGTTTTACTAGTTATACTTCTGATATTTAGACACATGAGCAGGAGGTTAGATGGCTTTTTGTTGGATGTTAGTTGTGAGAAGGAGCAGCTATTAGGCAGATTTTTAGGTGAGTCATTGGTAATTGTAGGACCAGGGTTAGAGTGGATATCACCACTGAGAGCTAATTTAGATAGGGCAGTAAACATAAGTTTTATAAATCTGGTAATTAACCTGCCATATTTTAGGAATATTTTTTGTTTGACTGTAACAGGTGACTGGTATTATGGTGGGTGTACTGGGATAGAGATTGTGATGGTATGAAAAGTGTAATTAGTAGGTGGGTCATGGATAGAAGTGAGAGTAAGGGTGCAGTGATAGTGGTGGAGTTTGTCTATTATGGAGTTCTTGTAGGATTTAAGGTGTGCAAGAAGAGTGCGGATAAGGAGTGTAAGCACATTATGTAGTAGCATGACTGTGTCAGATGAGCAGTTAGAGTAGAAGTAGGTGGAGTACTGTAGGCATCAGAGGAGATAGGTTACTAATATTGTTCTGATTGGTTGCTGGTTATTGGGAGGGTTTAGTGCCTAAAATAAATCTAGATGTAGCAGGGGCGGGTGGAATTAGGGGGCAGGGTGGGGCATGAAGTGAGCCCATGCATAGTGTGGGTGAACGGAGCAGGGCTTAAACTCCTCCAAACAGTGGATCACCAGGTAAGTATCTGATGGCTTATTTGTGAGCAGAATTCAACTGCTGATAAGCACTTGTGTCCTGATGGGAGACTAGTAATTTAAAGATGGCTCCATGAACATCAGGAATCTGCAGGTAAGTATAGACTTAGTATTGGGGGTGGGGGGTATCAAAAAGGGTGTGAACCAGGTGCAATGCAAAGAAACCAGCCAAACCAGAGAGGCAAGCAGTGGAAAACTATCAGTGAAGGCCTCAGAGGGGGTGAGTAGTAATACAAACTCTACTTGTAAAGTGAAGAAGAGAAGAGACAGCAAAGTTTATTAAGGCTGGGAGTGTGTCTTCACATTGACTTGCTTATTAGTAGTCAGTTTGTGCACAGATTAGTGTAGGTAGATACATTAGCAATGAAGGGGAATGTGTAGAGATGCAAATAAACAGGGGGGACTAAAGTGATACAAAACTAAGGCAAACAGCAATGAAAGGGCTGCTTGAGGGTTAATTTTTAATCACAGAGAATAGGAAGGACCTGAACTGAGTGTATACTGTTTAGTGGACAGTTAGGATTACTACACAAGCTGGGGGTGGGGGGGCACAAGGCTCAAACAGTCAGTATTATTAGCACGCTGAGAACTACTGAGTAACACAGCTAATGTTAAAGCTTCACTATCATAACACATACATGTAGAATGCCTGGGTGGACTGACTCTGTTCTTCAAGTTCAAAGGGTATAGCCTTGGTTTAGTTTTGCAGTACTGATTCCTTCCTAGACTGTATGGGTGGGGTGGTAGCCATGGACTGCAGAGTTGCCCAAGTGTGCTGTGAAGAGAGAGAAAAAGAGAGGGCGAAGCTAGTAGAATGAGATAAAGATAGGTTAAAGGAAGAAATGAGGAGATAGGAGGGTGTTAAAAGATACAGGTCTGAGGATAGAGTGGAGAGAGCAGGAGAGAAACAATAGCTAGCAGGAGAACAAATGCTACTGTAACAGTTTGAGAGTACTTCAACAGCTAACACATCACAGTGCCATAACTTTGATTGGAAACAAGTTAATAAATCAGAATGGTTTTACTTTCTTCCTGAATATTTTTAATAAATGTAAATAATTCATATTACTCTTCTTGTTCAGACCTAGATACTCTGGGAGGTTTAAATCCTTAGTTGTCCTAAAGGCCAAGATTATGTTCCCCTTATGAACCTATAGTTCACTGAGAATAGTCCCGGTCTTGATGGTCGTTCTGTGTGTGACAACATCTGTAATACATCAATCAATTTTGTATATTTCATCTGCATTTCCTCTGATCTAGTCCTTAGTATTCATGTGGTTTTGGGAAACATAAACAGTTACAACACTTGAGTTTAGGCCTTATTAGACCATTATAGCTTGTTTCATCACATTACTTTTTCTTGACTTACTGAATCTTCTGCCAGAACCAAGTATCTTCATGTATTCTCTGTCTCACTATATAGTTGATATGATAGGTTTAGTCTATCAATCCATATTCCAAGTTCCTTAAAAAGACGTTAAGTTTTTTTTGTTTCCTAATCAATAATTATGTTGCAAGTGTGAAGGACTGAAGACAATGTATTTGATTTTATCTATATTAAATATCATACTACTATTATTCGTCCAGCCAGAGAATTCATCCAAACCTTGCTGAATCTTTTCCTAGTCTTTCAAACTGTTTACATATCCCTAATTTTAGATTGTTAACTTGCAGACAATGAAACATCTGATGGAATTTCTATAGCAGACAGATAAATAAGATTCAGGGGCACATGCCTACAAAACTCCACTGCAACATCCAATAGAATTGTTATTATAGATTTCTAATCAGTCTACCACCTTTTCTTTTCCAGCCATGCTACTATTCACCTAAGGATGAGGATACTCCTATATTACCATCATCATTTTGTGAGTTGCTCTACCAAACACAGTAGACAAGTAATATACATGCCATCAGAGTGCCCATGATAACAGTATTATAAAATAACTAGTTACAGATTGTGACAGATATCTCCATTGTGTGTGCATTTTGATGGACACTGATTGTGCCGATTGCTGCTAATTCCTTTAATAGTTTCCCAGATGTAATGTTTCAATAACCTTTCTCATGTTACTTAATAAACTTATGGGCCTCTAACTGCTTATTTTGTCTCTCAGTTTTTTTCTTTGTATAGCAGTTTTACTATTACAAACATAACGTCAGGAATTTCAGCAGTTTTTAACAAGCATGAAGATGTGAATGTAAAATGTAATGTTTTTTGTCAATATGTGTGCTAATGTCTTCCAATCTCTGTTAGCAATACCATCCAGTCCTGAAGCCTTTATATAGCCCAGTCTACATAGCCATACTTTTATATCTGCACTGATTATCCTAAAGTTGGATCCCTCTGCCTTGCTCAATGTCCCCCTTAAAGTATTAAAGTAGACTTCTACTATGACTTGTTAAAGATTAAACCCTGACTTTCAGACTAAAACTAAACTGCCTCACAAAACTGGGGTCAAACGCCCTACATCTCCCAGTGTGTGGAGGCAAGTCGCCTTAACAACCTCCCAAGCACACCTGCACATACATGTACATACCTGTCCTACCTTGCAAACTCTACCTTATTTTTCTTCACATTGTACTCCATAATTTAACTTAAGCTTACACGTCACATATTTTTTTCCTATGTTTTTCCGACTCTGTACAGATGTGCTTGGTACTAGAAGTTAACTGAGTATTGTGTACTAAGGTACCCATGGGTAACTCATGACTCTTTTAACTATAGGTTTATGTACTGAAGTAAGGTTTCCTGCACTCCTGTTAGATTATATTTGCCTTAAGCTTGTCTCCTGATATATTACATTTCAATCCTCTTCCAGAGTATCAAATGCTTGCCCATGATTCAGTCTACAACCTTTATTCACACAAATGGGTTTAAGGTTTTTTGTCCCTATTCCTTTCACCTTTTTTTCATCCCTTATTTTACTTGTGTAGTGGTCAAGTGTTTTATCTCCCCAGTTATTGAGCCATGTTTCTCATTGCCTGTACCCACATTAGATAGTTTCCTTATATATCAATGGTCATCCATTCGCTAATAACCATAAATACTGTTTTCAAAGCAATGGGGTAGCACTGTGTTCTCAGTTTAGATCTCTCCCCCTGTTTTTCTTGTCAGATATACACTTTACATTTCTTAATTCATCACAGTTTAGTTTTAAAGGATTGTTCCCACTGTGTCTTGCCAAAGACCAATTTTTTTGTAAATAATCAAAGGTAAAGTTACTGAAGTCCTCCATTGTATGAAATGGTTTTAGCTTAAAACTGCCTGTACCCATCTATTATATGCAAAATTCCAATAAATAGCTATTGGTATTCAAGGGGAAGAGTTGCATACTACAAAGAAATATTATCTGTGACACACACTTACTATAACTTACATAATACCCTCTTAGTTGTTATGCTTCAGTTAACTTATTTATATAGTCTACCATTATTGTTCAGTAATGAAATGTAGTAATTGCCCTATAGTATATATGCATTTTGTGCTATACCAGATAAACAGTTCTACACAGAGAGGGTGATATTTAAGTTAAAGCATTTCTAATGAGAAAAATAGTTCACCTTAAAACTTTAGGGTAATACTTTGCTTTTCTTTTCTTTTTACTCTTTCATGCAACAATTATTAAAGTCAAGAGATTGCGACTTTTTTTCATGCTGAAAAGTGATTATATTAACTATAAAGTATGGTAGCAGAAATGACAGTGGTTATTACTAATAGCCCATTTTTTAGTGCATTTATGTGTGACAGCTTTCAAGATTGGGAGTATATGTAGCCCTAGAGCTCAGGCAGCAGAAATCCTTCCCTGCCACAAGGGAGTACTGACTATTCAACTAAATACTGAGAGATGGGAAAGTTAAAAACATGAATTCAGCACTTCCACTAATGCAGCTATGTGTTACAGGTCACCAGTGTGATACCTTCAGGGGTCTAAATGGCTATATGACTTGGGATTAAGTCGTGCAAAAATAGAAGTTTAGATAGTCCTAAAGCTCAGGCAGGAATACTTGGCCCCTAATAAAAGGCAGCATTTACTTCTCAAATAAATAATGAAAAATAAAACACACATTCTCAGTACTTCCAGTGATGTAGCCACTTGCTACAGATCACCACTTCAACATCTCCGAGTATCAAATAGCTGTACCACCGGGAATAAAGTATGCGCTTGCAAAAGCAGCAATTCATGCAGCCCTGAAATGCAGGCCGCAGTAATAAGCCCATGAAAGAAGACAGCTCTCTATTCAACTAAACAGTGGAAAATAAAAAAAAGTTAAAAATACACACTGAAAACTTCCACTGATGTAGCTACACCATTCCTATGCATCTGTTTGCTAAAGGTCACTATTCCCAACGTTTACATGGATCAGACAGCTACATCAGCTGGGAATAAAGCATGGCAACTCTATAGAATGGTGTTGTTTGTAGGTCTGAACTCCTGTAGTGTGCTGCCCTGATAAGAATGGAGTAATGACTATTTAATTAAATAGATGGAGAATACTAAAATAATTGTTTTGCTGTCATGAGCTATTTATGTTTGAAAAATTCCTAATAAAGCATGGTATCAGTTCAAGTTCTGATTCATTTTGAGATCTTTATTTTTTAAATAAAATAAAAAAAATAGATTAGTACTAGGCTAACTGCCCTTATGAGCCATTTTAAGCCTAGCCAATTATCCCTTGTGAGACTCAAACCCTGCACCTTGTGTTTGTAAGGCAAACACCTTAACCATTAGGCCACCCTCCCAACCCAAATAAACAGCCATGTAGGTCTCAAACCCAGGACCCTATACATCATAGTCACAGTAGTTAATCACCAAGCCATCACAGAAGTGATAAGATTACAAAACCAAATGCATGCATATGTCATTTGCATCTTGACCAGACCCAATATATTTACCATTAGCTGTGGGGTAATAAGACAAAAATCACTGAATAACCAAACACTATTGGTTGTATTAATTTTCCACAATTAGCATTTATGAAAGTGGTTATTGCACAAATGTGTAACTTTTGGGCAAACTTGCACAAAAATAGTTTGCTGTTAGGCTACATGCCAAATGATTAGTTTAATATTAAACAGTCTCTCTCTGAGGCTTATGTTGCAATTCTAAATGTTGATACTATATAAATAGCTTTAGACTAAGATAATTAGATTTCTAAATCCTATATCTGGGGAAAAAACCTTTCAGGAAAAGCATCTCACTGTTATCTTTGGGAATTACATATATTGCGCTTAATTTCAAGATAACTCTAGACTAGGCTGCCTTGTATGTTTTATCTTTAATTAAGTAGTCCCCTTTTCTATGATTTACTGTACACATTTTATTGATTTTAAGTTAATAAATAACATCTCTGCTTCAAAATTATTATTTAGTGTATTATGACTGTTAAAGTTGCAACTGCAGCTGAAGCTGCATGTTTGGTTATGTTGTGCCGGGGCATTCTTTTCATTGCTTATCATTATGCCCCTGATATACTCTGCTACATGAATGTTTCAGACTGTGCTAGGCAACCTTTCATAAAACACATCTTTGGTAATTGGCATGAACCACTTTGTTCTGTGTGTCCCCAATTTCCTTCCACATTTTTACTTCTCTAAAATCATCACTAAGCAAAGTTTACCCCTAATTAAACAAATTCCAGTGGACTCATCACCTGGGCCTAACAATATCGGCCATTGGTTCTAGTACCAATGCAGGAATTTCATCTCTACCCCCTTAATCACAGTTATGTATTTTGCCTCACCACTAATACTATGACAAATATTTGGAAATCCTCTTGTCAGACCAATAGCAAAGGAAACCAAGCTCTCTTCTTATGGTCAGTTCCACACCATTTCCATCCTACCCACTCTTGATAAAATTCTTGAAAATATCATATGTAACCAACTTACCTATAAAAATGCCACCAAAATTTCTATCAAATAGGATGGGTTATTGGCTATTAGGAGCACAATGATTGCTCTGTAGACCCTGACCAATAACATATTAACTAACACAGATAAAGGAAATGTCACTGGAGCTCTGTTCATTGACTTAACCCATGCTTTTGACATAGTTAACTGCACAATTCTATTTCTTCAACTGCAAGACATTGGGATCATCTAACCATTCATTCCAGGTAAAGATAGGACCTGGTCTTTTCAATAGTTCCCTCATTCACTCTGGAGTCCCCAGGGATTCATTGTGCAACCTGTTCTGTTCTCAAGTTTTATCAACAAACTTTCATTAGACCTGCCTCTTTACCAATACTTATTTGGCAGATGATATGGTTATCCATATGGCTGATCTCTCACATCATACAACTGAAACTCATATTCAAAAGGACCTTTTTCAACTACAGCACTGGCTAAACTCCAATAAATTACTCCGCAATGCCAAAAAACAGTGTCCATGTTATTCAGCACACATAAAAGATTATCCAAATCCTCTCAGTCCTTTTATATCCTTAACTATGATAACAATCACATTGAAACCAGAGCCACTTATTGATATTTAGGGATCTGCACAGATCAGTCACTGAACTTCCATGAACCCACAGAAACAGTGAGAGCTAAGATCAATAGTCTACTCTTCTGGGTCAATCAAATATCTCAGTTCCTCTTAAATCCAGCAAGGACTGCTATAGGAAAATGCATCCACCTGGCTCATCTTGAGTATTGTGTAGCCTTGTTTGCACATGCCTTTGTAAAAGCACAACAACTCTTCAGAGCCTCTCTAATAAAACATGTTGATTCATAGCTAACTCACCATGGAATGAACACCATTGCCTTTCTCTTTTAAAGGCTATGTGGCTTCCAGTACAGGCCAGGTCTGATTATCTTCTTGGTTCCTTACTCTTCAAAATACTCAAATTTGACACCCCTTCACTGTTTCATCAAAATGCTTTACTGCAACTCAAATGTATAAAGGAAGAAGCCAAGCCAGAGCCAGTCCTTCCCTACAAACCCTTTGTCTCAGAGTACTATCTACCAGCCATTGCTTCTCTGTACTGGCCCCAAAACTATGGCAGTGACTTCCTCCTGATTTAACTGAAATGACTCCCTGTTTAGGCCAAAGTTTAAACAATACTTATTAAGACAGCTTGAATGAAACTGTCCATGTAAAGGACATGTCCCCTAAACTAATACCTCCAGCTGTATATTACCTTTCCTCCCACATCCTAAGCTATTATTCAGCCAAACACACGATTATTCCTATAAACCTACTGTATCTTATTGGTCTCTATTAGCCTTCCTAACCTAGCTACCACTGCCTATATCTCTGCCACTTTGACTCCTCCTAATTTATCTCTCTTCTCCCTTTTATATTCCACTTACGGAGCTGCATAGATATCTAGTTGGTTAGATCTTCTATGTATATATTGTTTGTCAGATTTTCTATGCTTACTCATGAATGTAAAGCACTTATTTGTTGATCTGGTTACATTATGATGCAACTTGGGCTGAATGACTAACTTGTGATTGTTGTATCACTGTTCTACCCTGGTGACAAATTTAAATAAACAAATAAATGGATACATACTACTTTCAGTCTGCGTTCATTCCTTGTCCTCTTTGGTTTTGTACCTCCTACCTCCAGCTCACCAGCTCAGCAGCTCACTTGCTCTCTTTGATTGGTTTGGGTTTCCCAGCTGAGCTGGATCTTCTGTCCTTTGACATTTACTTATACATCGGCCCCTCCCAATATAGAGTTGGATTTATAAGTTCTTAGGTTCGTAGGTAAGAATTAGGCTAGCTGCCCTTGTGGGCCATTTTTTAGCCTAGCCAATTTCCCTTCTTGTGCTTAAAATAAATGACCCCATTTGGTTAGAGATTGGCTTTACCCACCCCATTGTTGATAATTATATATTATGCCTAACGAGAATAACGGGGATCATACCATAGATAATTTGAGGGGACCCATGTATGAAATAAATCATTTAAGAACTGCCTCTGTCCATTAGTAGAACAGGGGGCAGTTGTGGGGTAAATTATTTATTTCCCATTGATAGATTCCAGTTGCATTTGCATATGGACAGGGATGCACTTAATTTTATATGGATGGGGAGTCTGATCCAGAGCAGTGGTATCTTTTACAAGGTATACTTGCCCCTCTGTACTATTCTGTTGTTGTTGAAGAAGAAGTTTAAATCCCTAGACCACATATTTATTATGCCACTTGACTTGCTGATGTGCAGTAAATCCATCAGCAT
Organism: Protopterus annectens; assembly: GCF_019279795.1. Taxonomy (NCBI): domain Eukaryota; kingdom Metazoa; phylum Chordata; order Ceratodontiformes; family Protopteridae; genus Protopterus; species Protopterus annectens. Next base: position 790,726,095 of record NC_056743.1, read on the forward strand.
TGGGTCAGAGGTTGGCTTGTATGCCAGACACAGGTCACCTCTTAGCAGTCTGTAGAATACAGAGTATAGTGATAGGTTGTTGATTCGGTCTTTGCAGAACATGTTGTTTAGGCCTTGTATCCTATTAGTAAGGTATCTCTTGTTGGAGTTCCCATTGTTGCCTGTGTCTAGACAGATAGAGGCCAAAGGGGGCATTATATTCAGTGACTGGCCTAATGAGGGCTGAGTAAAGGGGGACAATGACATCCCTAGATCTAGACACAATCCCTTGGTTTATAAGCTATGCAATATAGAAGGACTTTCTTACAACAATGGACATGGTCAAAAGTTAGGTCATTGTCCACTAAGGTCCCAAATCCCAAACAACTGGCTCAAGTCTTAAGGGTGTATTATCAATGTAGTAGTTCCCTGGGCTTACAATTTGTCACCAACCAGCTTACAATTTGGGTTCCTCTGGACTTGCATCATTTATTTTGTCCTTTTTTCCAAGTTCTGTTTTGGTCTTGTGGTTCTTGCTTTCACTTTGCAAGTTTACTTTTATATGAAAATACAACCATTATAAAATATGGTGCATCATAGAAAAAATAATGTAACAACAAACTGTCTATTTGTGGTTCCTCCCTTTAAATGTATATTTTTGGAGCTGAATGCATTAAAAGCAATGTCTTACTTTTGAATAGTGCCCCATACCGACATCTCCCATTTGTCCTTTTCAGTCTTATTTACCCCCTTTATAGGTTCATAGGTTGAGAGGTGATTATTAAGCTAATGATCTGGATTGGTCTTTTTAAGCCTAGCCATCCTTCCTAAATGTATCTGACAGGTTTTGATACTCCGGGAGATATTTTAAAGGGTATTTGTAGGCTTGCATATAGATGATCAAGCATTTATAGACTGGCTCTTATAGAGACATAGGTGCCAGAACAGGGGTACATTTTTGATTCCCCATCCACTGGCCCAAGTTAAACTTGAATTGGATAAGGGAAGATCTCTGCTTAATGTACATTGGAAACCCATTCCAGAGAAAGGGTAGTCTCTTAGACACATAGCTGTCTCTCTAACATACCCTATTTATGTGGCATATGAGGCTTAGAAGCACAGGGTTGAAAGAAAGCATAGGAAAAACAGACAATTTGGAAGCTTTACTTCAAGTATTGCTTCCTTGATAAATGATTTAGACAATGTTCACAATATTTCTTCTGTTGAATTAACAACTGTGGAGAAATAGCTTTTGAATAAAGGTCTGAACTATGTCCCAGGCTTTTTTGTGGGTGAAGATATTTTAGCAAATGATGTGTTGGATTTTTGTCGCTTGCTTAATCTTAGATTGTATTTTGGTAATAATGATCAATCTCAAAGATATACTGATTTTAGGTTTCATAAGTCCATTTTCATGCCACCAATGAGCAGACATGTTTCTATTTTCCAAGACTCAGTCCTGAAAGATTTGCACTTCAGGATGAGTGATTCCAAAATACTGCCACATAATCTCTCGAAGGCAGAACAGAAGGTTCTTACCAATTTGGGAAACAATAAGAACATAGTCATTTTGCTGGCTGATAAGGGTGGGGCAGTAGTCATGATGGATTGGGCCTCTTATTATTGGATGCCAGATATTATATGCTAATGCCATTGGATCCCACTACTAGATTTAAGCAAGAAATAGATGGGTTTCTCCAGCAGGCTGTTGAGGAGGGCATTATTAGTGATTCTGTTGGACAACATTTAATGGTGGCAGATCCCCAGAGGCAGTACCTATATTTGTTATCAAAGATTCATAAAAATCTTCATCAGCCTCTGGGGAGACCCATTGTTTCTGGAAAAGGCTCTCTTACTGAGCCTCTGTCATGTTATTTGACTCAATATTTGAAACCTTTACTTAAGTTAGTGAGCTCAAGGATTCAGGATATGACACAGTTTCTTCAAATAATATTGGTTATGCAGTTGGATTCCAATTGGCTATTATGTACATTAGATGTCATGGCCCTGTACACCAACATACCTCACTGGGCAGGCCTTGAAGCTTTACAATATTGGTTAGATAAGGCAGATATAGATCCTCCTGGATTCAATACTCTTTTAGTGTGCCTAGCTGAACATGTTTTGTCTAAGAACATTTTTTATTTCCATGGGGAATGTTACTGGCAGATACAAGGTACTGCTATGGGAGTCTCCTTTGCCCTCATTTATGCAGACCTTTTCATGGGATTTCTAGAGGATCAACTGATTTATGACATCAATCATAATATTTTTATGGGTGAGGTTGACATATGGAGGTGTTATGTAGATGACTGTTAGATGTTTGGCGGGTGGATAGATCATACTTATTGGAATTTGTACAATATCTTAATGACAATAAATGGGGGATTGAATTTACACTTAATTGTGATCTTAAGTAAATCAACTTCCTGGATGTAACTATTACCAGGAATTTGGATGACACCCTTAATAGTCAGGTTTTTCGCAAATATCCAAAGTATAACTATTTGCTAATTGCTACCAGCCTCCATCCATGTCACATTGTCAGAAATATACCCAAATCACAATTTTTGCAAATTAGACTTATTTGCGCTACTCAAGATAGCTATGAATTTTACCAACAAGACCTTATTCACAGATTTCAAGCTAGGGGTTATGGTCATGAAAATGTTATATCTGCCAGTAACTGGGCTTCTCAACAAAATAGGTTGGACTTATTAGAATAGAGAGGCAGATCAAACTGGGATACTTCCGACATTAGGTTTGTTACTACATTTGGACGTAACATAAATGTCATCAGGGATTTTGTTAAAAGACATTGGAACATATTATTAACAAATAATGCGTTGTCTGAAATCCTTACACCGGTGTTCATTTTCTTATCATAGGGGTTAAACTCTTGGATCTCATTTTAGTCATTATAAATGTTGGAGGGGGTCTTGGTTCATCTAGTCAATAATTGACTCTCACCGGTGATAGATTGACAGGATCTGGTCCTTGTGGACATTGTTCCTTTTGTAAATTCAAATTTAAGCATTTTTCTAAGTAAAACACCAGTATTGTATATCAAATTAAATTTTTTGCTAATTGCAGCATGGACTGGTTAGTGTATTTAGTGACCTGTTCATGTGCTGACTTTTACATAGGTCAGACTTTACGTCCACTTCGCATACGAATGTCAGAGCATATGGGCGACATCAGAAATGAGGGTTTCTAGTGCCCTATACAGACACACTATTAAATATAGTGCTGCCAGATTTAGTTTTATGGTGTTTGATAAAATTCAGGGTGATAGGACCAACAAATTAGGTTGGCATTCTCTACTTAATAAAAAGGAAAGATGGATCATTAGATTAGGTGGGTTATTATTCCCAGGTCTTAATGACTATTTGTGATTAATTAATGGGAATGGGTGTGTTTCTAATTAGTTGATTGCCTATATATATTGTCTATATATATATATATATATATATATATATATATATATATATATATATATATATTTTTTATTCATTTGTATTGTTGTCACTGATGTGTCACTGATGAAGTGATGTTGTCACTGATGAAGGCAGATTCTGCCGAAACAGGTCTGACTTTCTGGGGTGTAATGGTTTACACTTCACTCTTAGGTATTGCCATGTTGAATTAAATATTTTTTCCACTCAGTTTGGTGCTGGCCTGTTTATTTCTATTTTGCTCCTCTAACATACCCTATTTATGTGGCATATGGGGCGTAGGTCCCTAGAGTAGGTAATTTTAATGCTGTTTGTTTTGCATAGGTGCAACAGGCCCATCAGAGTGGGATTAGAGGAGCTTTGCAGGCCAGGCATAGATGACCTCTCAGCAGTCTGTAGAAGACCAAGCACAGGGATAGAGCTTTGAGGTAGTCCATATAGGACATGTTGTTTCTGCTCTTTATTCTTTTTGTGAGAAACCTCTGTGAATGCTCTAGTTGTTGCATATGCTTGGTTAGGTACATACTGAAGAGGGAATTGTACTGAATGACTGGTCGATGAGGGCCAGGTACAATAGAAAAATGATATCCTTGGACATAGAAGTCATACGTTTGCTTATAAATTGTGGAACATGGAATTATTTCTTTACCAGCATAGAAACATGATCAGCAAATGCCAGATTACTGTCCAGATATGTTAGTGAATTCCTAAGTACTGGGACTACCCTTAGGGTTGTATTATCAGTGTGGTAGTTTCCAGGGTAGCCATCTTCCAAAAGGATATCACAATGCATTTCTTGGCATTGAGTTATCGACCATGGCACTAACATCAGTTATTTTTCTCTTTCAGGCCTTCTTGGAGGTTACTTGTGTCTTTAGGGATTCCCTAATTGCACTTAGTCTGCATACTTGGTTAGCCAGAGGCCTTTGGTAGTGGCCTTGATTTCAAAGAAATAGATGCCGAAAGGAGTGGCCCTAGCACCAAACCCTGAGGCTAGTGACTGGCCTTCTTGAGGTGGTAGAGTCCACAATCCTAACTTCTTGGGTCTTATCTTTGAGACAGCTGGCTATTTAGTTGGTGACGTGGGTTTATAAATCATTTTATCAGTTCGTATACAATGCCACAGTGGGTAGTGCTTTAAATGCTTTGGCCAAGTTAAGATAGGTAGTATGTGCAATTTTTGCACATGTGCAACATTGCTTTGGCCACCTTCTCAAAGAGGGCTATCGGTTTCAATAGGCATGGCCTACCACTGATGAAAGCAAATGGGTTAGGATTTAGTGTCTGAAGGTTTCGTATATCATTGTTTATTATTTCTATGATAATTCTTTCCATGGCTTTGAATATGAGACCAGTCAGAATTATGGATCTGTATTTCCCTGGGTCTATAGGTGACTTGCCCTTGTTCAGATGGATGATAGTTGCAGTCCTACATTCACTTGGCATGATACCTGTCTGGAGGTTATGGTTAAATATTGATTCTAGTGATCCTGATAGGTTATGTTTCATGCTGTTAAGGAGGCTTCCAGGGATATTATCAAGGTCTATCAATGCAGTATTCTTGGCCCTGAAGAATGCATTGTGGAGCTGTTCCATAGTCATAGCTGGGGGAGTTATGGCTGAAGGTATTTATTGAGGGGTGTTAGAGGGAGAGAGGGGTAAAACTGGAACTAAGTTTGTCAGCCAGTAGATTTGCTGTATCTTGCAGTTCAGTATAAATGGCTCCATTTATAATTACGTTGGCTCATTGTTTTATATTTTATGTTTTTTGAGGTTGCTAACATAGCTGCATTATACCTTGTGATTATCCATGGCCTGAGATGCTATTTTCCCCTCAAATTTGGCTTTGGAAGACTTGATTGGCCCCCTGAATTGCGTATTTAGATTGATGATGGCTGTATATAGTTTTCGTGAACAATTCCATATAGGAAGCTGTATTTCTCAGGGTTTGTGGGGGGCTCAATATTTTGTTAGGGTGTCAATAACACTAGAACGTTTTCCTTACAATAATGCCTAAAAGTTCCAGGGTTAGCTGGAGTCCTGGATTTTATTTTTATTTCAAGACAATCTGACCCGAACAGTGAGGACATTACACTTGGGGGAGCAAAGTTCTCTCCTGTTTTGAGAACCAGGTCAAGCATGTTAGTACCCATAGTAGACATATACACAACTTGGTTCAGGGTGTTTATGTTTACAAAGTTCAGAAATCTCTTGGCCTGCACATTTGGGGTCATGTACGATTCCCAGTTTATAGTGGAGTAGTTAACGTGACATCCATGAATATGGAAGTGGGTTGAATAGGGATTGTCTCCAATAAGTTTAAGTTATGTGTCATGGGTTTTCTGGGTCACAGAAGGGGACATATAGCTTGCAAGTGTATGGTATGGGACTTTGCCTATAGTAATTTGGACATGGAGAAGCTGAAGTTTGCCATACTCTTTAACTAGCCTTGAGGTGTGTTTGCTTTTCATGTAAATTGAGACACCTCCACCTTACGTCCCTTCCTGTGCAGTAGTTGGTCTAAATGTGAAGAAGGCATTATATCCCTGTGCTGCAGGGGTACTCTGCTTGTCTCAGTAACTGCCCAGACATCAGCATTCTCCAAGGTTAAGAGAACTTGTGGGGAGTAGATTTTTTTGTTTAGACTCCTGGCATTGAATAGTATCACCTTTAGATTACTCTGAATTGGTTTATCCAGGTTGGATAGTTTATCAGGTTGGCATTGCCTAAAAAAGGTACTATTAGCCTGGACAAGGTTTTAGCCAATCATCCAGTTTTTCTGTTCATCATTGTAGTTTTTTTTTTCTATTTCTTTTCTATTTCTGTCAGCCTTCTGTTATGTTCCTGCACACCTGACCTCTGAGCTGTTCTGTCCTTTTCCAGGCCCTTGATTATCTCTTTCAGTTCATTCACCTCCCTTTGTTGATCACCTAATGTTTACTTCATTAGTCCTACATAATCAGCAACTACCATCAGTCTTTGTATCAGTGTACTAAGCTGTTGTTTCTGTGGAGATGCTATAAACTGTAGCATCTCTTCTTCCCTTTTTCCTTTGTCCTCCATCCTCTAATTTTTCTTGTTTTGTTTTTGTTTTTTCACCTGGAACTGGTTGATTAATCACTTTTCTCCTGACTGGTTTTCCAGAGTTCTGAGCCTAAGCAGTCATCTTACTTGGGCTGTCTAGCGACCATGTCTCCATCTTCTTAACCCATGCATTGCTACTAACATACCATAGCACAGAAAATTTCCACTATGTTCTCCATGTGAGGCAGAAATATAAAATAACATTCGCTGCGCTACATATGTTTGCGTGGCAGATTAAAGAAAATAACTTTTGAAACAACTCACATGACAAAATGTCTCACCACTATGAAACTTCACTTAGCATGGGAAGTAATACTGACCATTCACAAGACATGCTCACAAGTTTCTGTTCTGACTTTATTGGCAGACTAGGTGCATTTTCACATTCTTGAAATGGTTTTCCGTAAGCTCAAGAAGTAATTTATAATTAAAGCAAGTACTGTGAGAAAGCTAGTCATGCAGTCTGTTTGTTGTAGGAGAACTAGCTACCTTTGTTATAGTGTTTTTACTTTTTAATTATTGAAAACAAAAACTGCTATCTCACATTCTCACATCATGCAAAACACCTAGCAGAATTATGTTAAAGTTACTTGTATTTTACTGACAGAAGAAATGGACAAATTCCTGTGATTGCAGAAATTAACTTTATATTGTATGTGAGAAGGGTGTGGAGTTACTGAGAGATTCTGACATTGTTCCCAGTACTGTTTGTTGTGGAACATTGTTGTGTTACTTAATGCATGTACAGAAAGCAGTGTCACAATACAGAACACGTGCAGCCTGCAGTAAACAGGTACCGCTGTGTCTGACATAGTACCTATAAAGCAGAAATACAGAATTGATGCAGATTCCAGTTCTAAACCTGAGCATTTGTGTTTCTTTTACTTAAATTCAATAGACTTGTTTTATAAATGTAGTACTGCTGCACAAGTAGTCACTGTGGTAACAAAGTTAATCTGTCTTGATGCAAACTGGTAACCTAGGTGTATTGTCTGCTTTTAAGGTCATTTATACACAGTCATTTATCTGGCTGGAAATGCATGAATATGCTGCTAATGACACATGTATGCACATGTTAATTTTTGGACAGGGTTAACAGACTCACAAGTAAGTACTAGGTAATCAGTCTGCAAACCATTGCAAGACTAGTTAATAACCCTTATGCAGATGTTTCCTCCAACCTCAAGGAGGACAATACAAGATAGCCCAGGGGAGAATTTGAGACTGTCCATTTACTTATCTACATTTATTATAAAGGTGGCATTGGTATTACTCTAACACAAAATCCAAGTTGAGCAAAGCGGAGCCAAAGGCTGGTAAAACGTACCACTTCTTTATTGCACAAATCCAAACACTCGACAGCACATTAACGCTTTACAGAAACAACCAGCGTTTTCGTTTCAAATAACTTCTTCAGATGAACAGAATGTATATCATACAACACTCCCAGCTTTATATATAGTCAAGTTAATTATCTGAAATTATTCAATAAACCAATTAAGTAATTGAGTAATTGATATTACCAATCTTTTTTTTATATATTTAAAAAACCTAACCAAAAAAGCTCTATATTTTGTTAAAAACAATCCTAAAAATACTATATCCTAAATAGTATTAATCTTCCTAATACATATTAAAACCACATAAATACTCTTGTAATACTCTTGCTAACTGATAATAACATCTTCAGTTTCCTAATACATATTAAAACCACATAAAAACTCTTATAGTACTCTTACTAGTTAAATAATAAATGTATAATAATAACATTTTCAATTTAATACATCAAAAATAAATCAGTGAGAATAACAGTTTATATCAATATTGGGTGTCAACCATGAAAGAATAAAGGAAAAATTACAAACAGGAATCATAAACAAAATTCACATCTTTTGAGCACCTAAAGTTTTGCTGCTCTCATCTTTAACACTGGGGCAAGGGAAACCATATCATTTAAACCTGGTGGTTTATTAGCTTCCAGGGATAATTGCCACACCAATTCTTTATATTCTATAGAAGTTTCCCATAAACCTCCCCTTACGTCCTTTTCCACTACTTCTAAAACAAAAAAATTTAAATTTGATTCCGGACAACAAATTTTATGTCTGTAAAGTGCATTAGTAGTGCATTTTGTTCTTACTTCATAATTATGCTCATATATTCTGTTTTTCAGTTTTCTTTCTGATTTTCCCACATAAAACGCATCACAGTGGTCACATAACCCTATGTAAACTATCCCACTGGTTTCACAGTTCGCAAAATGCTTGCTCTGGATCAGAAAGTCCCTACTACTAATATATATATTCTCCCTAGTACAAATAAATGGGCACTGAGAACAACGTTTACACTTATAATTACCTACTTTTCCATTTTTACCTAAGTTATTCACATTTTTACCCTCCAAAATAGTTTTTAAGTTCTTCCCCCTTCTATAAGTACATTTTAAGGGGAGAACAAATATGCTTTCAAGTTCTGAAATTTCTTTAAATCTGCTTCATTCTTCCTCTAAAATTTTTCTTATCTTTACAGCTTCACCACAGAAATCTAGTACAAAATTGCTTTCGCCTTCATATTTTTCTAATTTTTCTAATTTTACTTCCCCATTATTCCATCCACATTTATCACCCAAAATAGGTTTAAATTTGTCATGTCTCCCTATTCTGACCTCTTTTTCTACTGTCTCTATCAGTTTATTGGGGTATCCTCTGTCTTTAAACATTTCACGTAACTTCATACACTCTTCATTAAAATCTGAATCTCTCAATGTCATTCTGCTTCCCCTTACATATTGTCCCTTGACAATACCTTTTTTCTGGTAGTAGGGGTGGGCACTATTATAAGCTAAATAAGAGTTCGAGAAAGTTTCCTTCAATTACTCAATTACTTCATTGGTTTATTGAATAATTTCAGATAATTAACTTGACTATATATAAAGCTGGGAGTGTTGTATGATATGCATTCTGTTCATCTGAAGAAGTCATTTGAAACGAAAACGCTGGTTGTTTCTGTAAAGCGTTAATGTGCTGTCGAGTGTTTGGATTTGTGCAATAAAGAAGTGGTACGTTCTACCAGCCTTTGGCTCTGCTTTGCTCAACTTGGATTTTGTGTTTGGTTTTATTTTTTTGAGCAACTGTTTCCATCATTATTTTGCTGGTTTGGTTGTTATTTCGATGGATTTGGAGGAGGCTGCTATGGCTTTTAATGGTGCGGAGAAGGTAGGCGTCGACCCTAATAAGTTTGACAAGCTTACCGACCAACTAACGCAGCAAATTGAGCTGTTAACGCCCACTTGTGATTCACCATTGACATCATCGACTGAGGTACCGGGTAACCAAGAAATGTTAGCGAGGAGGTATAATGGCGCGAAGGGACCCGCAGTGGTTACGAAACATGGAATTAATCATAAACAACATTTGGATATGGGACCAGGCACTTCTGGTCACGATTATCCATCGATTTTTAGGACTAATGGGAGCGTTGGAAGTACGGATGCCCTAGATAGGGCGGATGATGGACAAAGACAAAAACAGAATGGTCAAAGGTACCAATTGGACTTTAAAAGTATTATGCATAAAAAATACTGTTTCAATGAGAAAAAAATCATCTTCATATGTAAAGACTGATGTTAATTTAACTTATGAATGTAATGTTAGAATGCTGGATGAGATGTTATTTAAGTACAAAAATATTGAAATGGAGAATGCATATCTGAGGGAATGTTTGAGGCTTAAAATAGTGCCAAAAGGCTTAAGAATTTGTAAATACTCTAATAAAGTAAGGGAAGGGAGCGAGTTTCATTATGAACTAATAGGCATTTTAGACAACTGTGGTTTTGAAATACTGAAAGCCATCATAAAGGATAATGAGAGGGAAATGGAAAATCTACATAGTAAAATTGAAGGAATTAATACTAAAATAACTGAAGATCTATTATTTTCTATTGATGAATGTCAAAAGAAATATTATGACACATTAAATAAAATTGAAAACAGTATTAGAAATGTATATGAAAGGAAATGTAGAAAATTAGAAAGGGATATTAAGGAATATAAGGAGAAGGTTAGTTACCCAAAACCCAGAGATTTTACTTTTAGAAATAATGTACATGAGAATGGTTGGGGTCAGAAAGAGCCCCTGAGAAGGGAGATGCATGAAACAAGGGAGGAGATAGGCGATTTTAGTGATTATTCAGAGTACCCTCCCTTAAGGAGATTGGAAAGAATAAAAAATAATTATCAAAAAAACTACAATTATGGGGGGGGGGGCAACACCAACAAAAACAAGGGTTTTCAACAGTGGTAATGAATGAGCAGCATTTTATTGAACCTGGATATGTGCAAAATTCAATAATAGTTGAAGGACATGTATGGAAGTTTAAAGACTATAATATTTATAACTATAGTAATAAGGAGCTTAGTGAGTTCCATTTTTCACTTTTTTCCAAAGAGCTCAAATTTGTTCCAAATAAGAAGGCAGATATTAGTAAGGTATTAATAGACCTAAAGTTATTTCTAAGGAAGAAAAACTTTGAACTTTTGTTCCATGGACAGAACTCTAATGGGCATAGAACAGAGGAACTAAGGAAAAGGAGTATATATAACCCGCCCCTCCACCCACAACTGAAGAATTTTGAAGCCCTTATGGAAAAGAAATTAAGAACAGAACTCTCTAAGAATAAAATCATGTACAATCTTACTAAAGAAGAGAATAATGTATTAAGGGATTTAAGAAGTGATTCATCAATAAGAATTATTAAGCCAGATAAAGGTGGTGGGACAGTTATTATGGATCAAATTACATATGAAGCTAAAATGATGGATATACTTGAGAATTCGGAAAGATATGTTAGGGCATCGATTAATGAAATAAATATAGGGAATAAGAAAATATACTTGATGTTAAATGACTTGTTGCTGGAAGGTTCCATTAGCTTACAGAATTTCAAATATCTCTATGTAGAAAAACCCAGAGTCCCTACAATTTTTGGGGTGCCTAAGGTGCACAAAAATGTTGAAAACCCGCCACTGTGACCCATTGTGGCCTCAGGGGGCTCTGTTACTGCACCTTTGGCCAAATGGTTAGATGTAAAATTAAAGGATTTATCCATGGAAGGGTGTGGTGTGGTTAAAGACTCTTGGGATTTCTTACGGAATTTATCACATGAGATGTATGACAGAAGTATTATTTTTATTACCATAGATATAGTTGACTTATTTTCTTCGTTACCATATGGGGAAGGTATGAAATGGTTTGAAGACGCTTTAGTAAAATATGGAAAGTTTAGCAACGATGATTTTTACCTTATATTAACGTTTATGGAGGTAGTCCTAACTAATAATTACATCCATTATGAAGGTGAATTTTTTAAGCAAATCAAAGGGGTAGCTATGGGGGCGAGATGTGCCCCCATATATGCCAATATTATTTTGTCCGCTTGGGAGGACAAATATATTATCAATTCTGAATATACTCATTGTTGGAAATTTTATAGGCGTTATCTGGATGACGTGCTTCCTATGGGTGGCATCAGAGAATGAATTTTTGGCATTTTTTAAATATATCACAGAATCAACTGAGTTTCTAGATTTCACTTATCAGCTTAATAATAGCACTCTAAATTACCTCGATATTTTTATAGGGAAGGCAGATGAGGGTTTCTTTTCAAAAATATTTAGGAAGGAAACTTTCTCGAACTCTTATTTAGCTTATAATAGTGCCCACCCCTACTACCAGAAAAAAGGTATTGTCAAGGGACAATATGTAAGGGGAAGCAGAATGACATCGAGAGATTCAGATTTTAATGAAGAGTGTATGAAGTTACGTGAAATGTTTAAAGACAGAGGATATCCCAATAAACTGATAGAGACAGTAGAAAAAGAGGTCAGAATAGGGAGACATGACAAATTTAAACATATTTTGGGTGATAAATGTGGATGGAATAATGGGGAAGTAAAATTAGAAAAAATTGAAAAATATGAAGGCGAAAGCAATTTTGTACTAGATTTCTGTGGTGAAGCTGTAAAGAAAAGAAAAAATTTAGAGGAAGAATGGAGCAGATTTAAAGAAATTTCAGAACTGGAAAGCATATTTGTTCTCCCCTTAAAATGTACTTATAGAAGGGGGAAGAACTTAAAAACTATTTTGAAGGGTAAAAATGTGAATAACTTAGGTAAAAATGGAAAAGTAGGTACTTATAAGTCTGGACGTTGTTCTCAGTGCCCATTTATTTGTACTAGGGAGACTATATATATTAGTAGTAGGGACTTTCTGATCCAGAGCAAGCATTTTGCGAACTGTGAAACCAGTGGGATAGTTTACATAGGGTTATGTGACCGCTGTGATGCGTTTTATGTGGGAAAATCAGAAAGAAAACTGAAAAACAGAATATATGAGCATAATTATGAAGTAAGAACAAAATGCACTACTAATGCACTTTACAGACATAAAATGTGTTGTCCGGAATCAAATTTTAATTTTTTTGTTTTAGAAGTAGTGGAAAAGGACGTAAGGGGAGGTTTATGGGAAACTTCTATAGAATATAAAGAATTGGTGTGGCAATTATCCCTGGAAGCTAATAAACCACCAGGTTTAAATGATATGGTTTCCCTTGCCCCAGTGTTAAAGATGAGAGCAGCAAAACTTTAGGTGCTCAAAAGATGTGAATTTTGTTTATGATTCCTGTTTGTAATTTTTCCTTTATTCTTTCATGGTTGACACCCAATATTGATATAAACTGTTATTCTCACTGATTTATTTTTGATGTATTAAATTGAAAATGTTATTATTATAAATTTATTATTTAACTAGTAAGAGTACTATAAGAGTTTTTATGTGGTTTTAATATGTATTAGGAAACTGAAGATGTTATTATCAATTAGTAAGAGTATTACAAGAGTATTTATGTGGTTTTAATATGTATTAGGAAGATTAATAATATTTAGGATATAATATTTTTAGGATTGTTTTTAACAAAATATGGAGCTTTTTAGGTTAGGATTTTTAAGTATATAAAAATAAAAAGATTGGTAATATCAATTACTCAATTACTTCATTGGTTTATTGAATAATTTCAGATAATTAACTTGACTATATATAAAGCTGGGAGTGTTGTATGATATGCATTCTGTTCATCTGAAGAAGTTATTTGAAACGAAAACGCTGGTTGTTTCTGTAAAACGTTAATGTGCTGTCGAGTGTTTGGATTTGTTCAATAAAGAAGTGGTACGTTCTACCAGCCTTTGGCTCCGCTTTGCTCAACTTGGATTTTGTGTTTGGTTTGATTTTTTTGAGCAACTGTTTCCATCATTATTTTTCTGGATTGGTATTACTCTTCTTGACATGAAGTGGAGGTTTGTTCCAGAAGTAGGGGGATTACATTGGGATATGAACCTATCACACCAATGTGTCTTATTAAACTGTTGTTGAAGGTTTAGTTCCTTAAGCTGAATATTTGAGTAACCATTTGTTCTGCAAAGGAACAGGAGGTCAAAAATGGTTGGATCTTTCATGACTCGAAAGACCAGACACAGATTCCTACTGCTGGGTCTGAGAGAAGCTGAGTATTGGGATTGGGCTGTCAGTTTGTTCTGATTATTAAGACTTTTGAGGCCAGAGCCCTGCTTAAGTAACTGTACAATTTAAATACTGTTTGTTCAGCTTTCCTTGTGTCTGCTTCCTTTGCTACTGTTATGGCATGCAGAATACTGTCAGCTAGCACAAAAGATTAAGGCTCTGAGCTATTAATGAGCTGCTTTCTGTAGTCTTGGATACAGGGTTTGATTCCTTCCACCCCCATTTCTCTACTCCCTTCTTTTAGAAAATCTGTAGAAAGCACATTTTTCTCATTGATTGTATTCATTGTATTAGAAAATCAAATTCCACACTGTTATATGCAGGGCAAGGCATGTTACAATGACAAGCCTTCTTTGGGTCTCCAGTTATGAAAATGTCACCTACATGTTACAGAAATGTGTATATGTTATGAATGATGACAACTGTCTTCACAATGTATATTTCTTAATTGAACACATAATATTTTATGTAGTGAAAATCATGTTTCTGCATCCTGCAATGTGTATTTTGTATACGTGTTTTTTGGACAGCTGATATAAACATTTCTTAATGTGGCTATTCAGACCCATATGCACATTAATAATTACACTCTCATGAAAATGTGCTGTTTTTATGTTGACACAGCCAGAGAAGTCTACTGTGTATGTTTAATCTACACTTTGTTTCTCTGCAGCTTATGTTTACAAACTGAGGGTGATGCGTCCCTGTGTACATAGTCTACCTTTGCTGAAGGCACTATTGATGATGTTTAAACTGAACAGGTATTCAACAGAATGAATGCATGTCTGAATAATGCACTATCATATCGCTACAAGCACTGTGCTAAAGTAGCCACATGAAGTTAATGCATGCCAGCACAGATGGGGTCTTTTGAGCCAAGCAGTACTATAGTGGAAAGAATAAACCGAAGGGAAATCAGTTCCCTGTTGATAGAGTGATAAATGTGTCATGACTGTTTTCAGTTTTGAAATAATGTAACTGTTATATATTACTCATCATTGCTGCTGCTTGTGATTATGTCAGTATTATAATACATTTATATTAAACAATATAGTATATTAAATAACAGTAATAATAATATGTAAATGATCACATTTACATATTTTTATCTCGTTGTTCAACGTGCTTGGCTAAGACATAAATTCTGCTTTAGCGAGGTACATTGTTGTTGTTCTGCTAATGTTGCCACATGAGCTGTTTTTTCACAAACATGCATCTGATATGTCATTTGTCATAAATTGTATATTTTTGTGCCTGTTTTGTTGTTAAATCTCATATGCTGCTTTTATGTTTCTCACAGTGACATTTCAGTGTAAGTTCTCCTACTGTTAGTGTTTGATTATGTTATTCCATGGTCATATGACTTCTCTGATATGGTGCTATTTCCATGGTGTATAAAGGTAGATGTCTAGAGGTTTATGTCTTCACTGTTGTACATGGGTTTCATTAGCATTGTTTGATAACTCTGATGCTATATTCCATTGACATTTATATACATTTGCCTTAATTATGGTAAAATGTGGTAATTCCACTAAATAGCTGAAACACTTTGACAAAACAGTTACTGCAAAATAGTTTGTCTAGCCTAGATCCTGTTTATTATCCTGAAGACCTCTCATCACTAATAGTTTGATAGGTTCATAGGTAACTACTAGGCGATAAGCTCTAAGACCATTAACAGCCTAGCCAGAACATCAAATATCAAGAGTTACCTTCTACTTCAAGAAGGGCTGCACAAGATAGGCTTGGGAAGAATTTGTGAATGTCCAGCAAATTAGCTACATTAGTCTTCAATATAGCCAGGGAAGTACTTTGCTTAATATGAAGGGGTAGTTTATTCCATAGGTGGGGAACATACTAAGATAAGAACCTGTTGTGCCAATGCGTCATACTGATTTGTTGATAGAGCTAGATGTCCTTTGTACTTATGTTTGAGGAGCCATTAAATGTATAATGACATTTTAAGTGAAGGAAGATGTGGTCTTTATAGAAGAAAGACCAAACAGGGATCACAGCGGATGAGTTTTTGGAAGACAGAACACAGTGAGAGAGCATCCATTTGGTCTAGATAACTAAGAGGGACATCAGGCCTGTGACTTTTTACTCAGAAATCCCTGAGGTCTTTACAGTTCATTGATATGCTTCTATGAATGCATGTCAAAGAGGGCATTAGATTCAGTAATGGGGCAGATAAGAGATGAGTACAGTGGGATTAAGACTTCTTTGTTTCAGGATAAGATGCCCTTGGCTATTAATTGGAACAAGTAAAAGGATTTTCCTAACTACAGTGGAGACATGCTGATCAAAGGAGAGGGAGTCATCCACAAGGGTGTCTAAATGTCTAATAATGTAATTATGGATGGGTGTGTCATCTATGTACTATGATGAGGAGCTATTTTTTTACCGAAATGGACTGTATTACCTTTTATGGGATTTAGTCTGAAGCCATTATCATTGTACTAGTTGTTTGCATAGTCTAGCCCATACCTCCCAACTGCCTGGAACTTCAAACAATGTCCAGATTTTTGCCTTGTATTTTTGATCTATTCCTCATGAAATATGTGATTTTATGGCAGATCATTCAGGGCAGAAGTCACTAAATAATAGACATTTGAGATTCAGATTTCATATTCATTAAAAAATATAGGTTAGGGCAAAACCTGTTAGTTTTAGCTTTGGAAGTTTATATGAGCGATATTTAAAATCTGTTCCTGATTTTGGGCCTTTGTCCCTCCAATGTTTTTTGCTTTGTCCAGAATTCTTGTCCTATGAGGTTGAAAGGTATAAACCCATCCTGGAGTACCTGCACATCTATGGGTGTTTGAATAACATCCCGAAGCTTGTAATTATCAATAAATAAAGTTAAAAACATGCCAGGGATATTTTTTGTTAATTAGAGGAATAAATGCCAATTAGAGCAGGATACAATACCAAGCTTTTAGAAACCTCACTTGTGACATTTTTACACACCAAGGTGGCACATGAAACTTTAATGACACATGTTCTGACAAACCATTTGCTATCCACCTTACTGCATACGGCTTGATGTTTGGTTTACCAGTTTGTCAACAATGCCTGTATGACGGATGGTATCAAATGCCTTGGTCAGGTCCATGTGTGCAGTATGCACCAGGCAGCAACTGTCAGCTGCTTGAGTAACCCTTTCAAAGAAGTTTACAAGATTAATAAGGTATGACCTTCCTCTTTGAAAAATCCAAACTGATGTGGGACCAGGGCTAAAAGATTATCAATGACTAGATTTATGAAGTCAGAAATGATACATTCCTTGGCTTTACTAACTAGGGAAGTAAGACTTGTAATTACCAGGGTTGGGGGCTGGAAGTCCCTTAAGCAGGTGCATGATGATGGTTGTTCTCTAGGCTTTGTGGATGGAATACGTTGCAAGACACATCTTAAAGAAGTTTAGCAGTAGTTCAAATAGACCATACTTGGTGCTAATTAGTAAGTTTCTGGGTATATTATTAGGGTTCATGGATGTGGTGCTCTTTGATTTAGAAAGAGTTGTTTCACAGTCATCTTCTGAGGGGTCAAGGACTGAGGAATGAATGGGGTACTTATGATGGTGTGCGAGGGAAAAGTTGTATTAAATTTCTCGACTAGGATATCAACTATTTCCTTGGGATTAGAATGGGTGGTACCACTGTGAATTAAGCCTGAGCAGTGATTGCTGTTGTCTCTCAATTTTCTAACTTTAATATTGGTTTATGATTACATTTGGTATCATTAACCATTCTGAGTTCATAATCAGCTTTTTCTTAGCATATATATGTGGCATCTTAATCTGAAGAAGTCTGACACTATTTCTTTTTACTGTATTTAAATGACTGTTCCACCATAGCTTTTTTTAACATTTTCTTGACTATTTGGTGTAGGTAAGTACTGCTTTATCTATATAACTATTAAAGATGAGAATAAGATGCAGATATAAAGGCTTTGGCTCTATTCATAGGGTCAGTCTGAAAAGAGATGTAGTGGAAATTATTTATATTATTGAATAGCTACAGCCAACAAACATTATGCTTATGATTATAAATGCATTTATTTGTAGATATTGCATGGCATTTACTTCCATACATTTTAAATGAAGATGCCAAGGAGCCATTACTTCAGGTAACCAATGTGATTGTTATATGCAACAACGTGCTCTACAGTCAAACTGTTGTACATCCACATAGCTCTTCCCACCTGTTTGTCAACTCTTTGTCTTAGGTTATCCTGTACAATGCAAAATCTCTTTTCATTGCACTTATTCATGTATCTTCTACCTCCTTTCCCAAATCTGAAGAATTGTAACCTGCTACTCAGGACTCCATATTCTAAGATGTCTGTATAATTCAGTCATTCCTTTTACAAGTTCAAAACACTACTGTACATGTTCCTTTAGTTTATAGCAGCATTTTAAAAATTGTCATAGCTGAACATGTTATTGTAACACTGACAAGTGTCCTCTTCACCTCAAAGATATGAGTTCAAGGCAACGATACTATTTTCAGTTTATAATTGTTTTGCATGGCATGCTTCCATTTTACTCATCCTAGCCTAACATGTCAGTCAGTCACTCATAATTTCTATTTTATCATGTACCCATTATTTGTAAGTTAGTATAAATGCTTATTTTCTGATTATGGTCATTTTACTGGGGTGCATGCCAAAAGAATAAAGCAATGGCTATTGAAACAGTTTCCAGTGAAACCAGTACATTGAGACCACCCAATAACACACAAAGATCCATTGTCATTAAAAAAAAAAGAAAGCCCCCCCCCCACATTCCCAGTATCCAATACTTAAATATATTAATTCCATGGTCACACATCCACAGGGGAAGGACAAAGACTGCCAAAATAATAAATTGCTCATACACCCCAAATACAGGACTCCACAGCATAGTCCAGTTGTAGCCACATTTGAGAGAACACAATAGTCACACTGGTCACTCCCTCACACCCAAACATTCCAAACTAACACACAGCAGCATGGATCACATACATGCTATAAGAAATATTGACAACAGCACCAGCACTGAAATTCTCATTCAATCTATGTGGCACCTGAAAAAAAGGTTTCAGTGAAACAGGCAGTAGTGAAAGCACATGATCTCACTTTGCTGTGCTTGTTCATTGTACAGGTTGAAGCTCTTCCACTGCTGATAACACCAGGTTATTCACACATCCTTGCATGTTACCACATTTTTCAGGATTATGATTTCCATGATGAAGTTCACAGTGGTAGTAAGCTGAAAAGGGTAGACCAGACTTTTCTCCTCACTAGCAAAACTCCTATAACATGGGTGCAAGGAGGGAAATAAAATGAAATGAAACCTAGATTGAGGTAACGTCCATAACGTTTCATATTTGTTGTCCTCCATCTCACCTTCCTTCTTGTTGGTTGGGTTTGGAGCCAATCCTCAGCTCTGACTTGGCCGTATACTATAGCTTGAGAGCTTTTTACTGGCTTGAGGCTAGCCCTTATCCCAACATGCCCAGCGGTAGTTACCCAGATCTCATTTATATACTGGAGCAGGAGATAATACTACCACTCTAGAAAGCATACTCTTATGGGCCACAACTAACATTAAACTAGAGATATACATATTAGGGGATGTGAACATCGACTGGAATAGAATCAATAACAATAACCCCTCCCTATCTAGCAATCAATTTAATTTCAAGCAACTAATAAACAACATCACCAGACCTAACAGAAACAACCCCCCCAGGGTCCACTCTGGACTGGATCTTAGTCTTCCACCCAAAAAGATCTCTCACTCTGGTATAATACCAGACACTATGAGTGACCATCTCCCAGCCTTCATTCACCGAGCTACTCACCAGTCCCCTCACCAACACCAATACACTCATACTCGTAACCTTACTAATTTTAACCCTTCTATACCCTTAAACTAACAAATTGGGACAACCTAAAATCTCTTCCACTAGATAAGGCCTTAGACTTATTCAATACTACCTTCCTAGGCATCTTAAACACCCAAGCCCCACCTAGAACAAAACGAATAAAACCCAGCTCCTCCCCTTGGCTAACAAAGGACACCAAAACACTTATGCTACAAAGGGACAAAACCTGGAAACTTTACAACAAAAATAAGCACCCTGCTACCCTCCTTAAATATAGGCAACTCTGCAGTCTAACCAAAAAGCATGTTACAAATGATAAAAAATCTTACTACTCCAAACTGCAGTCTACCCACACTAAAAATCCTACACAATTCTGGAATTCCATTAACTCTCTTTTACACCCTGGTACCAGATACAATCCCTGTCCTGACATCAACAAAACTGACATAGAAATTGCCACCCTTTTTAACTCCTTTACAAACTCTATAGCTGACCTTACTAAGACCTTCTCCAACCACATCTCTTCCCCTCCTCCCAATCCCACTTCCCCTTCCTCTTCCCAACCCTCCACTCCTAATCCCCCCCTTTTTATCTAAAACCCGTCTCAACCACCTACATCAAAAAGCTTCTTTCGAAACTAAAGCCATGCTCCAATGTCCCTGACAATATTCCCTCACTCTTTCTCAAGCTCGCAGCAGATGGTATTGCCATCCCCATCAGCATTCTCATCAATAGGTCTATCCAAGAATCTTATGTCCCCAAATTATGGCGTGCTACCTTTATCTTACCCCTCCACAAAGGAGGCAAAAATAATAGCATCTCTAATGTCCAACTAATAGCCATTCTTTCCCCAATTTCAAAAATCCTTGAAAAATGCATCCACCAGCAACTCATGCCCTACATCATCAATAATAAACTCCTCACCCCTATATAACACAGCTTCCATCCTGGCCACAGTACAATAACTGCTCTCTTCTCTTTCTTAGACATAGTCAACCATGCCCGGGACTCTGGAAATATTGTTTCCACTGTCCTTCTCGAACTTTCCAAGGCATTTGACACTGTCTCTCATACCCATCTTCTGCATCACCTTTCTAACCTCAATCTCTCCCAAAAAGCCCTTACATGGTTCTATAGTTATCTCTCTGATAGATCCCAGGCTGTGAAATGGAAAACTGGTACCTCAACCTTCCTTCCTACCCCAACCAGGGTCCCCCAGGGGGTCTATGCTCGGACCAATGCTCTTTAATATATTTATCAATAGTTTTCACACTGCAATTCCAAACATTCAAATAGTGCAATATGCAGACGACTCCACTTTAGTCTGCTCTGCTCATAGCCTTCCCGAGCACCAGGCAAAAATACAATTGGCCTTCACAACTACAGAGTACTGGATGCTTCCAAACCATCTCTCCCTTAATGCCAATAAATCCAAAATTCTTCTTTTCTCCCCCTCAAAAGCCCTCTCTCTCAGCAAACAATCCTTCAATATCATCAGCCATACCAACTCCACTATAGAAGTTGTTCCTTTTGCTAAACTTCTAGGGGTTACCATTGATGAACACCTGAAGTTCGATACAGATGTCCAACTAAATATTAAGAAAATTAATCAGAAACTTGGTATGCTATACAGAAACTCTCACTTTCTCTCCCCTTCTACTAGGCAAACTCTCGCTACTACCTACATACTGCCATCACTACTGTATGGTGCTCCACTACTAACAAACCTCTCTTCCACCATCTCTGCAAAACTAAGTATCTGTTACAACAAAGTCTCTAAATTCGCTACTAACTCTAACCACTCCTCCCATCATTGTACCTCTCTCCAGATGCTTAACTGGCTAAAGCTTCCCAACTACCTTGACTGCCTCCAACTCACTGCAGCCCACAAATTAATCTTTAAACCTACTGCATGCCCTGCTCTATCAAATATCTTACCATCTTACACACCTCACAGACCCCTGAGATCTGCCCAACAAAATCTACTTTCTGTATACAAACCAAAACGTCCCGCTGGCCAGTTTCTACAATCATTTTCCTTAGCCAAAAAATGGAACTCTCCCACCCTCTCTACGAATCTCTAAAAACTTTGAACACTTCAAATCCCAGCTCCATCCCTACCTTTCCCATAATTGGAAATGTAATTGCACCCTATGTACCTAATCTTGCTAGTGTCCCTATTCTGCTAATTCTCTCCTATACATGTACTTCCACATGTACCTCTACACCTTGCTGTTTTTCCCTCTACAGCTTCCCCTTTCTCAATCTAACATACTATAACATCAAAACCTTGAATGTATATAATGTAAATACTGTACATAGTTTTGTAACTCTACTCTCTCTCCCTATCTGGAAATGTTCTCTTTTCTTTCTACCTACATACTAAGTTCAAGCTAAGAGATGCTGCTAACTAGCTAAATTAATCATCTCTGACACGTGTGTACTCCACTTTTGCTACTAAACAACTGCTTCTCTCTACTTACGCCAGATTCTTTTTCTTCTAAACAACCTCCTCCTTCTCTACTACTCAGCTTCCCCTCTCTTCTCTCACCAGAATCTTGAATTTATACTTAGTACACATTACACGTTCCTCCTTTATTTCTTCCACATTCTACAAAACCTATACTTCTATCTTTCAAATATTCAGTCTTTGCAAATATTAACAGAAGAGTTACAATATCATAGTTTTTAATATTTTGTCAGCTTACTCTGCTGCCTCAATTCAACTGTATGCTGTGCAAATGACTCTCT
This sequence comes from Protopterus annectens, assembly GCF_019279795.1. NCBI lineage: Eukaryota > Metazoa > Chordata > Ceratodontiformes > Protopteridae > Protopterus > Protopterus annectens. The sequence continues at coordinate 790,748,809 of NC_056743.1, forward strand.
AATCAACTACATATATGTCATGAAGAGTATTCATTTTTTTTCAATTGTAATTTGCTGTTTCTCAGTATATAATTCTACATTTATTTTAAATTATCATATGTTTGATTTACTTGTATGTATTATGGAGCTTTTCTCCCCGGGCCTCCACTGAAAACGGCCTCTTTGAGCCCAGTGGACCTCCCCGGTTATCAACCTGGAAATAAATAAATAAATAAAATAATGATAACCCACCAGATTAAATAGGCCCAATTTTTACTAAACGTACTTATGAGGAAAGGACCTACATATGAGTGTGTAATCATCACTAAAGAGAAAGGAAGGAAAGACTAGGTCTAACCAACTGGTAAGCAAAAGGGTACTCAGTCGGTGTAGCCAAACAAAAGGGAAGAAAAACTCGTCTCAACCCTCCAGGAGGGGGAAGGAGGGAGGGACGCAAGAAGGAAGGTGAGATGAAGGACAATAAACATGAAACGTTATGGTGAGTACATAATTTCTTTATGTTATGTTGTCCCCATCTCACCTCCATTCTTGCTGGTTGGGATAGCGTTCCCAGTACCTATATCTTGGGTGGCTCACTGGAAAAGACTCTTCAGGGCAGTGGAACCAAAGGATGCCCTGTTCTGGGAGGCCAAATCTACTTTGTAATGAAGGATAAAGGTATGAGGATTAGCCCATGTAGCTGTCGCACAGATTGAATCTAAAGGCAGTTTGGCCTGAAAAGCAATAGAAATAGCCATGGCCCTAGTTGAGTGTCCTTTAATTTTTCCTGGAAGTTCTTTGTTCCGCAAAGCATAGACATGGATGATAGTATCTGAAAGCCACTTTGATAAGGTCACTTTAGAGACTGGACAACCTTTCTTGCTGTCTGCAAAGGATATAAACAATTGGTCAGATTTTCTGAAATCCTTAGTCCTGTGTAAATAAAAATGCAACTGTCTATAAACATCCGATTGATGGAGCTTATACTCTGCCTTGTTGCCATAATTGGGGAAGGATAAAGGAAGCTCTATGGATTGATTTAAATTGTGTTCTGAACACACCTTGGATAAGAAGGAGGGACTGGTTCTGAGCGAAACTCTATCTTTGTGGAAAATCAAGTATGGGTGATGAATAGATAAGGCTTGTAACTGAAACCCTCCTAGCTGAAGTAATAGCAGTTAAGAAAAAGGTCTTCCATGTCAAAAATTTCAAAGGACAAGAAGCAGTTGACTCAAAGGGGGGGAGAATGAGAGTCTCTAAAACTAGATTTAAATCCCTGAGGGGGAGAGGTTCTCCTACTGGAGGTCTTAAGAGGGTAGTACCTCTTAGGAATGCTTTACATAGCTTGTGGGACATGATGTTAGATCCCATTTTTCTTACATGAAAATTATAAATGGCAGCTAACTGAACTGGGATAGTAGCTGCCGCTGCTCTTCATTCAAATGTTTCAGCAAGGAAATCCAAAATCTTAGAAATGGGGGCAGTAAAAGGATCAATGTTGTTCTTTTTGCCCAACAAGAGAACCTCTTCCATTTACTAGCATAAAGGTTTCTTGTAGTGGGTTTATGGGATGAATTCAAAATGTGTTGAACTGCCAAGGAAACATATGGGAGCCTGGCTAAGACCGGAAGTGGAGAAATCAAGCTGTCAGTTTGAGAGTATGGACGGAAGGGTGGAGAGCACCCGACTGATGCATCAGGAGATCTGGAACTGGGTCTAGTATGCAAGGCTCCCCTTGCAGATGAGGCTAGAGGAATGGGAACCAAATCTGTCGAGGCCAGTAAGGAGCAATGAGGATTAACTTGCAACCGAACGACTGTGCTTTCTGAAGAACCTTGGGGATCAGGGGGAATGGTGGGAAGGCATAAAGCAGTCCCAAGGACCAATCGTGAACCAGTGCATTCCTGGGTGACTGTCCCGCTGATGGGACTATGGCAAAGTAGCTGCTGCATTTGTTGCTGAGGGGAGTGTTGAAAAGATCACAGCATGGGTGGCCACATTTGCAAAAAATCAGCTCTGCAACTTCCTGTTTCAGGGACCACTCATGAGGCATCAGAACAGTCCTGCTGAGCTTGTCCCATTTCAAGTTAGATTTCCCTGGAATGTGCATTGCGACCAGAAAGTGTTGGGAAGACATCACCCATTCCAATACTCGTAGAGCCTCTCAGCACAAGGGATAGGACGTGGTTCCACCCTGTTTGTTGATGTACCATACTATCGACATATTGTCTGTCTGAATTACTATAGTCCCTGTAGATAGAGAGTCTTGAAGTGCTTGCAATGCCAGAAGCACCACTCTCATCTCTAGGACATTGATGTGCAAGTGGTACCCATGTTCTTGCCAAGTCCCTTGAACAGTCTGTCTCAGATTATGCCCCCCCCCACCCTATCTGGGAAGCATCCTTGGACACTGTGGCTATGGGTTGGGGGGTTAGAAATGGTCTACCCATTGATACCAAAGGGGAGTGAAGCCACCATGCTAAATTCTTCTTGCATGACTCCGTGATCCAAATCTGATGTGACATTGGTAAATCCTGGAATGACCAATGAGCTAACAGGAGCCACTGCAGAATTCTCATGTGGAAGTGCACCATAGGGACCAAGGTAATCGCTGCAGCCATCAAACCCAAGACCATGAGGATGACTCTTGCCTGGATTCTCTTTATTTTCATGAGGAATAAAACTTGACGATGAATGGTTAACACTCTTTCGTGGGGCAGTTTTGCTATCATGGCCCTTGTGTCTAAATCTGCCCCTATAAATGTAATATACTGCCAAGGCAACAAGGCAGACTTTTCATAGTTTATGGTGATGCCTAGTTGTGTACAGGTGTGAATAGTGGAGTCCCATGGCTCGATCAGTAGATGTTTGGTGGTGGCAGTGAGGAGTCAGTCATCTAGATATGAAAACACCTGGAATCCTAGACACCTCAGATGAGCCATGACTACTGCCATACATTTGGTGAACACCCTGGGGGCTGTGGTGAGACCAAAGTGCAGAGCTCTGAACTGGTAATGATTGGCTCCCAGCTGGAAGTGTAAGTACCTCCTGGACTGCCTGTCCATTTTTATATGGTAGTATGCATCCTGGAGATTGATGGAGCACATCCAATTGTCCTGACCCAAAAAGGGAAGAATGGACTGCAGTGTTATTATCCGGAACTTTGTTTTCTTGACTGATTTGTTGAGTTTGCTGAGATCCAAAATGGGCCTCCAGTCCCCTGTCTTTTTTGGAACTAAAAAGAACCTTGAGTAAGTGCCAGATTTGATTTGGTCTGCGGGGACTTCTTGGATGGCTCTTTTTTCTAGCAACCTTTGAACTTCTAGGTTTGCTTGATCCTGACGACTGGGTGGAACATCTGGGATTGAGTGCTGATTTGTTGTAGGGGTGGTTGGGAGAAAGAAATTTTGTAACTCTTGGATATTATCAACAGTACCCATGTATCTTCTGTGATGGTTTTCAGGCTTTTGGGTACTGGGATAATCTGCCCCTGACTGCCTCCAGAGGCAGACAGTTGGGCCTCCTTTCAGGAGCCCTGGAAAGGCCTGCCAGAGAAGATATCTGTTGGCCTGATTCTGTGCCCCCCCCCCCCAATGCGGGATCAGGATCTCCCATTATTATTTCCCCCTCTGATCCTGGGGGAAAAATCTCCATGTCTGTCAGACAAAACTCCCTGGGATTTTCTGAACCACATCTTCCCCCTCTTCTGATTCTTGGGGTAAGGTCTAGAGGGAGTGGAAAAATGTATTCCCACAGCAGAGAGAGAGTTTTGCCATCCCGTTAACACCTGGTAAGAGTCTCTCTTACCTGAGGCCCGAACAGAGATGAGTCATCAAAGGGGGTATTGGTAAAGGAGAACTTGAAGGGCTCCACAAATTGACAAAGGCGCATCCAGGAGTGTTTATGCAAAGTAACTCTTGTGCCTGCTACCCTACTTGTTCCATCTGCTGTGTAACAGATCAGCCACATGGTGGAGTTAACTATAGATGTCAAGGTCACAAGCTGTGAAGCCGCCTTGCTTGTAGCTCCTTCAGCTGTAGGATCCTGTAGGGTATCTCCTAGTTCCTTTAGGAGATCCCTTTGAAGGTGTGTAAAGTGGGACAAAAAATTCAGTGACCTGAGAGTAAAGGCCACTGAAGCAAACATACGCTTCCTATACCTGTCCATCGTACGAGACTCTTTGTTCTGTGGATGGACAGAAGAAGAAGTCTCCGCTAATTCTTTCTTGGTGGCTGTCACCACCAACATAGCATCAACAGGCACACCCTTAGATAGAAAAGACCTATCCTCTGATGCAGTTATTAATTTATTGGGCCTTCTCAGAACTGGTTCCATAGTGTCTGGGGAGCTCCACACCTTCCGAGTCACTAAGGCCAGCAGAGGGTCGAAAGGCAGAGACACCCAAGAGGTGGAGGGTCAGGAACCAAATGTATCCAGGTACACAGACTTGTCCTCAGAATGGGCAAGGGATTTCCAGCCACCCCTCTGTCTAAGGATTTCCAGAATGTCTGAAAAAGTGACATCCTCAGAGGGGGACCGTGGGGACCCTTCTGAGTCCTCCAAGTCTGTGTCTGAAGTGAGAGAATCAGAGGAGTCCAAATGCTTCCTCTTGCATTTTCTCTTCTAAGGGACCTTCTCCGAGGGGTGCTCAGGGGAGGTTTCAGTAGAGGTGGGGTCACCCAATGGGGCATCCTGGAGCATGGGTTCCCTACGCTTGGGGGGGAGGAGGAACGGAGGCAGACTCAGGCACCAAAAGAGTAGGAACCAATAGAGCCGAGGGTGGAGTGGTCTCAGAGAACAGCATGCTCCTCATCACCTCAAAGGCACCGCTGTTCTGGCCCAAAAGAGCCCCTGGCTCCAAAGAGCCTGTAGATCTCTGAAACAAGGGTGATTGCTCTGAGGCTGATGTAGGAACCGAGCTAACCTGTGCCGAAGCCCTGAGAGGGAGAGCGAGGTCAGACAAGGGTCTGATGCCACTTCCCCCCTGGGAGCCGATGAGAGAGTATCGGCCCCCAGATCCCTCAATAGGCTGAGACAATGAAGAGATCAGAGCGGTAGTTGGAACCGATAGACTAGTGGTAATCAGAGCCGATGGTTCCACCACAATGACTTGGAGTTGGAGGAGGAATCGATAACGGTGTGGGTTGGGCTGTCGGTGCCAATTTCTTGTGGGCTGGGATCATTAATAATTTAGCTAATGCCTGTGTCTTCAGAAGCCTCTTCACCACCCTCTCCACATCATGATCTGAAAGCCTGGCTGACTGAGAGCAATGAGAGGAAGACTGATGACTACCTGCCACAGATTGCAAAAGCGGGGACTGTGGAACAGACCACACCAGCTTTAGAGAGAGTGACCTGGTTCTTTTGTGAGTCCTGACTGGCTCTGAAACCACTGATGGAGCTGCCGTAGAAAGAGCTTTGTTGGAACTGACAGTCTGATTTGACAAACTCGCAAGTTTATCCTTAGATTTAGAAGGCTCCAACATCGGAGCCGACAAAGATGATGGCTTAGGGGACTTTTCCTGTTGTTTTACGGGCTGAGAACCCACAGTAGAAACATCAACTTGGCTCTTTAGTAAGTCTTTCAAAATCAACTTATTTTTTCTCTCCTGCATGACTTGAGAACTAAAAGCATGACATATAGAACATGAGTCCTGCAGGTGTACAGCTCCTAAGCAATAGACACAGCTTATGTGCCCATCCGGAAGGGACATCTTCTGGCAACATGAGTCAGACTGTTTAAAACCCAAAGGTTTTGACTCTTTAGGATCTTTGGACATGCTAGCAGTAACCAAAACAGTATCAAAGAGAAACACCAACAACAGCAACAACAACAACACTAAAATGAACTTTAAACTTTTTTTTTTTTTTTTTTTTAACAGGAAAATAGAAGGGAGGGAAGGGGAAGAGCTTCTAAGTTAAACAGTGACTCCCCCAACCCGGGAGAGCCTCTAACTTAAATGGCTACTCCTATAAGGAAAGAGAAAGGGAAATGAAAAAAAAACCCTCAAACAAAGACAGGGCTGAGAGAAAGGGAACAGTGAACCCTCTAAGTCATATGGGTTCAAGGGAACAAGTTAGGCCTAAAGGAAAACGATGGCCACAACAACAAAAAGGGAGCAGCGGAAAGGTCAGAAAAGTGCTAACCTAAGATGAAACAAGCTCTAACACTAAACTAACAGAAATTAGCTGTCTGAATCCAAAAACGTACAAAATATAACAAGGAGAAGAAAATACTTAGCCTGAGCCAGTATGAGCAATCTTGATGCTGCAAGCGGCAAATGAGATTTGGGTAACTACTGTTAGGGATGTTGGGATAGGGGCTAGCCTCAAGCCAGTAGAAAGCTCTCGAGCTATAGTATACGGCCGAGTTGGAGCCAAGGATCAGCTCCGAACCCAACCAGCAAAAATGGAGGCGAGATGGGGACAACATAACATCATGTATTATTTAATAAAATACAAGACAAAATGTATGGCTTAGTTAAGAACTTTTGTCCTTTCATACATCAGACTTCTTCAGAACTAAACCATTACCTCCTATCTAGGGTTTAAAAAGTAATACCAATTGATTGATTAACCAATTAAATGGTCAACAAAATGATCTCTCTCTTAAAGGGACATTCTTTAAATATCTAATGGATTAAATACAAATACCTCTAACAATAAATAAGTACATAAATATAATACATGCTTCATAATAAAATATATAACTAAGATCAAATTTATTGTGGAACAACTTTAAAATATAAGAAAATGAATAATAATATTCACAGAACATTATGTGCTATTATACCTCTATCTTGTTTAAAATAATACCATGAATATTTGTAAAAGGAAGATAGAACTATCCAACAAAATATGACACTTATAGTCTAGCCACTCTCATTTTTAAGACAGGACCAAAGGATCTTGACTTGTTTAACACTGTTGGCATACTGGCTCCAAGAAATATTTATTTAGTCATTTTATTTTATTTTATGTTTGTTTACCGGGACAGTCCAACTGTGTGGGAAATCCATTTTTAGTGGAGGCCCAAGTTGAAAAGGCCCACTAATTACAGAGAAAGCATAATCTAAGAAACTACACTCATATGATGAGACAACAAAAATAAACCCACAGAGAATACATAATATAAGAAAATAAAAGCTTAAGTTGGGACCATGAAAAAAGTCCCATAAGTTACAAAGAATACTTATGTAATATAAGAAAAATACAAAACATATGATGAAGATGATCAACTTTGGCTCCTTTGGTCAATAATAACCTTAAATGTGTTACATAGAACATCACACAATTAGAGAAACAACATCACACTTATGTACAAAGAACATTATAAGATTTAGAGAAACAAAGTTAGAGCTGTACCTTAGTGGTTAGAAAAGTAGGAGGTTTAAGGGTAGCTTGGTAAATTCAATATTTGTTATTGGAATTTCTCAGTAAGGATTAAATAGAGACAATGTTCAGTCAGGATTTAGACAAGAGCAAAGTCAGGCGTTAGATATGTGGGACTTGAGAAGTGTTTTAAATTTTGGGGGTTAGCAGTGGTTAGTATATGTTGGGTGGTCAAATTCCATGTCCTGGAGATGCAATTGGAGTAGAGACAATCTCCATAGAAGTTGTTGGCCTTAGTGACTTGTAACAGAAGCTTGTCAGAAGATTGTATTAGATTGGGGTTTAAATAGGTCTTGAAGAACTGGGCATTTTTCGGACTGATATACTATGTTGTGAGCAATTGTAAGTTGGGGGAGTGTAAGCAGGTTGGGTAATTCCAACCAGTTTAGTTGTTGTAAAGCCTTACAGTGGTGTGATCTGTATGAGGAGTTATTAGCAAATCTAGCAACCTTGTTATAGCAGGTGTCTAGTTTAGCTAGATCGGTTTATCTTCAAGCTGGTGAAGATGGAAGATGCCTAGAGGAGGGGAGACAGTGAGTGAGTCCTGGCAGTAGATAGGTCAGTGAGATATGGTTTAGATCTGTAGGCAGAGCCTAGTTTTATGTGTACATTCTTTATAACAGTTGACAGATGCTTATTGATTTCATGTTGTTATCAATTATGATGCCAAGTAGCTTGCTGTGTGATACTGGTTCAGCCTTGGTATTATTAGCTGAATAGATATGGAAGGGTGAATGGTGGTCAGAGGGATTATTATTTCAGAAGATCATTAGTTTTGTCTTATTGGGATTGAGGATTAAGTGAGAGTTAACAAGCCAGGATTCTACCTCAGAGAAGGCAAGCTGTTTTTTTTTTTCTTGAAGTTTAAAGAGGAAGGTGGCTGCACAGATGAGTCCAATACAACTCTGAGTATTCAAGTCTAGTTTCCTGCTGATCACCTTGTGGGTCAAGTGTAACCTTTTTCCAGTACAAATAATAAAAATGTGCTGTCGGCACAAACTTTCTTGAATTTAGCCAGGGTGTTATTGTCTACTCCTTCTTTAATATCATATAAATGTGCTTTTTTTAAGGTTCTTTTAGTTTTTCCAACATAAAAGCTGGGCGTATATTACAATTAGCTAAATATATAATTCCCTTACTATTACAGTTATTGTATTTCTTAACTTTTAAGTACCTATAACATAACGATAAAAAACATTCTGATTTTTTTCAAAATATAGGGACATTGTTTACATGATCCACACTCAAATATTCTAATCTATGTTTTACTAAGTGAGTGTGGACACTTAACTGTGGTATCATATAATTCTTAAAGATTTTTTGCTCTTTTTGTATACTATTAAAGGGGTATTCAAGAAAACCATTAAAGTATAGGGAATTGATCTAAACATCTCCCGATATTTCATAATAATATCTTTAACCAGCTTAGTATTATAATTATAATCTAAGAATAATGTTCTATTAAAATCCATCAACCTTTTAGAATTAGTCTGGGGGTCTTCTTCTGTTGTAATCTGATGCGATGGAATCCCAAAATCAATAAATGAAGAATCTTTATTCCCCCATCCTTCTATCACTTCATCCTTAATAGCAATAATAAAATACTCTGGATACCACTTTTCAATAAATAAATTAGTAATAAAATCACACTCCAATAAAAAAATACTATACTGAGATGTCATCCTTGCTGCATGAATAAATTGATCTTTGACAATATTTCTTTTCTGAAACAGAGGGCACTCACTAGAAAAATGTAAATATGAATTTGAAAATGTCTCTTTTCCATATATCCTTGAATTATATTTTTCTGAACAATGTCTTTCATGATAATTACATCTAAAAACTGAAGCTTGTTTTCATATAATTGATGAGTAAAGTTAAAAAAAGAAATAGGGTGCTTCATATAATCCTAAAATTGTGTGAGTTTTTCTCTACCACCTGTCCACAAAATGCATATATCATCAAGAAAATATGTATAAATATAACACCAAACATTATAAGGAGTGTCCAAAATGTACTTCCATTGCCAGGTAAGTAAAACAAAATTAGCAAATATGGAAATGCATGCCACTTCCATAGCAACTTCACTAACTTGCCCTAAAAACTCTCCTTCACAAAACACACAATTACTTTTTAGTGGTAGTTCCAGAAAATGGGTTAGTAATCTTAAATAATTAGCATTCAAAAACTTGCATGTGGTAAGAGCACTTCAAACCAATCCATTGCAATGGCATGCACTATCACTGAGAATAAATCCACTATGTCAGTCATAACAAACATAGCTTCTTCCATAAAGGTAATTTTTCATATTCTATCTAAAAAATACCATGAATCCTTTATGATATGAGACTTGTTATCATAAAATATTTTTTTAATATTATATCAATAAAGACAATAAAGGATACTTCTTAGAGCCATTGGCTGCTACAATTAAATAATGGGGGTAGTCCTGAATAGCTTTATACACTTTGTGGATTCCAAAAATGGCAGGAATTCTAGCGTTTTCTGTGTTAAGAAAATCAACTGAACCTTTGTAAATTATTCCTTGTATTAAAAGATTCTCCAAAGCCATACTATATTATGATAAGCAATAGTAACTTCATTTTTTGAAACAGGATTATATTTGTCACCTCCATACAACATAGTCATCATTTTACCAATACAACCCACAATTTTCATAAAGACCAATCCACCTCCTTTATCCAGTTTCATAAAACAAATGAATTTGTTTTTAATTCTAATAAAACCAGTCTCTCTCCTGCATTCAAATTAAAATGCCATGTTTGTGTGTATTAAAGAAAACTCTAATATCATATTCTACCAAAGCCTCAAAATTCTGTGACTTGGAATGCAGTTAAATGTACTTTTCTTCTGTAAAAGAGGCTCCTCTGAAATCATCACACTAGTTTTAAATACAATTTCCAGATTAATTATTCTAGGAAATGATTTTAAGTCATTGAGCGTATTACTAATATTAAGGAAATGGGATGAAACAAAAGAAAAACCTTTTTAATTATAGAAAAATGTGTATCATTAATACTTATGTTAGGATAACTATAAAGCTTGAAATATTCTTTTGTAACACCACCCCATTTACCATAATGGAGTGTACTATCTTAGAAGTATGCGGGAAATCCACTATCCTTTTTTCTTCTTCCTCCCCTTCCTTAGCCTTTCTTATTTTTTGGGTTTGCTGAAATTGAGTCATATACTTCCCCTTTGGTCAGGACAGTGATTCTGAATTCTGTGGGAATGTCTGAGGGGAACTCTAAAGAGTCATTTATTTTCACATTTGAGTTGGTCTCCTCTGTTTCATTATAATAATTTTGATTAATATTAAGACCATTATCAGCTACATCTATAACAGAATTCTAAGCAGGTCTTGACCCTCCTGGTCCCCATGAAAAATATGTCCTTTCAATGTATACACATTTTTATTGTCATAACCTTTCCTATCTCTCTCTCCATTTTTTTAAATTTTCTGTTTCTTGGCTAAATTACATCTCTCATCAACCTAACCTAAAACAGCATAATATTTGTCTTGATATCCCTTCAATGAAAACAATAAATCCTTAGAGATAGCAGCATTCAGTTTGTTAACATCAATAAATAAAACTGTCTTTAAATGTTCATTGTTCCTAATAATAGCTTTCATCAATTCAAAGCCCCATTTATCAAACATTTTCACCAGTTCCAAATGGAACTTACTTCCTACAATAATATTTTTTGTATATTTAAACACTCAAGTCCTTTAGGTACTTGTTTCTGCATAATGCATTCCTTTAAAAACAATTATCTAACATAATACTATGATATTTGTATAATTTTTCCTGTAAATGCTTTAACATGTCCATACAAGTACCGGAGTGATCATTTGTCTCTGGTACCTGAAAGGAAACTTATGTATTCAACCAAGTTCCAAAATCTATATGACAATATTTTGTAAGTCCAAAACAGGATTTGCATCAATATGGATCTGTTGTGTCCTCAAAATGTCTTTCAAGGCAATCTCAATTACATGGTCATGTGCCTCCCTTCTTCAAGACCACAGAACACATGCAGACAATGTTTCCTAACATCTATGGCCCCCTCCAATATCTATGCAAGGAGAAAAAGTTCACCAACAGTCAAGAAAAAACTCTTCACTTTTCTTCCCAAATCAGAAGTTTGACTATAGGATGAAGTCTCCTTTCTGTCATAGGCTTCTCCGGGGAGACAGAAGACTGTTTATTTATGTATTTATTTACTTATTGATGTTTGATTACTGGGAAAGTCTGAGTGAGTAAGTGCCCATTTTCAGCAGAGGCCTAGGGAGAAAAACTCCAAAGTATTACAAAAACATTTTAAGAACAGTAATTTTACAATCTTCAAAAATAATATAAAAAAATCTACAGTTTAAATTATTATACCAATTTAGACATAATGTGAAAACATTGGTTAATAGTAGATATAACTTATATGACAATGATTTAATAAGAGAAATGTTAGCCAGTTTATACAGAAACTGTTATTAGTATAATACAAACAAAAAGTGCAACATGGAATGAGAGGAAAACAGGGTTATGGCATATTTAGAAAGATAGTTAGGGGAGAAAAATGTATTGAAGTAAGTAAGTGAGTGAAGAAGGGAGAGTAAGAAGCTGTAAGGTATAAATACATGCATGTTAATATTTAGGAATACAGTTTATCTTGGGGTTGAACAAGAACAGAGTCAGATTCTGTTTAGGAAGTCTTACAGAATCGCTTTAAAGGACTTGCAGGAGGGTATTGATCTGATAGCTACAGGTAAGGAGTTCCATGCCTTAGCAACATGGTATGAGTACAGACCATGTCCAGCAGATTTGATAGGTTTTTGGACACAGAGCAGTTTTTAGTCATTGAATCATAATGACCGACTGGGATCATATTTGTCTAGAATGGTATTTAGTGCTGGACATGCAGATGGATGCTGGATAATTTTACAGGTGGTAAGAAGCTGTGTATGTTATTTGATTAGGTAGTTCTAACCAATTTAGCCTTTATAGTGTTAAACAGTGGCGGATTCTGAAAGTTTTTTGCTGCAAATTTACCAACTTTTTATAGCATTGTTCAAGTTTTTTTTTTTTTGTGATGCCTGGAGGTTAGTAAGGATGGGAGGACAATAAAGCAGTGAGGGGGGAAGGTAAGTAGCAGCAAGTGTAGTTTTAGTTGTATTGCTGAGAAGGTTTATAGATCTGTGAAGCATCCCTAGTTTTTGTTGTGTTTTTTATACAATTTTGAATATGCAGGTCAAATACAACACTATCATTCACTAAGGGATCACTACTAAATCCTGAATACTTACAATACCGAAGACCGGAATCCTGATACCAGATTCCTGAAAGATGAGAAGACTGGAAGACCAGAAGCACAAAATTTAAAATACTGAACACTACACTAAACATACACCACACACATGCACACACCTTCACCCAAAACGCAAACACACAAGCCTACACTTCAGAAAAGCAAGGGGGGCAAGCCCGCCTGCACACCCCCCTACTTAAATATTCTAACTCCAAGGTTGCACTATACAAACAAACACACGAAAACACCACCACCCACCTACATTCCCCACACACCCACATCACAGTCACAACACACACATACTTACACACACACACACTAAAGCCCGTTACCAACACAACCAAACATAGATACTTACCTAACCTCCTGACATCTCTGTACTTCGCAATTTTGAAATTCGCACTTCTGGTATTTCGGTCTTCTCGTCTTTCAGGTATCTGGTCTTGGGATTCCGGTCTTCGGTATTGTAAGTATTTGGGATTTAGTAGTGATCCCTCATTAACACCCCTAATAAGTGACTTCAGTGGCTGTAATAGTAGAGACGATTTTAAATGTTGTTTTTTGATGGGAGAGGGATCTGGGGGGAAAAGATGTATTTTTTTTTTTAGTTGAGCATTCAGCATAAGTTGTAAGTTACAATGCCATGTTTCTCTGCCTGTTGTAGCTTCCTATGTAATTTTTTGGAGATGGCCATGTTGTCAGATGAATGGTTAATAAGAGTGTAGGGTCATTTGCATATTGCATTAGGTTGATATTCTGTAAATATTTTATTTATTTATTTCATTTTCATTTGTTTACTAGGTAGGTGGTTTGGACTGTTGAGTCTTTTTAGCCATAACTCAAGCTCAAAGAGCACGCTTAGATAGTCAAAAGCAAGAATACAAACTATAAGCAAACTATATATATGCAGAATGCATGGAATACAGAAAGTGAAACAGTATTGTGACATAAGGTACATTATTCATGCATTTCATTCTGTAGTGACCCCCATCATGACCTGAATTGTTAAAAAGCTAGACAAATACATCACTTCATTCTATGATTACTTTAAGTTAAACAATTTGAAAAAATCAAATCTATATGGTTGTCCAGCAAAGTTTGGGATAGTCATCCCAATAGGGAGTAGAGTATGAAAGTGGGGAGAGTGGACTAATCAGGATGGCCTCTTAACATTTTTAAATCACGTAAGTACTTACAAGCTTGTCTAGACTCTAACTTATCAATCATGAGTAAGTCAAATCCTTGACAAATAAAGTGTAGAGGAAATTGCAGATTTTCTCTAATCAAACACATCTTGAAAGTGACATTTAGGAGTGTTTTTACATGACTTTTTGCTTCCATTTGTTGCTTATGGTGCCTTAGATTTTCAAATTTCATAAGATAAAATGTATTCCAGGTGTAATGCTTGTCCCCTATCCTCAGGGTTCTTTGCCCACAGCTGACTATACATAAATGTGCTTGTTCATCTATTGCACTATGAGCCTCACAGCTGGACTCTGGTATTTTAATTTCACAGGTCTTGAATAGCTTTTCTGCAATTCTTCTACCAGTCTCGATGCTCTTTGGGACCAACATCCTTGTATGTTATCTGTCCTGTTTGAAAGAAGGATCATCCCTAATATTTAGCCTGCTTCCTGCTTTTTTTTAAAAAAAGCAGCAGAGGGTTCAGTTTTCTAGTCATTTATTCTTGTCTGATCAGCTTTCACATAGATGATCTCTTATGAAAATTAAATGCACAAGTCACAGGAAGCAAACTAGATGATTTAAACTCGTTTATAAACAGACTTGCCAAACCTGCAAGTGACACAAATAAAAAAGCATTTTTGTAGAGGCCAGTCCCCATGCAACCCCCCCCCCCCCTTATGAGGTATGCCTTCCCCATCACACCTCCTGTATTAACAGTAACTCATGGTCTAAGGGGGAAGGAAAAACTCTCAGCCAGAGTACAAGAAGTACTCACACATGCTATGACCTTGCAGTAGAGTAAACAAATGGAAAACATTCTGGGTCTGTTCGGTTCATGGAATTGGGATCAAGGAAATTACACATGACTAAATACTTTTCATTGAATGGGAGAGCTTCTACAGTGCAATGCACACTTATTTGCAACTTTTCCTTCCTCTCTCCATTAATTCAAATTTATTTGGTGCATTGATGCTTATTCTGAGCTTTTACATTTAAATTTGTATGATGTTTTAATGTATTGTGGTTATCCTCTTCCAAGTTTAGTTTACATCATCAGTGTTTCTATTTATGAATTGCTTACGTGATACATATAGTAATTTATGTAATTTATAGTTACCTCTGTCCTCCTGTCTATCATTTGATGTTTTGTTATGCCAGATTTTTGGCCTGCTCCTGGCTGAAATTGTCCTGTTGATCAGCCTACTCAACTGTATCCCAACAAAGAAATAAAAAATGTCTTACTCGTCTCTTATTGTTTTACTTCTCTTTTTTGCTCATTTAATATAAAAATCCCTCAGCCATTTTTAGAATGACTGACAGACTTCTGAGCAACTGCTGAGCCTGTGTAATCAAAATAAGCAAATTATTCCAGAAGATGAGGAGGATATGACAGAGCAAATAAGTGTGCTTCCATGTGAATGGTAATGGCCTGCAATAACCAAATCATTCCAGTAAAATGTCATGAATAACATCTTATGAATTTCCAAACGTTAATCACTTGATGTTTGGCATCATCTCCCCAGAATAGCACAGCATCAAAGGAACAGGTTGTCATCACGGATAGTTCTTGTTTCCTTTGTTTTTTACTGACTCAATTAAAGATGCTTACATTTCCTGTGAATTCCAAGGACTTGGCCTTCAAAAATTGTTAATTAATCTGGGAAGTGTCTTTTCTGCTGTGCCAATAAATTATAATACCTGGATGTTATTAGGACTTGAAAGAGACTGGAAGTGACATTTTACAGTCTGATGTACTTGGATATTATTTAACATACATCTATCTCCCTATATATACATATTGATAGATATATATTTATATATCTTTTTATATCTCTCTTTATATAGATATAAGTGAGTTGTGTGCATGCGCGCGCATATGTGTGTGTGTGTGTGTGTGTGTGTGTATGGTCTTGCACGTATGAGCATGCATACATGTTTTTTCTGAGTGTATGCATATGAGTTCATCTGAAATGATAAAAACAGTATCTATGTATAAAAAATACAGATCTTTTTATTAGGGTCCTTGGACTCATTTTGAATCCTTCAACCTTCCAGCCTATCTGCTGACAATAAAGTAATCCACTACTATTTGCAGACAGCCCTTTGCTCACCACTAACTGCATTATGTTCCAGTAATACGTACTACCCATACCTGTCTTTCATACCATGTGTGTTTTTACTACTAAGCGAACTCTTTCCACCTGTTCCATATTTTTTATTTATTCATTTTTGACCTTTCATATGCCCAGACTCCTAAATCATCTTTAAAACTATTACAATTGGCTTGTGTTTTACCCTTGTCAAATAATTTTGTACTCCAGTATTTGTATTTCCTTATTGTATTATATATTCTTTTTTATGTAAGTTTACCTTTTCTCTCTCTGGGCTTCCACTGAAAAGGGGTACTGCATGGCCCAGCTGGACTTTCCTTGCAAATAAATAAATAACACTAAAACAAATTATACTGATTCTGATTAAAGTAATAGCAATTATTATATAATAATAAATACAGATTAGTACATTGTTTAGCATATCTTACTTTATTTCACATTTGATACTCTATAAATATTCCATGTAAATACTTGTATCGTAATTTGTTTTCAGTATCCATCTGTTGTTCATTTTATATACTCTGTAATACATTTGCTTCTCCTTGTATAACATTTTGTTTTGGGTTGTGTCTGAAAAGGGTCCTTAAGACGCACCTTGTAGATTAGCAAACATTAAATAAATATCCTTACTTTAATAAACTGAACGTGATTATTATTTTGTATTCATTTGTATGACAGGTAAGACAACTGGATACAACTGTCCTTTTTCAGGGGAGATGGGGAACACTTTCTGTGTAAGTAACTTGTTCATAGCCACATAGAAGCCTTACAAATGTGGAAAGAATTAAGGCCTGTACCCTTCAGTACAGGAAGGAGCTTGTTTAAAGCTCGGAACGTGTGCAGCCAGGCATAAAATACTGCTTAATTATCATTATAATAAAGTAATAACATTTAATATGTTATAATATATACAACTGATATTTGCAAAAAAAAAAAAAAAAAAAAATTGTGAGTCTGCATTTATTTTATTTGAGTTTCACAAGCAGGCAATAAACAGCCAGGCAAACATTCTGATGTTCAGTAATACAATCTCTATTCCATATCAGTTTGCTCTAAATAGGGAAAACATGTATTTTGAGTCATGAACACCTAATTTTAGGAATATTTGCAGAATAATGTAAAATGACAATTTTTAGTACATTAAGATAAGTATTATAGTCATTTTGTAAGTTAATTATTCACAGCCAAAAAATCTCTAATATCAAATACAGACTGGAAATGAGACAAGTGTTGTGCAGGTGACCAGTACTAATTTTTGAGGAGGTTGTTGTGTGAAGGACTGCACAGATAATCGGATATGTATTAAAACACTGGACAGCACTGGCTGTTTGAGTAAATGTTCATATAATTAAAGAAAGAAGTAGCAATAATTGGATAAATGACAGTAGGCTGCTCAATGGCTGCAGCAGTGCTACAGTAGGCTGGATGACTGATGTGATGGACATCACAACAAACTTGTGCTAGCATGGCCAAGTCAGTGCAAGTTAACAGCACAAGAAGGGCATCATAGTAGCCATCAGATGAACCACTGTGAGCATGACAACCCTATTCCTCATATACATGGTGAGCAAATATTGTTGATAGGGAAGTAGGAAAGGAGAAAAGAATAAGCAAAGATGGACACATATGGTTAACTATAAGGTATAAGGTGTAGGGGTTAAGATTCCTGCTCGGATCACAGTGAGCGACCCTGGCTACTTCAGCTATGGAGGAATGCAGGGCTCCAGCATTGGTGTGCTAGGAAGAGCAGCAGTTTCCTGTACTTTCTGCACAGATACTTTAGGAGGCACCTGCTTCAACAGCCTCTTTTATAAGATTTACAAAAAAGGGTAGGTGGGAAACATGGTAAGGGATGGCTCTGAATGGGACAGAAGAAGAAGGAGAGATAACAGAGAAATACATATAAACATAGAACAAAGACTCAGACAGACAGAGACTGTATGCCTACAGAAAGTGGTGAGGACAAAGGATGGACAATGAACATGAATAATGGAGGGAACCCACTAGGATGGAGATGGGGTGGAGTTCTGGCATGGTTAGATGACAGCCTGGCACAGAGGGTAGTAAACCCAGGCATTTGTAAACTGGCTTGATAGATGGGGCCTGCCAGTCATATGACTCCAACAGCCACAGTTGAAGGCACTCCACATTGCCAAAAAAGCATACAGTTGTTTGCTCGCCTCAACAGCCACCATCCTCTGCATCTGATGCTAGCAGACTAGATGAGACACTTCTATTCTGCTTTTGGAAAAGAAGTCTTCATTGCCACAACTGAAAAGTATATATAGAGGCCATCAGTGACCTCTTCAGAAACCTTTAAGTTAAAAGATGGTTGCCTTGCAGAGATGCAGACAGGTGGCCATTGGTGTTCATTGCACCAGCCAGATGCACCAGCCACTACATCCAAGGTGTCTGAAGCTTCATCTCCTCTTTCTCCAAAAGTGGACCTGCAGAAAGATAACACAATGGGACAAATAATTACAAACTGACAATTGCAGTTGTACAATGGACTGGTACAGATGTCATAGACAGTCTGCTGTCAGAAGACATGCTTCCAAATTCTGAGACACCCACAATATTCAGCTGTTGCTCCTCCATCGCTGTATAGCAAAGTATATACTCCTAAGTGTACATGTACAACAGTTAAAACTTTTGAAGGCTACAACATCTACACTGCGACTGATCACCAGAATGAAAGATGCCTGTGGCATTATTCACCATCCCAGAAAGCTTAAGTCAGACATCAGCCTTCTCAGTAGTTATCATTAGAGCCCATCAGGAGCTTCCTGAACTTTCTATTAAATCATTAAATATTCTGCAGACTAGGAGCTTCATAGAAGTAAGACGTAGTCCTGCCTGTTAAAGTACCTGAGCAATTACAGCAAACCCTTTAGTGGATGTCACTGATAGTGAGGCAGATGTAATGGTGCATGTGTTAGTGAAAATATATAACACTGGTATGGCACTGTACTATTCTCCTCCGGCTGTGTGTGTGTGTGTGTGTGTGTGTGTGTGTGTGTGTGTGTGTGTGGGGGGGTGGGGTGGGGTTGGGGGTGGACAAATCGGGTCTATATTATAACATCAAAGTCTTACAACTTAGAATGTTATAATATTGAAGCCAGTAGAGCGAACGCTGGAAATAGCGAAGTTGCAGAACACCGAATACTTTCATAGGGAAAGTATTTGGTGGGCTGTTTCTGCAGCTTTGCTATTTCCTTGACTGTCGAGCAAAGGTTACAGACTGGGTTAAGGTAAGTGTGCGAATGAAGGTGAGTGTGCAATTGGGCATGGGTTAGGTGAGTTAGGGTTAGGGTGTGGGTTAGGTAAGTGTGCGATTGCGTGCACGTGAGGGTTAGGGTGGGGTAGATGAGTTAGGGTTAGGGAGCGGGTAAAGTGAGTGTGCGATAGTGATGGACCTTAGGGTTAGGGTTGGGTTAAGGTAAGTGGATAGCTAGTGGTGTATGTATGGTTTAGTGCAGGGTTTTGTGAAGTGAGTGTGTGTGGATTATTTATTTTGGTGTGCTTGTGTTGTGTGTATGTTTGTCGGAACAATGAATTTTTTCCCTGGGAAAAAATTTGCTATTCTGACTGTTCGGTTTTCTGGTGTTTTGCTGTACTGGGTTCGATATTATAACATTCAAAGTTGTAAGACTTCAATGCAATAATATAGACCCGACAAATCATATCCATAATAAACCCTGGGAAGTATATACTGTAAAGGGTATATGATTCCAGGGCCATATGATGAGGCATGTTAGCATGTTAACAGTACATAAATGGGCGAGGGAGGGGTTGCCATGGCTACAGTATCTACATAAATGGAGACTGTGCACTCATCAGGATCAGTACACAATTCACCTCATTAGAGTACAATTTTATGCCTGGTGCATAACTTAGCATAGCCAGAGCATGTACTTCTCTGCACAGCCTGGGTGTGATATCACATGCGTTATTTTATTCTGTGTTGTCTATGTCATGCCCTACTATTGTGAACCAAATGCCATCTGTTTGGTGGTGTTGCAGTGTATTTCACCCATCTCTGCCTTGACCGTACTACAGTTGCTGCTGCTACATGTTCCCTCTCTCAGTTTCCACACTGCCCTTCTTGAGCTGCTTTGGCTGGCATGGAAGAAGCTGATAAGATGTTCACCTGCTGCTTCATCTGTTTGTACAATGCCATGCTGTACAGTATAACAACACAAAAATCTTGTTGCTGATGTCTGGAGTATAATGCCGTGTCCCACCTGAGGTGTCTAAACAATGTGTTTCTTTTTGTTGTCTACAAACACACTCCGCTATGCTACTTATTTCTGCATGGACTGTATTGTGGATCATTTCATGTATTTTCTGGGATTGTGTTTGACAGGGTTATCAAGCAAGGTTTTAGGGCATATCCAGTATCACCTGCATCACTCAGAAACATCATATTGGATGTGGCCTGCTCTCTAGATGCACAGTACATACATGTCTAGCATGTGTGAACATCTTCAAGTCAGATGAATTCCCCTTACTGAAAACTATGGTATACATCATGCATATCAACTGCCTGAGTGGTTCATGGACACATTATATATATTGCCATGGGCATTACGGGCTACCTAGCAGCTGAGTGTCTGGAAACCCTTCCTTTTGTTTGCATCATAGGTTCTCTGGACCAGGTGGAGCCTTGTTGGAAACATGTGCAATGTATGGCTCTCAAGACATTAAAGAAATGAGGTATGTGAAAAACTACCTGGATGGTGTTGGTTCTCTCCTCTGAAGTCCTAGGTAGTCCTAGGTAGCCAGATACATCAGATAATGCCAAAGACTTGTTTTTTGGGATTTGTAAGGCTGATGCCTGTGATATGCCATACATGTCCTCCGTAAGTCATTGAAAGATTCCTGCATTTGAGGTGGTTAAGTCCACACATACCTTACTACCCACAAAAATGGGCATACCATGCGCTCTCCTTGATTCCACTTGCAGACAACATAGTTCAGGTAGATCTCTTATAAACATAGCATAGCAAGAGTGGGGTGAATGGGGCATGTGTCGCTGGTGCAAGGTGTTAGATGGTTCAATCCTGAAGTGCTGTTGCTGCATTCTTCTTTCTGTACCATCATTTCTGAATGCCAGTATAGAGAGCAACTTGCAAATTTCTTTGCTTTTTTCCCCCTCTTCTAATAAAGAGCTTTGGCATGGTGGGGGTATGTGCTTCAAACTGGTGTGAGCAGTCTATTAAAGCAGCATTTTTTTGTTTGTTTGTTTTTTTTTGTGGCTCTTTCAGTGAAGATCTGTGGCAGAGAGGGGTCGTGTTTGTGATGGGGAGTGTGCTTCAGACTCCCATGAGCAGTCTATCATAGCAGTCTTTTTTCTGCTGTTCCAGTGAAGAGCTGTGGTAGGCAAAACCAGATCCAGAAATAAGCTACCTGAAAAGTCACCTAGGGCATGCTGGTTGGGTGAGGGCCTACTGGCTGGGGGACTGCCACAACATTTACTTTTTTAATTAAAGAACACATGTATTTTTTTAATTTTTTTTAAGGGCATACGTCTTTAAGAATGCCCTTTATATTTATGCATCTCTGCGTGCGTTGACACACACCTGCTGTTGTTAGCTCTTCTTTTCCACATTCCATGTGCAGAATTTAAATAATAGATGCTAAACATGCTCACTGTTTTACCTGCTTCCAAATGACCATTCATCAGTTCTGCCTGCTTCTGCAGAATCCTGACATTAAACTTGCTGCCTGCTTCCAAAAGTGGCTTCTTTTGATGGACAGCCATCTGTAAGGGGTGTGTGTGTGTGTGTGTGTGTGTGTGTGTGTGTGTGTGTGTGTGTGTGTGTGTGTGTGTGTGTGTGAGTGTGTGTGTGTGTATGAAATGCCCCTAGGGATGGCATGTTAGTACCTGTTGCTCCATGTAAACATGGCAAATACCATCTACGTATCACATCACAGATACAATGATGTAGTAATAGTTATACATAGCCAGGGACAGGATTTATGTAAAGTGTTTGTATCAAATAGGCACTAGCCACATAGGATAAGAATATAGCACATAAGCTATAACCTGTTAGCTACCAACAGGAGTAGATATGCAGAACAGGTATGACAGATGAGACTTATCCTACTGTAGTTTGGATGAACAGCCTATAGCATAGGTTCATAGATTAGTACTAGGCTAACTACCCTTGCGAGCCATTTTAAGCCTAGCCAATGATCCCTTGTGAGACTCGAACCCTGCACCTTGTGTTTGTAAGGCAAACACCTTAACTATTAGGCCACCCTCCCAATTTATAACCAGCTCAAGGTAATTGACAATGATCTCTGCGGTAAGGCAGATAAATACTGCATGTTATGCAAACTGGATTTAGATCTGACAAAGCTCTTTTAAAGGCAAAAACACTAATCTATTTGTTTTTTTAAATAAAGAAGTTTTAATTTCTAAACAACTTATAATTACTTGATTACTCTGAAATTTCAACAAGCTTATCTACCGTGCTTGGTTCTTTTTTGCCTGATTTTCTTAGGATTCTCAAGCAAGAAGCTTTCTTTCTCCCAAGTACCTGTGTATGTGGTCTAATATATATATATATATATATATATATATATATATATATATATATATATATATAGAGGTCTACTTCTAAATTTCGAACTTTCAAAACGTTGACTTTCTTATGGTCGAGACAGTAAGATCAAAGTTTTGAAACTTCGAAATTTAAATTAAAATAAAAAATAAAAATAAAAATCTATTTTTTACATTTTTGGGAACTTCCTGCTAATTAAATATATCAACAACGAGATCGCACTGCAGCAAGGAAAATGGTAAATATACCGCTCTGCGCTGTATGGCAGTCTCCATTTAAACGGTTCAAAGTTTCAAAACTTCAGTCTTATGGTATTGACCATAAAAAAGTTGATGTTTTGAAAGTTTGAAATTTAGAAGTAGACCCATATATAAGTATTTATATGCACACACACACATATCTATATATCTATATCTATATTTATCTCTCTCTCTCTTTCTATAAATATATATATATTATATATATATACACACACACACACACACACACACACACACACCGACAGTGTGTGTGTGTGTGTTATTTTATATGTTTGTATACATTTTCACTTTTTTATATTAAATTGATCTTGGTTAATGTTAGTGGCTGATATAAAGAACTTGTTTGAGTTAATAAATCAAATTTTAATTTTAAGTAATAAAGAAAGTAAAAAGGAGCAACTGCAGGGTGTTCTCTATTTCAAATGGTGCATATAAAAAATATTTTTTAAGACGTTAGTATTTTTCTTAGTCTCATTTCCAGTTTTTATTTTGAAGACTTGTATATACCATTACTTTGATCTGTTAGGAGGTAATTTAAACTTTATTAGCAAAAATGTAATTAGCTTTATGAGATACGGAATATTGTTCATTGAGTAGTATTGTATCTTACATCTTTTGAGATTAATTGTTGCTGTGATCTATAATGAAGTATAGCTAAAATTTTAGGGATTTGCAAACATCTTTATAAATACAATCACCTGTGTATATATTGCTATTTAAACAGAAAAAATAGTCTTGTGGGTGCTTTTTTTCTTGATCCCATTGTTTCAGTTTATTCAGTTCCTAGATTTTCTTTTTTTTTTTTTTTTTGTTTTTACCATGGAACATCACTTAAGGATATGGCATAGAAGTGACAGTTTACACTATTGTTATGCATGGTTTACTCTGAAGTCTTTGATACATTACAAAGGCAGAGGTTTACATTCCTTAACTTTCATTAAAAAAATAGAAATATCCTCCACATTTTGGAATTGTTATGGTTGGGGTAAACAAAATAATAATATAATTATGATTAGATATAATATCATAACACTTTACATCTCCAGTTAAACAGAGTGAAATATATATATTCAATCAGGCCTG
Source organism: Protopterus annectens (assembly GCF_019279795.1). Lineage (NCBI taxonomy): Eukaryota > Metazoa > Chordata > Ceratodontiformes > Protopteridae > Protopterus > Protopterus annectens. The sequence continues at coordinate 790,772,713 of NC_056743.1, forward strand.
ATCTGTAACAAATAAAGAATAGGGAAGAAGCAGTCTCAATATAATGTGCTGCACCAATGAAACCTTTTGTTAACGTATTTGTGGATTTTGAGAGGGATGACAGTTCAGCTTTTGAGCTGTCACTAGAGTTTGTATATTGTCTAAAGTATCTAAAATCTCCTCTGAATATTAATTAATTAATGTCCCAGATTCTATAAAAAGGCAGCTTCACGTTTTCATCTCCATTCTCAGGTGTAGGTTTAACTTTACTATGACATAGTGTGCAAAAACCTTGTTAATGCCAAGGAATGCATTTGATTTAATATGTATTGTAGGATCCTGGGTATGATTTATTGTTTCCTAGAAGGATCATCTTGCCTCTTCATCTTCACGGGATGGAGATTAGGCTAAAAGCCATATGTAGCCTGCTGAACTTCATTTTAAATCTTTACTTTTAGAAATATGAGATGAATTCATCAACGACAAGTAATAAACATGTATTTATCACTTTAATGGATGGCAGAAAGCATTTCTGTTAAAATGTAGCAGTATTAAGGGAAAATACATCTATCTATCCATTACCACATAATACACTTTATCCTTTACAGGTTGCTTGTATGGGCAGCTAGTGGGGGCAAGACTATGACATTCATTCTGGCCAGGATTCCGGTCTGTTGCAGAATGCTCCCACTCACTCACTGCATGCAAACCTATGTGCAGTTTGAAGAATTGTAGTCTATCGAGTACATGCTTTTGGAAGGTGGAAGGAATGCAGAGCATCAGGAAAAACCCAGATAGACAGAAGGCTGAATGCAAACTCCACACAGCATGTATTCCAGCAGAGAATTAAACCACGAGGTGACAGTGCTACCTACTATACAGATGTGCTATTCACTATTATCATTTCTTCTCAAATTACCTCACAGCTTAATTATGATTATTTAGAAACCGCCATATGACCTCAATACAAACCACAAAGCATATAGAAAAGGTGACATCTAAACTTGCAAACTGTGATCTGGTAAACATGGTGTCACACTTGTCATTATTGCCTGTCTCTGTCTTCTTCCTTCTTCTCAACCACTGTTTCCTTGCTGCCTTTCTTTCATTCATCCTTCTCCTCCTTCCTTGCTTCCTGCTTACCCATGTCACTCCACTTCCTTCCACTCTTCTCCTATCTACTTCCTCATTGTTTTTCTGACTACCACTAGTTATGTCTTACCACCCCTTGACTGTCCCCTTCTTACGTTTTCTCATCCTATCCAAACCACTGCCTTCACACCCCCCCCCTGCTTTAAAGCCCCACTACCCTCTTTCCTTCCTTCATTTATCCTGGTCTGAACCTCTCATCAGCTGTCCTGTCTAGCTCTGATACTCTCCCTGAAGCTCATCTAGCCTTCTAAAGACCTCGTGTCCTCATTACACAAAGGTTGCTGACCAGATCTTGCAGCAGAGTCCACAGTACCTCACCCACCTCTGTCTCTTCCTTCTGTCTTCTAGTCTACTCTCATACTTTCCTCCTGACCACTACTAACCACCCTTGTTTTACCTGCCTAGTTTACTCTTCAGTCAGTTCTCCCATTACTGTCTTTTTCCTGTGCTTGCTAAATCTTTGGCCTGTCCCTTCCCCTTACTTGCCCCCTCCAGACTCTCTTGCATATCTCATTTTCTCAATTTATCCTTATTTTGGTGTTGCAAAATGTTAGCCTAAGTCATCCGATGCAGGTTTGTGGATTCTTACAGTCTAGCAGTGTATACATCATAAGTCTGCATTTGAAGGATCTTGACCCCAAAGTACAATCTGCTTCTTTTGCAATGCTTAGTAACATTTCTTTTAGTGAAGAAGAGTGCTGTTTGATAGAGTGCTATTTGATAGAGTGCTGTTTGATAGAGTGCTGTTTGATAGAGTGCTGTTTGATAGAGTGCTATTTGATAGAGTGCTGTTTGATAGAGTGCTGTTTGATAGAGTGCTGTTTGATAGAGTGCTATTTGATAGAGTGCTGTTTGATAGAGTGCTGTTTGATAGAGTGCTATTTGATAGAGTGCTATTTGATAGAGTGTTATTTGATTCTTCTCTGAACTGTGATTCCTGCACACTCCTGGCCTCAGTCTATGTTTTATATTCTCTGATCCGGTTCCTGTACTCTGTACTGCTAATGCTGCCTTACTGCTACTCTCTGACTGCTCTGAAGGAGTGCTCAGTTGTTAGCAAGCTTTGAAGTAGAGGAAACTCAACTGTTCGCACTGTTTTCTTCAGTTTTCCCAACCCTCAATTCTTTGCTACTTAGATCTATACCCTGCCCATCACTTGCACCTCTGCTTCCATTTTCTGGATTATCCTTGCGTTCTCATCTCTCTGTGTCTTCTCTCCCTTTAGAGAACATATTCTGTTCTATGATGAGTTAAGTCAAATTGGTACATGTCTGTGCTCTTCTCTGTTTATCATGTTATAGTCACTAGCTTCCATCTCACTAGTTTGTAGGAACTGTTAGTAGATGATGCTTAGAAAATAAAAAAAACTCTCCGGCATCTGCTGAGCTATATTTTGTGGTTCAGTTAAGCTGCAGTCAGATTATGTTCTCATCATGCTTACATTACTTATCTGTATATATTCCTGGTCCTCTAAACATACTCATGAGTCCTTACATTACTTATCTACATACTCCTGGTCCTCTAAACATACTCATGAGTCCTTACATTACTTATCTATATACTTCTGGTCCTCTAAACATACTCATGAGTCCTTACATTACTTATCTACATACTCCTGGTCCTCTAAACATACTCATGAGTTCTTACATTACTTATCTACATACTCCTGGTCCTCTAAACATACTCATGAGTCCTTACATTACTTATCTATATACTCCTGGTCCTCTAAACTTACTCATTAGTCCTTACATTACTTATCTACATACTCCTGGTCCTCTAAACATAATCATGAGTCCTTACATTACTTATCTATATACTTCTGATCCTCAAAACATACTCATGAGTCCTTACATTACTTATCTACATACTCCTGGTCCTCTAAACATACTCATGAGTCCTTACATTACTTATCTACATACTCCTGGTCCTCTAAAAATACTCATGAGTCCTTACATTACTTATCTACATACTCCTGGTCCGCTAAACATACTCATGAGTCCTTACATTACTTATCTACATACTCCTGGTCCTCTAAACATACTCATGAGTCCTTACATTACTTATCTACATACTCCTGGTCTTCTAAACATACTCATGAGTCCTTACATTACTTATCTACATACTCCTGGTCCTTTAAACATACTCATGAGTCCTTACATTACTTATCTACATACTCCTGGTCCTCTAAACATACTCATGAGTCCTTACATTACTTATCTACATACTCCTGGTCCTCTAAACATACTCATGAGTCCTTACATTACTTATCTACATACTCCTGGTCCTCTAAACATACACATGAGTCCTTACATTACTTATCTACATACTCCTGGTCCTCTAAACATACTCATGAATCCTTACATTACTTATCTACATACTCCTGGTCCTCTAAACATACTCATGAGTCCTTACATTACTTATCTATATACTCCTGGTCCTCTAAACATACTCATGAGTCCTTACATTACTTATCTACATACTCCTGGTCCTCTAAACATACACATGAGTCCTTACATTACTTATCTACATACTCCTGGTCCTCTAAACATACTCATGAATCCTTACATTACTTATCTACATACTCCTGGTCCTCTAAACATACTCATGAGTCCTTACATTACTTATCTATATACTCCTGGTCCTCTAAACATACTCATGAATCCTTACATTACTTATCTACATACTCCTGGTCCTCTAAACATACTCATGAGTCCTTACATTACTTATCTATATACTCCTGGTCCTCTAAACATACACATGAGTCCTTACATTACTTATCTACATACTCCTGGTCCTCTAAACATACTCATGAATCCTTACATTACTTATCTACATACTCCTGGTCCTCTAAACATACTCATGAGTCCTTACATTACTTATCTACATACTCCTGGTCCTCTAAACATACTCATGAGTCCTTACATTACTTATCTACATACTCCTGGTCCTCTAAACATACACATGAGTCCTTACATTACTTATCTACATACTCCTGGTCCTCTAAATATACTCATGAATCCTTACATTACTTATCTACATACTCCTGGTCCTCTAAACATACTCATGAGTCCTTACATTGCTTATCTATATACTCCTAGTCCTCTAAACATACTCATGAGTCAGCAATTCTCTTTTGCTGTTTGAAGAGAAGAGCACAGCATATCATTGCAGTTACCATATTCTTGTTAATCGGGTGCAAAGGTCATGGCTTAAAACTCAATGCCAAGAAATGCATTATAGTACCTTTTGTTGGAGAGGTGTTAATAATAATAGGACGGTTGCTATCAGAGCCGTAAGTAGGGCAGGGTGAGGAGGCTGCTACCCCATGCTCAATCTGTCAGGAGGTGAAATCAGCAGGTGCAAATGGGGGATAAAGTGCAGTGCAATCTTCTTAAATTAATTCTAATACTGTATTTGGGTTTCTACTTAAGCACTAAAGCGCTTAATGTATGATAATTTAACTGTAGCAAACTGCTTACTTCATTAGTAGCACCTCATGTTTGAGTTGGGGGAACTCCAGTTTGTGGATCTGCACAGAGCACGTGATGACTTCATTTATCAAAGGGACACAGGCCCTGATACACTTACAGTATAAGGCATCTGAATTAATTCTACCATAAGCCATCTTTTACAAAGTGTTACTGTAACTGTCTGATTATGAGAAGTTGAGTAAGAAAGCAAAGACTGATATTGTTGAGCAGTGGACCTGTAGGTATGAATCATTGGTAGTATGAATCCGTGGCTGAAAAGTAGTTTACACAAAACTCAAAAAACTGCACCCACGAATGGGCATTTATGTCCATTTGGCATTATGCTTGAGTCTTATTAGACTAAGTTGTCATCAACCTAGTCAACAGAGTGATTTCTCTCCAAAGATCCAGAAAGACAAACAGTGTCATGGAATAGTCTCTATCAGAGGTGAGGCTGGTGTCAGCAAAGACTACATCTTACATACGGGACAAGGAGAGGCTTTGGAGTTTTAAGTCAACAATGCAAATGCAGGTTTCCTTGACATGAAAGTTTAGCTGTGAAGATTAAAGCTATCAGCTTCTAATAAGCTTCACCCAGTAGTTCAAGGTTTGGTTCTTTCTACCTCCATTTGCCTAATGTGTGATTCTGAGAAAGATAATTAACCCAGACAGTGCTCCTAGGACATCCCTGGCTTATACTTAATAGTGATCTAGGACTGTTGAATGAAAATTCAACAGTCCGAATTCACTGTCACCGAACACACTTTAACGATATCGCTTTCACCGAAAAAGCGCTTTTGTTAAAGTGTGTTAAAAAAAAATAAACATTACATTTCTGTTTTTGCAGGGGGATAAGCCCCCCTGCACCCCTCATGTGGGGGGCGGCTGTGCACCGCACACCCCCTTTACTTTTATATTCGCACTCCGAGGTCGCACTACAGTGGGGAAAAGGGAATTTCCCTTTATCCCCACTGTAGTGTGATCTCCACAATAGGCATACTTAAGCGAAAGTGCTTCTTCGATGAAAAGCACTTTCACGTATGTATACCCGGCCGTTTCACATTCTGTAAAATGGCAGGTCGAGCATTAGTCCTGGACCCACCTAATAGATATGAAGAATTGTAAAATAAAAAAAATAAATAAACAAATAAATAAAAACAGAACTATTAGACCATTTACTCCTTTTATCACTCACCATTTTTTCAGTTTCTATACTATTTTTAATTAACTTTAAAATGTGCATTAGGAGTAGAGAGTTGATAATAAAACAGGTAACACTGAAGTTTTATTTTTGTTTGCAAATCTTAGTGACAGCTTATGTAGATATTGTATGTTAGCACAGTCCAGGTCCATCTTGGGCACTAGGTAGTTAGGAAACATTTTATTTGCTTGTAAAAATTTTTTGTGGCTCATTAAGGGCTAAGCACACCTCCCTATAGCTCAGTTCTGCAAACATATCCCTATTTTTAGCATTGTGCACTTAGTAGCAGAATCATTTTTTTGTGATTAGTGATGACGTCGCAGGCAAGAAACAAATGGAACTTCAGGTGATGTTTACTAGGATTCAAGGTCTAGTTTAAATAGTTACAGTATTGCTTGTTTATTTTCTTGCACTGGGTAATAGTATGTATCATGCAAAAAAGTTCTGCTTGCCCACTGGTAGGGATACATATGGCAGCTAAAGTGTGGGTTGTATATTTAATTACAGTAATGTTATTTGCTTCAGTGTAATGTACAGTCTGGAAAAACAGTTGCCAGATGGATGGCAGTGAGAATTCTATGATGGAAAGAACAAACCACTTATTCTTTTTTAAGCATATTGCCTAAACAATCTGAAGTGAGCTGATAATGGTATTGGAAGCTCTTGTCAAGTCATGGTTGTTGAGTTATTCTCATCTTAGTCAGACTCTGTTACTGTTAAGTCTGTTAAAAGTAGAAATTACTGACAGAATGCAACTTTGAAAATACATTCCAGTGCCTCAGAAATTGCAGTTATGAAAAGTATTGGTAGCTTACATTCTGCTTGTAGTTTAACATTCTGTGCACTAGATTTCATATAGTAGGTGAACATTTATTTACTAAAGTTGTTTTAAATAAATTACTTAAAATGTTAATAATTTTAAAACATTAAACTCAGGAATTGTGAGTTTGTGATGAAGTACTAATGAAGAGCAGCTCGAACTGCAATTGTTAGCTGTGGTTTTCAGGAATACTGTGACAGACATATCTTTTAGCATTGTGGAATCAATCCCAAACTGAGATTCGAGAGTTTTTGACTGACTACTCAGCTAGGAGAGGTTTGTCAGGTCAAAGACATGAGCCTGCCGAAAAGCAGATTTGATTCTGAATCAATCAGAAACAGTGGAAAAGACACTAACATTTTTTGTCAGACGATGATTTCTGCCAGAATGTAAAACCACTTCTTGGATCTGCAGAAACTAACACTAGATTGAGGAAACCAACACTAAAATAAATACTAACAACAGAAAAATTGAGACAGATACATTGCACACCACCTTCCAAGATTATGAAATGAAGATGCTCTTACAATCAAAAGATGCCAGTCATTAACATTCATTTAAAATAATTTTGATATGTTTATGGAAGATATAAAATATCAACATGGAGTTTCAGAAATCAGACTTTTTGAGGGTGAATACGTTATAAGACTGATAATAATTCCTGTGAGCTAATGTACTTATGAGCCATTAAGCTTATAAGGTGAAGTGTGTTTGTGGGCACATACACTGGATGACTGTGGTTTCTTTTCCCACACCAGGCACTATTAAGTTCATATTTGAAGACAGGAGTGTTAGATGCCTAAAGACAAAAACTGGATGTTACTTTATACAAATTTTATTATGACATCCTGACCATTGTGAGTGTTATGCACTTGTGCATTTTTTATCAAATGTTTAAACTGGACTTTGTGTGGACATTGTATCATATATATGTTTTGCTAGAATTTGCAGCTGTGTAGCAAATAGCATCATCAAATGGAGTCCAGTATGTAAGCATTTTGGCACTTTGGCATTTAAGCATTTCAGCTTTTCAGTGCTCTAATGCTCTTTTGAAGAGTTTTGCATGTCATTCTGCAGATTAGTGGATTAGATTTGAAGAAGATTGATGTATGATCTCTTTTGACTACTTTCCAGGGTGTTGTGGTGTGTGGTTTCTGGGTTTGACTGTGGTGGTCATGGAGTGCTAAATAGAGAGCAGCTCCAACCATCAGATTTCTGATTAATGATTGTGTTGAGTTTGGTTGATGGTGGCATGTTTGCAGTTTATTTATTCATTACCCTTCGGTAGTAAGTCAGGATATGGTCAGACTTTTACCTGTTTCATGGAATCAAGAGTGTTTTTTTTTTTTCAACTGCTCTTCAGTTTATAATAGTGGTGGAATGCAATTAATGGTTGTTATAAGTTTAGACATTGTCCATGCTTTGGGGACATTCTAACTGTTATTTTAACCTGACAAGTAATGACATATATATATATATATATATATATATATATATATATATATATATAAAAAGATAAAAAATGTCAGTTTTATAGTTCAGACTTGTTTTATTTTATTACATATGTTATTTGCTCAGAGTGTTCGTCTCACAAATAGCACTTTATTTATAATATGTTTTACTTTATTCATGTGCTTTACTGAACTCATTGCTTCTTTTCAATAATTGTGTGAGTGCTTAGAAAATAAACAGTATATTAACACAGACTTTGAAGTTGAAGTTTAAGTAGCAACAAGTTTTAACTGTGTCTTCTTAAAAATGCATATTAATAGGCATCATATGGACCCCATTGGCTTCTCTAGAATTGTTCCTATGTCCATATGTTATAGAGTCTTAAGCAGCCCATTGGCACATTTGATGAAAATTTGTGCAGGGTGACATTCAACAGCCTGATCATGAATGTCAAAGAGCATAGCTTTGACTTTTTCTTCATTTATCAGCAGCCTGTTGTCTTTTATGCCAGAGTCACACATTGTCAAAATGTGCTTTTAGAGTCTGTAGATCACTATAGTAGAGTTGGAGGAATTCTAAAGCATGGTGGGGTCACTGGCATACAGTATCAATGAAACATCACCTGTGTTATTGCTTATCTGATTTGCAAAATATGTAGAAAAAGAATGGCCTGAGGCCTAGCCCCAGGGAGCACCTTCTTTGCATAATATGTAGGTGAACAATTCTTGTATCATACAACTGATATAGTTAGTGGATTTACAGTGAGTCATGACCCACTTCTTCTAATTATACCCTTGGATAAGTGAGTAGCCAATCAGATCGAAGGCCTGAGATAAATCTAGAAATATTGATGTTTGTGCAAAGCCTCTGGTGGTGATATAATCAGTCAGTTTGGTTACATCTGTCTCCATGCCATAACCAGAGCTAAAGCTACTCTATACATACTCTATATATACATATAGGTTGTGGCAGGCTAGGCTATTAGGGAACATGCAAAATGTTTTCCACTACACTACTGGTTAAAGGGCTGAAAATGAAGATGGTTTTTAGTTGTTAATCTTATCAGCAGCATCCAATCAGATCGAAGGCCTGAGATAAATCTAGAAATATTGATGTTTGTGCAAAGCCTCTGGTGGTGATATAATCAGTCAGTTTGGTTACATCTGTCTCCATGCCATAACCAGAGCTAAAGCTACTCTATACATACTCTATATATACATATAGGTTGTGGCAGGCTAGGCTATTAGGGAACATGCAAAATGTTTTCCACTACACTACTGGTTAAAGGGCTGAAAATGAAGATGGTTTTTAGTTGTTAATCTTATTACGTATTCGCCATCTCTGTATACAACAATCTTCCTGCTTCTTATGTAGTTGTCAAAGCTGGTATTTTCCTGTATGAGGCTAAGGGGGTAAGAAATTTATTAACTTATAGCTCTAACAAAAGTTGTAGGTGGTTGACTAACAGAGACATCTCCATGACTCTGCCATTGGGGTACAGAAGTAGTACTGGGTTGTAAAACAAAAGGGAAATATACTGCAGGTATTGTGGTAACAATGGTAGGTTGGGTGGTGACGGGTGGCAAGAGCTTGTCATGTAAGGAATAGAAGTAGAAGCATAAGACGTTGGTAATTTCATGGTATGCCTTTAGAAAAAAGAAGATTAATATGCAATATTTCTGTTTTGCCTATCACATTCCAGAATTTAAAAGGGCTATTGAAAGTTGCATTGTAGGGTTTAATAGTAATACTATTTAGCATGTTTAATCTATTTCTGACTCAGGACTCATAGCTATCTGAATTGATTAATTGTATCACAGCCCTTAAACCTGGAGAATTATCCAGGTTAAGACCTGTTTTTTTCCTTAGCCTTGAGACAGAGATGGTTAACCAGATTAATGTTTTATCCCTTGTTATGTCAGATGAGGTGAATGGTTGTGATGCAAGCTTAAAAGAAGATGTCCATAAAAACTTTGACAACATGATCAGTGAAGGGATTTCAGGTTTAAGAGTAGGTATGAAAATATGTTTTTTCTTTATTACTGCCTGCTGCCTATCAGGCATTGCTATTAATAAGCCCTCCTTCACCCTGTAGTGAGAGCTGATCACATAAACCATCACACATGCATCCAATGGGGTTTTCTTTTGAATGACCTGAACTGTACTGCATCATGCATGCATCCATTTTTTTTGAAAGACCTGATCTCCACTACTGGTAGCTGATTTGAGGCTGCGCATCACTATGGAGGAATCCAATACTCTTTCCATGGCAGGTGCATGATTACCCCCCCCCCCCCACACACACACACACATTTTTCCTGTGGGCTACTATCATTGGCTTAGGTTTGATCAGCCCATGTCCTCTGGTCATATGGCCATTGTGAATGTGCAGAACTCTGCTTACATGGGAGCAATTTGTTGACTGGGACCACCATTTCTTAGGATGGGCAAGCTGGTGTAAGCCCCTTGCTCCCATCCTCACCTGCCAATCCTTTCCAGTGCAAGAGCCATTAATTACTAGCCCTGACTTGGTTTGCAAAATTTCAGTGGAAGAATTTCAGAGGGTCCAGTTCATGCAGAGCAACTCATGCAAAAGATATTCTATTATGAAACTATAATTGAGAGGAGAAGTAATGCTTCCCAGCTGAGTTCCAAAAACCAGACCCATGCTAAATAATTATTATTTGATACTGAATGAGATCTTGGCTAATACTCCATTTGCACTGTAAGACCTATTTAAAAATAACAAGGAGACTGTCAATATTACTGGCAATGGTTCTTTCACATAAATTAAGGTGGCAAACTATGTTGTCTAATGCCATCCTTTGTTTTATAGCTTTTGGTTTTAGAAATATACAATCAAAAGAAGTGCCACATGAAGAAATATGTAAATGCTTGGGTCTCCATATTCCAAGTATGATTACCAAACTTTTCTGCACCATTCTAGCTCTTAGTATGTCAGGATACACTATACATAACAAAGGAATTAATGAAGTAAAGACATTTTTATGTCAGTATACACTATACATAACAAAGGAATTAATGAAGTAAAGACATTTTATGTCAGTATACACTATACATAATAAAGTAATTAATGAAGTAAAGACATTTTATGTCAGTATACACTATACATAACAAAGGAATGAATGAAGTAAATACATTTTATGTCAGTATACACTATACATAATAAAGTAATTAATGAAGTAAAGACATTTTATGTCAGTATACACTATACATAAAATAATTAATGAAGTAAATACATTTTATGTCAGTATACACTATACATAACAAAGGAATTAATGAAGTAAAGACATTTTATGTCAGTATACACTATACATAATAAAGTAATTAATGAAGTAAAGACATTTTATGTCAGTATACACTATACATAAAAGAATTAATGAAGTAAAGACATTTTATGTCAGTATACGCTATACATAACAAAGGAATTAATGAAGTAAAGACATTTTATGTCAGTATACACTATACATAACATAGGAATTAATGAAGTAAAGGCATTTTTATGTCAGTATACACTATACATAACAAAGGAATTAATGAAGTAAAGACATTTTATGTCAGTATACACTATACATAACATAGGAATTAATGAAGTGAAGACATTTTATGTCAGTATACACTATACATAATAAAGGAATTAATGAAGTAAAGACATTTTTATATCAGTATACACTATGCATAATAAAGGAATTAATGAAGTAAAGACATTTTATGTCAGTATACACTATACATAACATAGGAATTAATGAAGTAAAGGCATTTTATGTCAGTATACACTATACATAAAATAATTAATGAAGTAAAGACATTTTATGTCAGTATACGCTATACATAACAAAGGAATTAATGAAGTAAAGACATTTTATGTCAGTATACACTATACATAATAAAGGAATTAATGAACTAAAGACATTTTTATATCAGTATACACTATGCATAATAAAGGAATTAATGAAGTAAAGACATTTTATGTCAGTATACACTATACATAACATAGGAATTAATGAAGTAAAGGCATTTTTATGTCAGTATACACTATACATAACAAAGGAATTAATGAAGTAAAGAAATTAAGAATGTTAGCAAATTGTGAGGGAGAAGTCTGTGTTTTTTATTTGCTTGCACAAACAACTCAGTAGTGTCACTACTTGCACACATTTGGTCCATTCATTCCTTCAGCAGGGCCATTCATTTCTGGATAGGGTGAGAGCCCCGTGGTCCATTTTGTTTCCAGGCCAGTGCAAGAACCTAATCAGCTCAACCCCCCTTAAAGGGGAAATTTGGTTAGGAGAGAGTAGGGTAGTATGCCTATCATGCAAGCCATCCAGCTACCCCTCTTCTTGGCATCTTGCATGCTCCAGAATTGCTGTGGCCCAGGAGGTGCATGCATATTGTCACAGATTTCCAAACCATGCTTAAGAAGTGTACCCATGTGCAGCATGGTCTCACTAGGCTTGTTGTTGCGTGCATTACATCTACATCCCTGTAGGTGCAAACAGTGCAGTAAGCTCAAATACTTTCTTTCCTTCATAATTGGGGAATCAGCAACAGTCGTTCACAACCATATTCTCCTGCCCAGGCTTTCTAGTGCCTGTGCAGCTAATTGAACATCAGTAATGTGGACTGTAGTCAATTTTTTTATCCCTCAATGGAAATATATTTCTTTTTGAGACACTGTTTGTTGTTACCGAAAAGACATGCATTATTTTTTTTTAATATGTGTTGTATTTCTGAGCAAGAAAGATGTCATAATTTAATGTTTTGCTCTGTATAAGAGGCAAATAAATAAAATGAGTAGTGGCTTAGACTTTTCTAGAATGTTGATCATTTTTGAGCACATAGGTGAAAGGGAAGTACTCTGTGTAAAATATATTGTAAACCATAAGCTGATGCTTCATTATCTAATCTCACTGTATAAAAATTAAAGGTCAGAAAGTGAAAGCAGACCATGAGTACAGCAGACAGGTCTACTTTATTTTTATGAGCTTGGAAGTAAATTGCTTCATAATCCTCCAGGCCGCAACAGAGCTAACTTGAATGTCCCCACTAGCATATGGCACCACAGTTATCTTCTAAGTGTAGCTGAGCAAGAGTTGAAACATTAGACATTTGATTTTAACGATTGTCTTGTTGGAGGCTGTGTGAGATTGAATAACTAATGTTGCTATTCCACTAAACAAAGGCATTGCCATTACTGCAGAGAAATAACTACTTTCCATCACAAGGGACCTGTGACATTAGTTTATTAACAGCTTACTGTCATTTTCCAGCATTAACTTCAGTTATTGACCCCCTCATTTCCTTTATCTGCAGAGAACATGTGCATATTTAGTATGATGCTAGCAACAGTCAGATTCTGCTTTACCTGATTCACCATTTGCAGCTGGCAGTACTCAGAACTGTGCCTTAAACTTCCGGAAGGATGAGGATGGCATATTATCCTGGAGCAGCTCTGGGTACTTCACCCCTTCTGTGCATCTTTTCTCTAGAGTGAATGCCTTTCTTATATCCAATAACCCTAATGCATTAGGCCCCTCACTTACTCTTATGGAACCCTACTGTTACTAGGAGGTGCAGTAACTGGTATTCTAACTTCCATGCATGGGCCTTATTGAAAGAAGATTTTGTATGCTATAAACTGATCCAGTGGAGGGCATCCTGGTGGAAGTGTAGTGTGTGTTATGCATTATCTCTTCGTCTTTCAGTTCATAGAGAATGAAAAAGGAAATTTCTAATTCTCTTGCCATGAAAAACGCTATGCATCAAAACGGTTTTTATTAAAGTGGAGAATTTCTTTAGTGCGGAGTATCTTAGACTCGGATATGTCATTCCTGATCTTTAACAAGAGTACAAAAAGCTCTTGAATTTTCCCAAATAGCAGTAATTATGTTGAGACAACTCAGAATTTGCTTCCCATCAGCTGATCTGATGGATCACAGATGAAATTAAAAACTCCCACAGAGCACTCTGACAAGCCCTGTTTTGATGACAGCATTCATACAGTTCTGCACTGCTGCTAATGTCACTGCACAACGTACATTAGTGCTGGCAAACTAAAGTTCTTGGCATCCCCAGGGGATATAGGGTATTCAGTGGTGTACCTTTTAGTCTAACTACATGTGTCTTTTCACAGTTACTCAGTTAAGAGATATAACAGTACTGTGGTATACATAATCCATATGACACAGTTTGTGCCATTCTGCATTTCCTCGGCCCACCGTCACTGCCATTACATGTGCAGTTTATTCATTTATTACAGCTCAGCATGAGCAGCACCATGAAGAACTGTTTTGCATTTGCCTTCCATAATGGAGGCTTCTTCTTCATGATAAAATGCTGTTGCCTGAAGTTGTAGAGTTCATGAACGCTGTAGTTCTGATTTATTTATTTTTACTAAAATGGCTGACTGCATGATTAACCCTTGAAATATCACCTCCCCAGTTATGTTTTGGCACTGTAATCTAGTCCCTTCCCCTGTACAGCTATTACTGCTGAGTTCCTCAGTTGCCAATTACACTCAACATTAATTTTCCATCTTTTCATATTCAGTTGCATTGTAATTTTCTGTTGTGCTACACAGTCTGTATTACAAAGCAAAATGAGGATAACTAGCCCACTGATTCTAAACATTTGCTTTTCTAACTTGTAAGCTTAAAACATGCTTGCTGTTACACTATGGCCCAGAAGTACACACCAAGCATTCACAACCACTGAAATGACAGATGTGACTACACAATCAATACTTAGAACTTATTTTATTTAGGGACTTTGTGCCAAGTACCACAGAAAAAAATATAAAATTAAAACTCAAAACTGCAGTTCAGTATAGTCAGAAGAATAATTAATACAAAAACATATTAAGTGCAATGTTATGCTAGTTAAACAAGCAATAGGTTTAAAATTTCAGTTCTAGGGATTTCATCCCCAATAAAAGTATACATTTCTATATAATGTTTTGAGACCCCAGAATGAAGGCTCAGCTTTGAATAAGTGCATCTGGGAAGGTGAACTCCACAGAAAAGGTGTTCAATAAGCAAGGATACCAAATGTTTCTAGCCAAAGTATGGGATTAGCGCAGACCGAAGCTAATGAATCAGTGCGTGGGGAACTGAAAGCTCTTTACAACAGAGAAGCCTCAATGATGAGGAATCAAGATAATAAATTAGGATTTGAGAACATGTACAGATGCTTTAACATCAGTTATTTTATGCACTAGATTATCTCTATGATGGCCTGATTCCTGCGATTTACTTTATTAGACCCATAGACCTGGCTGTCGTGGAAACCAGTAATTCAGCATTTACCTGTTATGTACTTACTAACGCAGCCCAGCTTTGCTTAGTGGTAGCAGCAGCACACACAAAGAGGGATACAGATAAATGAATATAATGAAAGCAAAATGTGTCATGTCCATGATATGGAATCTCCTCAGTGCTGTGCATTTCCCTGTTTGAAGTCCTGTTTTAACCATTCCTTTTTTTCACTCTTCATATTCACATTTATTTATTTATTGGCTGTTTTATTGCATGGCATCTTTACTCTTAAACCATTCTGAACACCTCCTTTTTTGCCACTGCCCATCACTTACCTGCCGTAGTGGATACAGTCTGTATAATTCATGAGGACAGATTGATATGTTTCACTGAGCTCCAGTTCACTAAAAGAAACTCTCTGAAAGTCACTTTCCATGAACACTAAAGTAAGTCTGTTTCTGCAGGGAGGAAGACCCCATACACCTCTCACATGGCAGAACACCTCCACACTCTCCAACTTACATAGTTCTACTCCATTAGTGGCAAAATTGTTTTTCAGTGAGTCTGCTTATAAGAATTTGCACTTGCTGAATGAGTACTGAATGAGACTATGCTCTCCAATATGTGACACCTTATTCACTTCCTATATTAAAATCATTTTTATGTACATTTTCACTGGTTATTACATACATTACCTTTACTACTTCCTCAGCCCTTACCCATGATTTGCTAAGCATTCACTAAACATAATTATTGACTTTTGCTGTTTATGACATGTCAGAACATCATCACATTATCTGCTTATAAATTCACATCCTTACTATCATTACTTGTTGCAATGGATCATGCATACAGCTTTCATCACTTATATCTCTCCATAATCACCTTACAGCAATATCTAATCACACCTAATCCTCCTCTGAATGCATGGTTACCTCTTCTAAAATGTATAACCTCATGTTTCTAGATTTACTAGCAGAGAATCCAAAGAGTAATTACTATGTAATTGTAGGCAATCAGACACATTATATTTCATTTTATTTAACACTTGTTGCATTTGGTTGGTGACTTACAGACAGAATTCTGAGGTGGCATACACCATTTAAACCACGTTGTTATAATGTAAGTCTGGGAGGTAACAATATATCCATTTCAAATGTTCTGGGATCATCTTCACTCTTGTGTCTTACTCTTTTCATCATGTACAGTATGGACCAGTTTCTTGTTAACTCTGCTATCATTACCAGTGTTGTCAGAATGGCATGATGTTCCTATGTCACTGATGAGCTTGCAACAGTAACATGACTTTTGTCACGGCTGATGTCCATATTCAGTCCTACTTTTATAGAAAGATACAGCAAAGGTAATTCTTTGTCCCTCCAAGAAAAAAAAAAAACTGGCAACATGCATACATTTAATCAGACATATGTCATAGCCTTCTAAGTTTGTGTGGCAGTCTGTCTTCATATAAAGAGTGGGTACTTATGCAGTGCTTTTTATATTAAAAACAGTGGAATTAGTTATATGTTCATAGGTTCATAGGTTCATACTAGGCTATCTGCCCGAGGGCATTTACAAGCCTAGCCCATCGTTTTGTGGCTTACGCCACCCCTTTAGTATCGGGAACTATACCCATTATTTTGCTGTGCCTCTGTCGAGCAGTGACACTGAGGTAATCCCTGGGGTATATCTGCGATCTCCCATCCATTGGTCAAGATTTCTCTTGAACAAGGCCAGCAAGGTGCTCTGCCTCACATGTACCGGGATTTTGTTCCACAGCATAGGGAGTCTTTGGGTGATGAATCTATCCCTCCAGCATGTCCTATTAATAGCCGTGTCGAGGTTTAAGTCTCCCGCCCTTGTGCCTCTGATGGATCTAGATTTTTTGAGGTGAAGCATATTCATCAAATCTGGGTTTGACATGGCCTTGTATGTTAGGCAAAGGTCACCTCTGAGCAGGCGGTAAGCGACTGAATAGAGCTGGAGTTCTTTCAGTCGGGCAGCATAGGACAGATTTTTGAGACCCTTTATCCTTTTGGTGAGGAACTTTTGTGGCCTCTCCAGCTGCTGCAAGTGTCGGGTCAGATACATCCCGAATGGGGCATTGTACTCAATCATTGGTCTGATGAGTGATGAGTAAAGGGAGACTATGACCTCCCTTGATCTAGATGAGAATCCCTTCATGATAAGGTGGGCAATGTAGAAGGTCTTCCTATCTACTTTAGCTACATGGGTGTCGAATTACAGACTACTATCAACCTGGGTCCCCAGGTCCCTGATAACTTCTTCTGTGCTCAGTGGATTGCCACCTATTTGGTAGCTAGGGGTAACCTTGTTTTTCCCAAAGGGTATGACTATGCATTTTTTGGCATTTAACTTCAGGCCGTGGCTCTGGCACCAGTTATCCATTTCTGTGAGACTCTTCTGAAGGATATCTGTGTCAGATGTGTTTTCTACTATGGCGCCCAGTTTGCAGTCATCTGCAAACTTTGTCAGCCATAACCCTCCTGTGTTTGCTTGTACTTCGGAAAAGTAGATGCCAAACAAGAGTGGGCCCAGGACTGAGCCCTGTGGGACACCACTTGTGACAGGCTTTGAGTCTGACATGGCGCCAGCAACTCTGACCCTGTGGGTTCTGTCACTCAGCCAGTTTGCAACCCATCTTGTGATGTATGGGTTAACATTTAAGCTGATGAGTTTTTCAATGATACCCGAGTGGGGTATTGTATCGAAGGCCTTAGCCAGATCGAGGTAGGCTGTATGGACTGCCTTCCCTCGCCAATGGCTTTGGTGACTGTTTCGAAGAAGTCAACCAAGTTTAAAAGGCATGATCTGCCTTTGACAAAGCCAAACTGGGTTGGATCCAAAGTCTGCAAGTTCCCTAAGTCTTTATTTATGAGGTCCATTATGATCCTCTCCATGGCTTTGCAGATAAGGCTTGTCAAGCTAATGGGCCGGTAATTTCCAGGGTCGGTGGAGGCACCGCCTTTGTGAAGTGGGACCACAGTTGCAGTGCGACACTCCCTGGGTACGTATCCAGAGGTAAGACTTTGATTAAACAGCTGTCCTAGCTGTGGGTTTAATTCCTCATTGAGTTCGTGGAGCACACAGCCGGGGACACCATCAGGTCCCATGGATGCTGTGTTTTTTGCTTTGGAGAGAGCAGTTCTCACTTGTGCGCTGGAGATGTTTGGGGGGCTGCAATCGTTTGGTATAGATATCTCTCCTTTTGGTGGGGTGGGGGGGGAGAAGTTTGCACTGAACCTGTCAGCCAGTATGTTGGCAATGTCTGTAGGATCAGTAATCTTCACATCATTTTGAACTAGTTCTGAGCATATCTGGGAGTTTCCTCCTAGGTTTCTAACATAGCTAAAGAAGGCCTTATAATTGTTATTTGAGTCTTTAGCTATTTTTCTCTCGAAATTTGCTTTGGATGATTTTATGAGAGCTCTTAGTTTTTTACTTATAGTGATCAAGGGTGTCTTACCTTTTAAGGATTTTGCTCTATCTTGTAGTAGCTTCCTCCTTTTATTGTAGAGTTTGTTTATGGCTGGGGTCCACCAGACTGGACGCTTGCCTTTGGTACTAAGAGTCTTTGTTTTGTTTGGGATTGCCTTATCCATGCAGTCCTGCAGGTGCTGGTAGAAGGTGTTTGTAAGTGATTCAGCGGCTTGAGTACTGTTTTCCGCCGGCTCGGGGGCCTTAAAGGAGACCACACTAGTCTTTAGAAGTGTGAAGTCGGCTTTTGAGAAGTTCTTTACTGTGGTCTTTTTTATTTCAGGTGGGGGTGGGATGAGGACCTCCAGCGAGATTAGTTTGTGATCTGATCTCACCAGTGAGGGGTATACTTCCGGTGTTGAACAGACATATGTCATAGCCTTCAAAGCATGACTTAAAAGAATAAAATGAAATGCAGGTGTTTCTATATTAATTCACTATTATTTATTCCTGAACCTGTTCAAAATATGACTTAGAAATTGTATAAGATTTTGTCTGAATTAGAGTTTTTGCCAGTTACTGACTAATTTATCAGATTCATAATGTTTTGCTTCTCAGATAACGAAGAATAAGGAATTAATTTATTAAAGGATTTGTTACTGAAGCTTTAGGCCATCTTCTCCAAATAGTAAATTTATAATGCTTGGTTTCATAACCGGATAGACACCTCAGTCTTTATTGTTTTACTCATTTGATTGTTGTAGTGACTATAGTATCACTTACAAATGTTTAACATTTAACATATAAATCAGAAATTAACATATTAAATAACAATCTAAATTATTATTATATCATGGTCCACTTTTATCTTTAAGAGTCAGTTCCCTCTATTTTTCCACATTTACATAAAGCTTTTAGTAACTCCTTTACTGTAAAATGTTCATTTATATTACATATGAATACACACAATTCCTCTCTGATTTCACATACAAGTTTTCTAGAGTGTATTCCAAACCTTTCCTCAATCAGCTGAATACCAACTGCTTCATAAATGATGTGTAGCATAATGATGTGATAAATCTTCTCACTTCTCCTGTCACTAGGCATAGAGTGGGATTGGAAGAGAATGACTTATTTTGCATTTTAGAAGATAGCTAGGCTGCATCTTAAACTTATAGGTTCATAGATTTACACTAGGCTAATGACCACCAGGGTCTTTACAAGCCTAGCCATGTAACCCAAACACATTTTGTCTCAGAGTTCCTTGGACACCTATACAGTGGGCTATGTTAGCAAAGTGGTAGCTAAAGGCTATGTGTGTGTGTGTGTGTGTGTGTGTGTGTGTGTGTGTATGTGGGGGGGGGGTTATGTCAGTTGGAGACTAATTTACTTACTGTCAACCTCTGTCCATCAAAGACATGGGGGTCAGACTGGGGGTAAATTTGCGATTTCATATCCAGTGATCAAGGTTTCTTTTGAACAGGGTCAGGTATGAGCTCTGCTTCATGTAGATGGGGAGATTATTCCACAGCACAAGGATCCTTTGAGACACATATTAGTCTCTTCAGCAGGTTTTATTTATGTTACAAAGTTCTGGTCGTTAGATCTAGTGTTTCTGGTTTTAATTCTCATGTGGATGTGCAAGAGATCCATCAGAGCTGGATCCGAGGATACCTTATATGCTAAGCATAGATTCCCTCTCAGTAACCTGTAGGAGACTGAATAAAGAGTTAGGACCTTAAGGTGATTTGTGTAAGACAGGGTAGTCATACCCTGGATTCTACGGGTGAGGAACCTTTGAGGGCATTAAACTGTTGCAAGTGCCTGGCTAGGTATATGCCAAAGGAGGCTTTGTGCTCAGGGATGGGTCTCATAAGGGCTGAGTAGAGTGGTACTATGTACTTCCTTGGACCTGGATGTCATACTCTTGTTTATGAGTTGGGCGACATAGAATGATTTTGTTATTATCTTGGCTATGGGTTGGTCGAATGCTGGAGTACTTTCTACATATGTTCCCAGATCCTTAACTACTGGGTCAACTCTTAGGGGGACGTAATTAGCTTAGGTGGGTGCTTTCCCAAAGGGCACAATAATATATTTCTTTTTATTGCATTTTAATCTGTGGATTTTGCACCAGTCATTTGCTTGAGTTAGACTCCTGTAAGATGTTGGTGTCATGGGGGGAATCTATGATAGCTCCCAAATTACAGTCATCTGCAAACTTAGTGAGCTAGAGACCTTTGACATTAGTGTTGACTTCTGAGAAGTAAATGCCAAACAGGAGCAGGCCCAACACAGAGCCCTGGAGTACTCTGCTGGCGAGCTGTCTCTTGGTGGAGATGGTCTCACTGAGCCTGACATTTTGTTTCCTATTTGTGAGCCAGCTGGCACTCCAGTGAGTTATGTAGGGATTTATGCCTAGTTCTGAGAGTTTGTCAACAATACCTCAGTGGGGTATTGTATTGAATGCCTTGGCCAAGTCCAGATAGGTGGTACCCACCATTTTCTCCTCATCCATAGACCTACTGACCGTCAAGTCTACTAGGTTAAGTAGGCAAGACCTCTCCTTAACAAAGCCAGACTTGAGTGTGTTCAGTGTCTGTATGTTGCCAATGTCTTAATTGATCATTTCCATGATAATTCATTCCATTGCTTTGCACTTTAGTTTTGTGAGATCGATGGGTTTGTAATTCCCAGGGTCATTTTATGGTCCACAATTATGAAGAGTGATGACCATTGTGGCCCTACATGCAGCTGACATCTAACATATTTTGAGACTGTAGGTGAAGAGTCCCTCCTACTAGGTCATATTTTAGGCTATTTAGGGGGCAACCATGGATATTATAGAAGTGTTTTTCGCCCTAGCGAGCACCTCCAGGACCTGCTCCCTGTTGATAGTTGGGGGGGTGCACTAGAGGGGATTTCACAGGAGAACATGGAGGGGAATAGGGGTTTAGTCAGAGCTAAATTTATCAGCTAGTAAATTTGTTATGTCACCCTGGTCAGTGAAGGTTGTGCCATTTACCATCAGTTCTGCAGATTGCTGAGTATTACTTTTAAGGTACCTGACACACCTGAAAAAGGCCTTGGGTTGTCATTAGTCTGGGAGGCTATCCTGGTCTTGTAATTGATCTTATTCAACTTTATTAGACCTCTTAGTTTCTTGTTTAGTTGAATCAGAGAGCTCTTGTCTCTATGAGAGTTGATCTTTCTGACCTTGGCCATGATTTTTTTCTTTTGTTATATAGCCTGCTAAGGTAAGCATTCTACCAGTGTGTTTTTTTTTTTTTGGTGTTAGATCTGGGCTTACCACTGGTAGGCACAGCAGCCTCATATGCAGCCATTTACATTTATACAGTTTTCTCTAAATAATTCTGCATAGGTAGTTGTGTTCTCAGTGTTTGGGGGAGCCCTGAATTTTGACAAACTGTCACATAATGGGATACAGTTCGCTTTTAGTATAGTTCCTAACTGTTATGGGTTTAGCTGGGTTTTCCAGGTTGATTTTTATTTCAAGGTTATAGCTTTGTGGTCTGACTTCATTAATGAGACTGCATCACGTGAGGGTTGGGGGGCAACATTCTATTATGTTGGTGAACGCTAGGCCAAATATGTTTTTTTAAACACCATTACTGAATTATCTCTTGTGACATAGGCAAACTTACATTCATATAAAAGTAATCAAACCATATTAATAAGTTCACATTTACAAACATTATACATCACATATACATTTTATATATCTTATAATCTAAGTAACATCACATAAAATATTCAGTTCTTGCCTTCTCTTAAACATCATTCCTTCTCCAAAACATTCTTCTGCATATATTGTTCCCACAGTTTCCTTTTCTTTTTATGTAATTTACTACTACCTATTTTGAAAGATCCCACTTTTTGTTCCATCTCTATTACAATATTTACTACTTTAAGCACTGCTGGTTTAGATTTTGATTTCCACTTTCTAGCACTTGTTTGTTGGCAGCCATCAGAATTAAACTTAACAAGGCTATGTTAAGACTACTCAGATCCTGTATCCCAGCATCTTAGTAAAAGACATTAGTCAGCATGAATTTACTCATAAAACACAATGAAATAATAGTTCTTAGGCTCCACTGTGCTGGTGGTTCAAATACAAAATGTACAGGTTTATTCAATTTTATACTACCTTAGGACAGCAAAAATGATACAAATATAATTATCTCCCTTTTAATATAGTGTTGCAACATTCGCAAGCTGATCCTAGTCAATCACACTGTAGTAACATCTTACAGTGCTCAGAGTTATGCACCATACTGTAACAAAAGGAGGTACTACCAGCACAGCTAACTGGAATTTTGTAAATAATCATATGCCATTTGTGAATATCAACATGATTCATATGCTTGTTTTACAAATGTATTAGAACTTTGTCATATAAGATGGTCTGTACAGATGTGTGCTAAAGAGATATTTTGTAGAATACTCAGCTTAGATATATGTCCACAGTGTACCCGACTGGATGAGAGCAAAAATGTACGTAAACTATTGTAACTGTGTAGCTGTATATATTTTAATAGTGGAAAATGGAACATAGAAGATTAACTTGCAAAACTTCAGAAAAATTGTTGAAATTAAATTACTTTATAACTGCCCCATAAAAGATGGTTTCAATGCAGCTAGGAGAAATGATGTCTAAAACTAGGGATCCTTCTTCATTGTCTTGTAAGTGTTTTATTGTTTTTTGCCTTTCAGAAGCTGCAAAGATTTGGGGGCTATGCATTTTCACAGGTAAATGCTAAATGCTGACAGTTTCTAGCAATGGGGGTTTAGCTTGGAAACTAAAGTCAGATGAAAAGAAGTGATGTCATCTTGCAAGTTTACCCAGCAGTAATATTTGAGATATTAATTTAAGATCTCTGTGAGAGAGACAGAGCATTCTGTATTTTGTCTTTGACCTAAAGAAGACCCATTCACCACACTTGCCTTGCCCTGTAAATGTGATACTGTGGGCCACTTCTAATATCCTTGCTCTTGGTCAAACTAACATTTGTATCAATAATAACATTACACAGTAAGAGGGGACACCGTTTGTTAAGGGCCTTAAAGTAGCTCATAAGGAGTGACTGGGGGCAGTCAAAACTACCTTATAGTCTGGGCAGAAGGTGGCATATCTAGTAAACCTGTGCCAGCCTTTCCAAGATGTGTGTGTGTGTGTGTGTGTGTGTGTGTGTGTGTGTGTGTGTGTGTGTGTGTGTGTGTGTGTGTGTGTGTGTAAATCAAATCTCAGAGTATGTGTGTGTCAGCTACTTGGGCTGGGACACAAAGCACTGGTTGGACAGAGATAGTGCTGGAGGTCTTGACTTGGCCACTCAGATGAAATCTCAACTCTATAGCTGTGCTGGTGGGGAGTCATACTGGGGATCTGGAGAAGAGGAGAGAAACAAGCCCCAGATTGACTGTGGTCTCTGTGTGCTCTTAAGGAAAACTGCACTTGATGCAGAGAGCTGCACTGGAAATATTATGTGTGTACCTGTCATCCTCCCAGTGTGTACATCCCCCAATGATACCAGTGGTGAGGATTGAGGCTCCTTGATTACTGGGCCAGTGGTTGGGCATCACACATGCTTACATACAATTCTGAATTTCTAATGAGGTTAATACAGTGTATTTAAGTATTAATAGCATATGCTTTCTTGTAAACATTGCTTAATGCTTTAGTTATGCATTGTCATGCCTTGCAGTCTTTGTCAAATGCCTTTTATATATTTTATGGTTTACAATCAAAATATGGAAATGCAGTTCGAAAACAGATTCATCGAACGTGTGTTCTACCAATGGCTGTAATGATGAAATGAAAATATATGACTTTATATTAGTCAAAGTGAGTACATATTCACTAATATGAAGTTGATGTTTTTAACTGAGATCGCAGTACAATGTGGATCAAGAAGTGTTCCTTTTTCGTCACTGTGGTACAATCTCAGAGTTGGTATAATTAATATGCAGGGGGTATAGAGGTGGTAACACAGACTTTCAACATGGGAAATTCTGGTGTTTAAATGTCAATTGCTGTGGTTATTTCTGACATTTTTGATAATTCAGTATTACCAAAGCCGGATAAACAAGTCAGCAATTTTGTTGAAAACTGTTCTCAGTTTTAACATTTTGATAGTAAACTCTCTCTCTCTCTCTCTCTCTATATATATATATATATATATATATATATATATATATACACACACACACACACACACACACACACACACACAAATAAATGTATGCATGTCATTTGTTATGCTTTCATAAAAATATTGTTGAGGCACATTATTTCCCATTCTTCCTAACATGGCAAAAGTGTTTGACTCAGTTGTTCATACCATTATTTTATCAACCCTTAACTGTTACAATTTGAATACTTTTGTTATCCAATGGATTACAAAATGATTACAAAACAGAGAATCAGGTATAAACATGAAAGGATAAAATCAGAGCTGTTTGCTGTCCGATAAGTTAAAACCCAAGTTTTCTGCTCTGGGAACATGCAACAACTTCAAATTTTTGGGCAAGTAAATTTACTGATGATGCTAGCAGGAGTACTGATAAGTCCTGTGACCAATGGACACTGCGGTCTTACTTGGATTTGCTGCCCACTTGGGAAAATAGCAATCAGTTTTAACAGTAAAATATGCAGTAATGCATTTACTTTCCTCCAGAAATAGGTAGCCTGGAGGTTATTAAGGATGGTAGCTCCATCAGGTAGTGAGAGAAGGAGTTAAGTAGTGATAAGTGTAGTTTTAGTTGCGTTGGTGAGAAACATTTGGTTCTGTAAAACATCCCTACTGTTTGGTGATTTCTTTTTAATGCAATTTTGTATATGCAGGTCAAATGTAAAATTATCATCCACTATCATCCCTATTAATTTGCATGAGAGAGGGATTTGGGGAAAAATAAGTAGTTTGTTTTTTGAGGGTTGAGTATAAGCTGTGTGTTACAAGGCCATGCTTCAGTGTCTGTTAAAGCTGTTATGGTGAAATTGGATTAATATCAATTTGTTGAAGGTTCACTTCCACAAACCTTTCTTCGTCAACCTGAAACCACCGAACGTTCGGTTCTGCAAATGTTCATATCTGTGAAAGACGTAAGTAAGGAAAGGAAGCAGTTGGCCAGCAGCACAAATTTGCCCATTTTTGCACTGTAGTATGATCTCAGAGTTAGTATATATAGTTAGGGGTGTATGTGGGGCACAGCCCCCAACTTGAGTGGGTTTGACATACTGCGCTGTAGTCCAGTGTAGTGTTGGCCAAGTGCCTCCTTTCCCTGGTGAAATAATTGATGTAAACATTCATGGAAGTGAACATTTGGTGGTTTCAGGTTGATGAAGAAAGGTTCACGAAAGTGAACCTTCAACAAATTGATAGAGACCTGTGAAATTTCTATTGTCTGATACTAGGATCCAGTCTAATAAGAAATTTGAAGTCTTGCTGTAATGTGTGGGCTAGTCATTAGTTGTGTGAAACCATAAAAGTTCATGCTAGAAGTAAGGGAGGTAGAGGTTATGTTCAACCAATAGATATTAACATTACCTAGGATTATTTTTTCTTGTGGAATTGTTACGGATATCATACATAGGATATCTTCCAATGTAGCTGTTTTGTTGCCAGGAGGGATGAAAAGGGCAGTAATATATATTTGTTTATATTAGTTTATTTTCAGGAAAATAATAAAAAGGTTTGCTGAAATTAATTTTGATATTATTTTGTTGTAGGGTGAAATGTAGTATTTATTGGTAAATATTAAAGCACCTTTCCTCTTTATACACCCATTATGGATGATATTTTAGCTTGCAATTTCAGAGTCATTTATGCTGAGTTTAAGCCAAGTTTCAGTTATAGCAGGGATATCAGACTTGTGTTGGGTAATCCAGGCATGTAGTTCAGTAGTTTTATTTCTTATGCTATTAATATTTATGGTGGCAAAAGTTACATAACTGTGGTTGAGGGTTGATTGTTGTGGGGTTAGATTAGTGCGTGAAAAAGAATTGTCTTAATGTTGTTTGTGGTAAGTGGGGCCAGTATTGGGTTGAATGTCTTCTCATAGGAGGATTTAGTAAATTGGGGTATTACTGATTCTTGTATTTTTTCAGAGACCACTTTTTTAACATAGTTTTATTTTGATTTGAGTTGAAAAGGAGTTAATCAGCCTATATTTGGGGTAAAGGTGAGGGGCATTATTAAATGGTTTTGCTGTGATGTATGGAGCATTTAGGGAGGAAATATGGATAGGTGGGTGGGACAGAGCTGGAGATATGAGATAGAAAATACTGTATAGCACTGTAGAAATGAGGCCTCAATTTCTACAGTGCTATATATGTTTTTTATCTTATTGGGTATTGTTTACTACTCAGTTTTGGTTGTTTTTAGATCTGGAGACATGTTGAGCTATTATTGAGTCATGATAGGATGATAAATGTTCAGTAGGAGGAGAATAATAGAGGATGTGCTAAGGACTAGTGTAATTAAGTAAAGGGATTTCTATTTTATTGCTGGCAGGTAGTGGGCAGATAGGAGCAAAGAAGGAAGCAAGCAGATGGAAGGCAGTAGGATGTTTAGTTGTGGTGCAGTCTGAAAAATGGTAGAAGGTAGGTAGGAAGGAAATAATTTCAATGAAGGAAGAGACTTAGGTTGTCCTGATATCCTCCCTGTAATCTTCCCTCATCAGGCCAATAATAGAGTACAACACTGCTTTTGGTATGTTCCTTTCAAAACACCCGCAACAATTGGAGAGACCACAAAGGTTCCTTACAAAGAAAATTCAGGGTCTTCAAGATCTGTCTTATGTGAATAGACTGAAATCATTGCCACTTTACTCTGTTTTGCACATACTGCACAGAGGCAACCTGTGCCTTGCATATACAGCAATCTCTGACCCAGCTTTAATGGAAATGCTGCACATTCTCAAGTCAAAAGGCACACAGGTCACTCACTCACAGGACCTTAACCTTGTGTATGACAGCAACAGAACTTGCTGGAGAAGCAGATTTGTCTTACAGAGGTTGCCCCACCATTGTAACAAGCTTCTTATTCATGTTATACCAAGCCCCTCATTGGCCCAAGTTAAGCATAATTTGGATGATTGGATGGGTAACCAAAAATTCACCCTGGGGGTTCCACCTGTGCCCTTCTTGGACAGGGGCAATAGGTGTTGATTTTAGTGTCTGCTTAAACCAGAAACCCTTGGGGACCCTGGTTGAACTTGACTAGGCTTGTAAGGGCCCCAGGGCCATTAGCCTAGTAAATTCCTCTGATCCTATGATCCTATAATCTTCTCTTATTTTTCTGAAATTTGATAAACAGAGAGTTTTGAAAGGAGGGAGTATGATAATGGGGTCACAATAGGAAATACTGAGGGTTTATTTGAGTATAGGAGAAGCTCAAATATATATTAATAGATAGGTACTATTGGGAGGGGTATGATTATGAATGGATATAGTGCAAAGCAGTGTGGGAGGGATAAAGGTTGTTTGGAATTATACTAAATATCAGACTTAAGTTGGCAAATAGGAAAATACAAACAGGAGTGACTGTATGATAGTGGTATGGTAATTTAGGAAGGGTTAGGGAATGGATGTTACAGGGAAATGTATATGTGGTACGTTTAATGGTAGACTAAGAGGGGGTGGGTGAGAATTGGGGGTAGGGTAAGAGAACAAAGTGAAGCTGACCACAGCAAGGCTAAGCATAGCAGGCTTTCTACCCCCAGGGCAATTATTACAGAGAGCAATCATTTTATAGCTAGTACACAAAGTAGAACACATTTTTTTTTTCATTTACTGAATGCATAAATCAGGAAGTTAGGGAAACTAAGTAAATGTCATATACAGTATAAGGTATTGGTCCAGAGAAGAGGCAGTGGCAAACTTAGTAAGTGGTATTAGAGTGCAAGGGCTACGCCTTTGGAGAGAATATCATAACCACTTTCCGGCACAGGGCAGGCTCGTATTTGTCTAGTTAAAGTTAATACACAACAAGGCTCTTCATGTTAAACTTGCTTATACTGCACAATGACAAAATTCTCAGTGAAAATTTCCTGGAGTTAGGCCTTGTGGCAGTGCTTCTGCAGTATCAGGGTCAGGAGTTACCACAGGCTATTGCACAATGACAGAGTTCTCAGTGAAAAGTTTTAGGATCTGGGCCTTGTGGCAGAGCTCCTGCAGTATCAGGGTCAGAATTGGATGTAGTGATCACAGGCCATTTAATGTGAACAGACTTGCTATGCACTGTGAAGGAAGATGGTGAACAGTGGAAGAAGAGACAGATGCTTGTATATAGCAGAGACAGAGACAGAGAGAGGTAACATTGCAAAAGATATTGTAATATTACCTACAACAAAAGAAGAAGCAGCTTAACTATGGAAACATTAGAACGGGGGGGGTTGGTTAATAATGTAGTATAGTATGATATGATAGTAGTAGAGCAGCATCGAATGCATCATTACATTTAAGACTGACTAGTAAAGTAATCAGTAAAGTGAGAATGGTTGGGGCTATTTGGCTGTTATAAGGAATATTAGTTTTGGATATAGGAGGGATTGATAAGAAAAGAGAGTCATGAAATTTTGACACGAGGGACAGTGAGATAGTGGTAGATCTAAGAAGAAAGAGAACAAGATGTTGAGTCTTGTCACTTAGAGCCTGTGGTTAATATAATTTATGTAAACAAAGTTACTCCTTGAGATTTAGTGAGTATTTGTCTAGCATGATGGATTTAAAGGGGAAAGCAGAAAAGACAAATATTTGAAGAAAAGATGACGGGTGTACTTATAAAATGTATCCTAGTTGGGAGCCAAGCAGGAGCAGAACCAATGTTTGCTTATTGTTTTATTAGTAATTTGAAGGTATGTGTCTTGTCTGTTCATTTTATTTGTAGTGAGATTGAGTTCCAATAGAAAATCCCCAGCTTGAGTTTCTTGTTTTGGATATGTAAAAGAGAGATTTGTTACTTGACCATAGTAGTCTAGAACTAGAATATGGTTGGAGTATATTTTTCAATGATGGAAATTTTTTTCATGGAAATGAATTAAGTTGTGGACTGTCCTGAGTTGTGAGTATGTAAGGTAGTGGGAGAGTTCTAGTCAGTGTAATACTCTAAGGCCTATGTGGTGATGGGTATTTAGAGGGGTATTTGCTGAAACATTTGCTATTTTATTGTAACATGCATTGAGTGTCGCTTTAAGGGTGGTATTCAGAATTGCAAAGATGGGGGATATGACTCTTTGAGAAAACATTTGCTGCGTATAGTGATCCTATCTTTCAATGGGTATTTTTGATGGTCTAGAGCAGCTCTGAGTAGCTTCATTTGTGGTATGCATTTAGTTTTCATGCTGATGAAGGACAGGATATGGAATTTGTGTTTTTGGTAGTAAAGGGGATTAGTTTTGTCTTTTTGGGGTTGAGGAGTAGGTTTCATTGGTGAGCCAGGATTCTGTGGAGAGGAAAACCTGTTGAGTACTATCTTGTATGGTATGTAGTGATTGTGCATTTTGTGAAGGAAATTCAGAGAAAATGGAGGATGTCAAGGTAATATTGTGAATTATGGTTTAAAACTGGCAGCAATGGATGAGTTGGCTATGATGTGTGGGAAAGTTGAAACACACAGAAGGAACAAGGAGGAAATGCTTAGAATGAAGGGAAATGGACTGGGAATTTGAGGAAGGTATTTGGGGAGAATGTGCATAATAGTTTTATGAAACAAATCCATGCAGGACAGCAGGATGCACTGTTTTTTATCTCAACAGAGGAGATAGGCAGCGTAAAATGGTTAAAGATAGGGACATTAATTTATCAGTTAATGCTTTTATTAAGATAGAATTATTGGAAAGGACAGGAAGTATATAGAAGAGAGTGTGTGTGGTACAAGTAAGATCTGAGAACTGGTGAGAGAAGAGGAAGAGGGGGTGTCAGAGTGGGAGTAAAATGCAGGGCTGAAGGAATCGGTGAACTACAATGAAGGCAGTGTGTAGAGGCAAATGCATGCAGAGAAAGGGAAGGAAAGCCAGAGAAGGAGAACAAGAAGTATAATAAATGGAATAAGAAGACAGGAATCTGTCCAAAGGTAGATTGAGGTGGGTGATTGGTATGATGAGGAAACAATGAATAACAGGAAGTTCTTAATGGAAGAGAATAAAAGGAATATGTAGGAAGTGGAAAAGGATGGCAAACAAGTGGTTGTTGGAGACAGAGTTAAGAAGAAATCTGCTGAGAATTAAACTGGGGAGAAGAATAAGTGAGTTAGTAGTGGGTAATGTGGGATTTGAGGTGGGAGGAACATTAACTGGAAATTTGATAATTTTAAGTAGAACTATTTAAGGCTACATAGAGAACTATACAGGACTAGGGAGAAAGAATATGTGGATGGAGTGGGTGAGAAAGTGAGGGGGTACAAATGATGGCTACAGGAAGATGATGTATTATTTATTTTATTTATTTATTTATTAGCACATGTTTACTGGGATTGTCCTTATGAGCATAACTTACCCCTTTTCTGTGGAATCCTGAGGAAAAAATTTCCAAAAAGCAAATGAAAAACTACAATGATTTTAAGCAATTTAACAAAACAAAATGCAAATAGAAAACAAAGTAAAGCATGACGACAGTTTTAAAAAGACAACAGAACATATCAATAGATAAAATATGTAAGTCATGAATAAAATTTAATATATGAAAACAACAATGATTAAGAACGAAGAAAGTGGAAGGAAAGAAAAGAGAAAGTCATTTGCAAGAGCAAGGTTTTAAAAAGTGAGGTTTGAGGAAAACAGCATTTAAGTACCATGTTAGTGGAAGTGATAGTTACACAACAGTGTGCAGGAGGAGCAGTGTAAGAAGACAAGTTTGAAAGGCAATACCAAGGGAAATAGGTACAAGTGTCAGCACAGCATAGGGATGGATCATAATACCAAGGCAAATAGGTGCAAGTGAAGTACATAATAAGGATGGATCATAATACCAAGGGAAATAGGTACAAGTTCCAGCACAGAATGGGGATGGGTCATAATACCAGGGGAAATATGTACAAGTGCAAGCACAGAATGGGGATGGGTCATAATACTAGGGGAAATATGTACAAGTGCAAGCACAGAATGGGGATTGGATCATAATACCAGGGGAAATATGTACAAGTGCAAGCACAGAATGGGGATGGATCATAATACCTGGGGAAATTTGTACAAGTGCAAGCACAGCATGGGGATGGATCATAATACCTGGGGAAATATGTACAAGTGCAAGCATAGAATGGGGATGGATCATAATACCTGGGGAAATTTGTACAAGTGCAAGCATAGAATGGGGTTGGATCATAATACCTGGGGAAATTTGCACAAGTGCAAGCACAGAATGGGGATGGATCATAATACCTGGGGAAATTTGTACAAGTGCAAGCATAGAATGGGGATGGATCATAATACCTGGGAAAATTTGTACAAGTGCAAGCATAGAATGGGGATGGATCATAATACCTGGGGAAATTTGTACAAGTGACAGTGCAGAATGGGGATGGATCATAATACCATGGGAAATAGGCATAAGTGCAAGCACAGAATGGGGATGGATCATGCACTGCATGTGGCAGAGGTTCAAATATATGATTAGTGAATACGGTGAGTGAGGGGAAGGTTGACAAAGGTTGAGTAAAATGATGAAAGACTATTGTTGTGAATATAGGTTGTAAGGTGTTAGTGTATGATTTGTGGCTTGGTGTAGGTAGATACAGAAAGGATGTGATGCAGAAGGGGATGAAAGAAGATGGAGATAAAAATCAAGGTAGTGAGCCAGGAGATGCTGAAGGGGAATAGCACAGCATAATAAAAATAAGCAAAGAATGTGAGGAGAAGAGTAGAAAGTTGCAAGAAAATGGGAAAGTATAGCAAGTGCTTTAGGGAGAAATGATTATAGAGACCCAGACTGTAGATATAACATATGAGTATCGGTGAAAGAACAGAGAAAGGCAGTGTGCAGACATTTTACTCGAGTAGGTAGACAAGATAATAAGGCAACTGAAGTGGGAGAAGAGAGGGAAGTAGGGGAGATTCTGGTAGATTTTTAAAAACTTATAGGACCTAGAATTAGATGGTAGTTAGTTAAAGTGGAAGTGATGCCCCTGCATTGGCCGAGTAATCAAGGAGCCTCAATCCTCACCAATAGCACATTGGGAGGAATGACAAGTGTACACACAGTAAAGTACAATTTCCCTTAAGAGCACACATGGATCACAGTCGGTCTGGGTCTGGTGTCTCCCTCTCTCTCCAGATCCCCAATAAGACTTCCCACTGGCACAGCTATAGGGTTAAGATCTCAGCTGAGCAGTCAAGCCAAAACCTCCAGCACCCTCTTTGTCCAACCAGTGCTTTGTGTCCCTGCCCAAGTAGCTGACACACACACTTTGAGATTTGATTTATATAGAAACACACACACACACTCCTGGGACAGGCTGGCACAGGTTTACTAACTATGCCCCCATCTGCCCAGACTAAAAGGTAGTTATCACTGCCACCAACCAGCTCTTTATCAGCTACTATAAGGCCCGTCCCAAAGGGTGACCAATCCTACTGTGTGATGTTACTATTATCCAAATGGTAAATGTGATCCAGGCCAAAGCTATTTAAGAGTGGCCTTTACAGTGTCACCAGATACATAAGCAAGTATGCTAAGAGATTAAATATCTCAAAACAAACCAGCCACAATTAAAATGTTTAAATATATTTAATAATAAATAATAAAAGAACAAGACGATATTCAATAACTCAGTACAGTGACTACAGAGTTCAGAATCACAAGAAATATTTTAAAACAACATTGCAGGACAGTCTCAAATAAATATAGAACACATCTAAACTAATCTTACTATATTCCTATCTCTAAAAAAAAATACTTTTCCCTAGTTACTTACTATTAGCAAGGCAGAAGTGTTGAAGATGGATGTTTCCAGGTCCAAAGACAAATTCAAAATGCACAGTCTCTGAGAGAGTTCTTAAAATAATAATCAACATTACTTCTGGGTTATCTCAGATTGCATCACTCTTTGTCACCTGCCTTCAGTTCCCAGGCTAACAAAAACTAAGAATTTTTAACATTTCTGTGTGAGAAGTACATATCTCTTAGAAGTGCAGCTGCTAGGAAGTCACAGAGCAATAAAAACACTTTACATTTTAAACCTAGTAATTCTGTTTCAAGACAATAAAAAGAAACTTCAAGCTCTAGACATCCTGTCTCCTTCAGGGAAACTGAGAGATAAAAACAATCGTAAAACATTCTGTTCTTTTCCAGTAGGGTACACTGTGGTTACATTCTGGAAGCTCAGTACATAACACATAGTTCTGGATAAATCATAGCAATATTCACAAATGATGTATGAATATTTACAAAATTTTAGATAGCTGGGCTGGCACTGTCACAGTGGATAACAAGAGTTTTAAGAAAAAGAAATTACTCACTCTAAAAATCAAGCATTAGTTATACTTTTTTCAGTATAAATGGGGAATTACAGACCCATTCAATTGTTGAATGCAGTTATGGAAACTTATCAAAGGTACTGGTCAGTAGGTTATAAGCAGTGCAATGGGTTTTATTGGGAAAAAACAGAAAAGATTTGTGAAGGGGAGAACATCAGTGGAGCACTGCATGATTTTGCTTTGGAAGATAGTGAAATGGAAGTAGGTATAGCAGGAGAGTATGATTTTCTTAATTCCTATTCAGAAGACGAGTCTATGTCAGATGATCGACTTTTTGGAAACTCAAAACAAATATTGAAGAGACCATATGATAGAGTTTCTGTAAACTCAAACATCCAAAAAAAAAAAAACAACAAAACACAAAAATCTACCTTTTTAATGTTTTTGCAGGCAAGCCCTCCTGCACCCCCCTGCAAATTATATATACCAACTCCAAGATCGTACTACAGTGAAGAAAAGTGTAAATTACCCAATCCTCACTTTACCACAATCTCCACTGAAAAGCTTGAGTTTTCAAAAACTCAATCATATTGTCTTGATCATATGGAGCTCGAGTTTATGAAACCTCATTCAACTGATAGGGACCCTCAGAAGACATACTGCTCTTTAGAGTGGGAGACTTTTTTGAAAATTACATAAGGATTTAACCTGGGCCATAATTTCTTGGAATAACTGAAGCTATGAAACTTATTTGCATAAACGGATTCAGTCTTACCCATTTTCTTTCAACACTGTTCCTCAAAAAAGGTCATGTCTGCTTGGATCAGAAGTTACTCAACATGTTCCTTATAATATTTGACAATGCCTCTGTTGAGGTAAGCATTTTCACTAACTAGCTAATAATATGTCTACGGCCTACCACCTAGACATTGAAAAGTATGCAAGAGCCTTTTTTAGATAAACGTCATTCTACAGGACCTCACTAAACTCTACTCATACCTGCAGATTCACTTCAGTAATTGTCAGATATGCTGATTTCCTTGTCTATCAATACCTTTACTCCAAATTTGGAGTCTTCCCTCCACTACTACTGCATTTTAAGCTGATGGCTTCCTTCACAGCCAATATCCACCAACATGTCCTAGATTTACTGACATAAGTGCAAACCATCTTTCAGGGCCATCTTCTTGCTGATGCCACAGTTACTGAAGTCTTGAATGGGTTAATTTAGGCTTCATGTCCTTGACTTCCACTATGGGAAAAAATTGTTCTGGTGAAAGGATTTTAACTTGCCCCACATAGAAACATTTTTTAAGTGTGATTGGACACCATCAGTACCCCCCTTTTTTTTACATGTCTTTACAGTCACCGCCATGGATGTTTCACCCAGTTTGACAGCAAGTGGTGAACAGCTGACAGTATAACACCTCTTTTTCCCTTATTGTCCAAAACATACAACCTCAGGTCTGATGACTGTACTAAGAATTCGAGTCATCAACCTTTCTCCCAAGATGCTTTGATATTAACTGACTAGGTGCACATGTAATGTACAAAACCAAGCACCACAATTACCACTTTCAGGCATAAACTCTCTACCTACATGGGAGATAAGAGGTAGTCACACTGAAAATTGACAGTCAAGCCTCTTAAAGGCTAAAAGGTCACAATCTGGATACCCTCACCTGTGAACCTATAGACTCATGGATGGGGATATTATTTAATAAACTTAAGTTATGAGTGTTTGACTTGTGGCACCCAATGAACTGACTCAGGAGATTAAATAAGAGTGTCTGCTTTCTATTTAATTGTTTATATTGGTAATTGAGGAGCCAGTAGCTAGGGTTGAGATGATTATAGACAGAAGGAAAGGAAGCGGAGACATGCTTCTGTATGTTTGCAGATGATTTATATTTGTGAGTGCTGATGAACTGATGTACAAGCCCTAATGAAAGAAATGATTGAGACATTCTCAAAGTTTGGTGGAATCTCAAGTTTGTGCCTGAATAGAAAGGTAATAGAAATAGGTAAAAGGGAAGGAAGTGGGTTAGGCTTACCTGTGGTGGAAGGCCCATGCAGTCTCTTTGGCTAAAGATTGGCAACAGGTTGAAGGAAATGGAGCAGTCAAGTTGTAAGGCTATTCTAGAAGGGCTGGTAGGATTGTGAAGCAGGGGGAAATATTGTGACAATGAGTCAAGCAAAGCACATATAAGTAGTAAAGCAGCAGGTTTTTCTATAAGTTATGTAAGTTTTGACTAATATTTTGGTGGATGGGAAGAAGTGGTAGTAGAGGATAAAGAAATTACTTATGGAATATGTGTGGGATGGGAGGTGAATGAGTATAAGCTGGAAATGATGAAGTGGGGAGGGTGAGGGAAAGAGGCCTGCTCAGATTCAATGGCCAAATACACCTCATGTTTTTTTATGTCAGATGCGAGGAAGAAAAGGATAGGAGAAGAGGAGGAAGACATGGAAAAAGAAGACTATACTGAGCCTAGCAGAAGGGAAGAGGTGAAAAATAAAACAGGTAGGAGAAGAGGCAGAAATGGGTAGGAGAGGATGGAGGAACAGTAAATATAAAGTGAGTTGGAAAGTGCTAGAGAATGCAGAGTAGAGGGTTATGGAGAGACATATATGGGATAAGACATATATGGGATGAGGATCTGTGGATATGAAGACATCTGAATGAGATGGGATGTAATCTGACTGATGAAGAAAGCAATTTAGGCAGTACTCACAAATTTGGAATGTGGCAGGTAAAGTGTCCAAGCAAAGGGTTTTGGGAGAGAGACATACTTGGTGTAAGAATGGAGGGGAGGAGTATCTATATGTTCCCTGATGAGGAGGAGTAAAAAGCTAAGGGGGAAGGTAGAAGCTTTATTAAACAGTGAATTGCTGGCATCCTATAAAGGAAAAAGAGTGGGCAGAGATCTGGAAAAGGATGAGATTTTCAGTAAAATTCTATGAAAGAAGTATAAGACGGCAGAGCATTGGTGGCATCGGTCACCAGATGAATTAAAGCACAAAGAAGAAGGAGTGTGCAATAGATAAAGTTAAGCTGTTTCATTAGCTTGTTTCATTTAATTGAGGAATGGCTCATTGTAAAGGAGATTTGAACTAAAGTATGTGGTGAATGCAATAGTGACAGAGGAAGATACCAGCGATTTAGTATAGCATACTAACTTTTTGACTGACCAGAGAAAAGGAGAAGTAGACAAGTGGCAAATGTTAACAGAAGTGAGGAGGGTGGAGTATATGTAGCAGTGGGTAATACATAGTTAGAAAACACCATAAGCAGGAGAGACAGTGGACCATAACAGGAGTATGTTAAGGACAGTCTTAAAATTCAGGGAAACAACAGGAGGCAACATTTGAGTGGTTAGATTTAAGAACAGGGGAAAAGAACATTAAAGAGTATTACAAGTGAGTGCAAAGTGGATATCTTACAAAATAAACAATGTACAGTTGTGGAGAATATTGATAAATTTATAAAGATGTTATGTTCAGTGAAAAGGTTTATAAAAGAGATGCAACAACATCATAATGTACAGGGTTGCAATGTACAAGCCAAAACACTACAATCACAGAGCAACTGCATGTGAATGGCTGTCATTCAATCACAGCACAAATGCATGTGAATGGCTGTCATACAATAACTGAGCAACTGCGTGTGAATGGCTGTCATACAATCACAGAGCAATGGAATGGGAATGATTGTCATACAATCACAGAGCAACTGCATGTGAAGGGTTGTCATATGATCACTGAGCAACTGTATGTGAATGGTTGTCATATGATCACTGAGCAACTGTATGTGAATGGTTGTCATACAATCACAGAACAACATAATGGGAATGGTTGTCGTACAATCACTGAGCAACTGTATGTTAATGGCTGTCATGCAATCACAGAGCAATGGAATGGGAATGGTTGTCATACAATCACTGAGCAACTGCACGTGGATGGTTATCATACAATCACAGAGCAACTGCATATGAATGGCTATCATTCCCGTACAGCATCTCCCAAATAGTTCAGCTCATAGTACCAGGATTTGCATAGCTTGATACTAAACCCTTCTGTGATTCAGATTACTGATTCAGTATGAATGAAGGCCCAGACTTAATTCAGGTCTATACTGAACCCTCTGGAAAACTACAGAAAACATTTGCTGCTAGGTCTATACTGAACCCTCTGGAAAACTACAGAAAACATGTGCTGCTAGGTCTAATGTCATAGTTATGTTAGGGCTACTTGGTCTCTTATGAATGAATTCATTTTAAAGACACAATCAGTGTGAAGGTACAGGTTTATTTAAACAGCATCCCTAATCAGTGAATCCACCCAACTTAATGAAGCTTCATACAGATACTGAATCTTAAAATAACAAAACTAACACAGTAAAAGCCCTTCAAAGAAAACAGTCAGCGCAATGAAAATTAAAAAAAAAAATCACCTCAATGGATATAAAAGTGTACATGCATTTACATGTTCTGCAAAATGTCAACCTCACCTGCAACTGTGAAGTTGGGGGTATGCCTCTGCATGGTATTGCACTGTAACCATTTGAAATGTCAGAACTTGTAATTCCACGTTCTGACATGGTGGCTGAATGACTGAAAATCTGGGCTTGTATATACTAAATATGAGATTACCATATCTCAAAATGCTCTCTTTTCTCCACGGTATGGTGATTTCAAAGTTGAGATATATACATTTGAGGGGTGCAAGGGGTCCCCCTTGTAAAAAAAAAAAAGTTTAAATGGGAAGAGTGATGTTTGAAATTCTCTCTTCTCCAGTATTTTTGGTCTTTTTTTCCCTTTTGTGACTCAACATTATAAGATCTGACATTTCGGTAGGTAGTTGTCTCATATCCTTGCTATGTTATATTTACAAACTTGGAGAAAGAGAACAATAAATACTATCCGAAGCTGACTGCTCCCCTTCCTTAGTTATGCAACCTCAACAAGAGCAGAGAAAGCAATTGTCCAAGAAGATAAATTTGTAAGAGATCTGGGTATTAAAACTGATAACTCCCTAAGTTCTGGTCCTCATTTGCTTGACATGGTTAGAAGGTGTTACTGTGATATGAATAAATGTTTAGAAGTATTGTTAGAGATAGGACTGGCTACTATAAAATCATAGTTAGGGCCACTATTGAATATTGTGGGGATGTTTGTGTATATGATAGAACTCAGTAAAATAAGTTGGAGAGAATATAAAGACACTTTACAAGAAGGATACAAGTAATGCTGGGTAAAAGGTACCATGTTAGCTTAAAGGAATTGCCCGTGTTTGCAATTAAATGTAAGTTGGTTAGGGGGAATAAGATTATCTATAAATATGTTAAGGATTGTGGTTTCAGGAATACAGTGGGTATTCACAGTAGATCACATGTTTTTCAATACCAGGAATAGTAACTATTTTGTACAAAGTATGTTTCAAAAAACTGTTTGGTGGAGTAATATTTTCACTTGAGTCCTAGTTTGTGGTGGAATAATATTCAGTTATGAAGTAGGAACTTGGATTCTGTCATGTCTTTCAAGAATAATCTGCATTTGTGGGTGGTCTGAGGGCTTTTGAATCTGTTAAGCACTTTGAAGGCCTCTTGAGATTTTGTGCTTGATTATAAAAACATTTACCATAACACTGACTCATTGCTTGTATTCTACAAGTAAAGAAACATGTAGAACAGAAATAGTACCACCTCTTAACATGTTAATGAAATCATGTGATACAAGTGCTCCTTTGACAAGATGGTTACTTGATACACAATTCTCAACAAAACAGGACTTCAAGTTTAGGTTTATTAAGGTGCTTATTGGCTTAAAAGGCATGCATACAGTAATAAAAATAAGTACAAATAAGACAAATAAGAACACAAAAATAGAATCATGTCAATAGATTGACACCTTTTCCCTGACTGACAATAGAAAACTCCTAAAATGTTTTTCCAAAGTACTTTTGGTGGAACTTATACTAAATCTTTTTTTGCAGGGAGCAAACCTGCATCCTCCATGTGGAGGAGATACACCCCACACCCCCTAACGTAAATATACTTAACCTGAAGTTGCACAGCAATAGAGAAAAATGAATTTTCCAGTGTCAGTGAAAGTGCTTTTGGCAAAACATTTTTGCTGAAATGGCAGTTGCCAGAATTGCCGCCAATCTATTGAAAGGCTCCTAGAAAAACATATGTTAATGAGGCAAAGCAAAAATTGAATAAACCCAAATAAAGTAAATAAATATAATAACTAATCAATGACTTGGTTAAATAGTTAAATTAATACGTTAAAATCCAAATTAAATAAATTATTCTTAAGTCCTAAAGCATTCAGACACACCTTTAGAACAGCCAGGGTCCTCTGAGTCATATAGCAGACAACATGAGGAAGGGGGTTTCAGGCTCAGGGTACCCATGACCAATAGGGTTAAATAAATAAATTGTAGAACCTTAAAGATAATACGTGGCTACTAGTAGTCCAAATTCATAGCACCAATATAATGTGGTGGTAACACAGAGCAGAGGTTACTAACCACAGAGCAGAATTTTGTATTAGCTGAATGCAGCTGAGTTCATATTCAAGAAGTCCAAAATATAGGATGTTGTAGTTTTCCATGTATGAAGAAACAAGGATTTACAAGATGTGATAAGATGGTGCAATCCCTAAACAACAACTTAATCTTACCCCTCAAAGATATGGTTAGGTTTAGAATCATAAGCATGGTTAGCATTATCTAGACTGAGGATTTGCGTACTGTTGGAAAACAGTGTGAGTGAAGACACAGGCTTATTTCTAGTACATCACCAATAAACATCCGAAGTATAGGTCTCATAGTTATGGCTATGGACACGATTATGCTTGGATGTTCAGCTTGTCATACATTCTAGGGTTGGGTTGCCATTGGAAAGCAGTATGATTGCAGATGTAGGGTCATTTTGAGGAAATTAATCAAAAGCCTCTTCTTATCTCCAATAGTTGGTGGAGATAAAGTTGCAGGGTGACTTAAGGAATGTTAGATTAACCTGAAATCTTTTCGCACAGTAAGAGTCCTAGTAACTACTCATATAACCAACCTGATTATATATTTGAGAGTTTCTAAAGAAGCTTTTAAGTGTTTATTTCAGTTTTACTTTTGTATATCATTGTTTTAGTTTTTGTATTGTTCCCATCTTTTTCTGAAACCTTAAACAGCAGCTACTCATAGCTATATCTAGATCTAGGAAAAATCAACCATGTAGTAAAATATTATAAAGAACAGTAGAAAAAAGTAACCCATCCAGAACATTATATCATTTAATTTGATCCTCTACTGTT
This sequence comes from Protopterus annectens, assembly GCF_019279795.1. Taxonomy (NCBI): domain Eukaryota; kingdom Metazoa; phylum Chordata; order Ceratodontiformes; family Protopteridae; genus Protopterus; species Protopterus annectens. The sequence goes on from NC_056743.1 coordinate 790,814,244, forward strand.
TACCTTAAGTCTCTTTTCTGGAGAAAAAGGAATGCTGGACAGTGGCTGAAATAACTAAACAATATTTCTTTATAGACTGCATATGTGATGTGCATTGCAATCTACTACATTGCTAACTAAATTATTGTTTTAACATTTGTTTGCATGCCTCCCCTCCACCTCCGGTGAAGACAATACAGATTAAAAATTTTCTGCTCAATAATTCTTATTCAGATGCTTAGCCATAACTACATTTATATAACACAGGCAGTTTGCCAGAATGCTAAAGTAACTTTAAATGTTGAGGAGAAATGTCCTTTGCACTGCTTCTGTTGTGTCTTAGACCGTAGAAGCAACACAAGTACTACTTACGTTCTGGGCTCCATAAGATGTAGACATTTCTTTTGTAGTTTAGCATGAAACCGCACTCCTGATGGTTATAACCATCAGTGAATCAGTGCATGCAGCATTCCATTCCTGTTCCTCTAAATGAACTTGTGATACATCTCACAGTAAGTGCAGAAGACTAAAGTTCTGCTTCCGGTGCTAGTGGTACATGGTTTGAATCTTTCCATCTTCATTTTCCTACTATATGACCTTGAGCAATTCACTAATTAGGCAGTGCTTTGTGGCAATTGAGAATTTGGGCTAAACTCGCTGATGGCCTCATGGACTGCAGGCTTAGAAACTTTGTATAAACCTATGCCCCTATCCCTTTGTTCATTTTTCAATACCCATCACAAACATCATAGTACTGTTTCTGTTTCATGCTTCTTCAGTCTTTTATTAGCTGTGGTGGCTGTGGGTTTCAGTAAGTTCCAAATACATTCACTGCATGTTAACTTTTTCTGCAATTATTTTTTAGTCATAATTGCAGTGGTGATGTATTTAATCTACAAAATATTTTCTTTCTACCATCTTTTCCTTTTCCATTCCATCCCATTTTAAGCACACTTCCCACAGTTAGCTATATAAAATTACATTATGAATGATATTCTTGATCTTATACTCTTTTACATTTGTTTGTCATCTGTGTATGTTTTGCCCTTTGCATGGTTTTCCAGTTTACTGTCTGCCTTATGATAATCTCTTATTGAAATGATGTGCATAGCTACTTTAGGAATGCTTACTGCTACTAAATAGGGGCAGTCTTCTGACCACTCAATAATATGTCTCTTTACCCCTGGCAAATGCCACAATTGTCGGACTAGACAACAACAGTTGGATGACCAACAAGAACACAAGCCATGCCAATGAGACAAGCATAAATAGCTGTCAAATAAATATTCTCCATTCACCACATATTAAAGTATGTCTGCATTTTCCCTTGTGCAATGTTAAAAAAAACACACACACAGCACAAATGCAAGAATATCTGATTATCTATTTTCTCTACCACATGCACACTCTTTGGAAGCATGATATGTTAATACATGTTGTTGTTGTATCTTTCAGCTTTTCCCGGTTAGGGGTCGCCACAGCAGAACTTTGGTCAGCTAATGATTGGCTGTAGATTTTTATGTGCCGAGTTGCCAGCCCTGATGCACAACCTTCAACGAAGGTATGCCCATTCACACATTTCTCCACAGAAGACACTCTAGCTGAGAATCGAACGGGACAACGTCTTACTGTGAGGTGACAGCAGTACCGCAGCACCACCACCGCAGTATGATATGTTAATACATGCAATATGTTTAAAAAGTGTAGTGTACTGTGTTAAACCCACACTATCAATGGTTTTCCTACTGTTGTACAGGAACTGCTGTTATCACCTTGATTCCTGTGTTTCATACACTTCAGTCACATCTTGTCTGCACTTTGTGTTCTGATTTTCCCATTTAGTTCATATGTCATTTGTTTTCCTTACATAACCCTACTTATATTTATATATGTAATGCAAGAATTACATAATCAAGGACCCTAACGTTAATGAACTGATTAATAAAAATGGAGTGTTTGGTTTCCTTGTGTCAAGTGTTTCACTCTCTCTCTTTGCTTGGTAGTTTAGCTATACTCTTCTACACCTGTACTCAGTGCTGAGTTATGTGTCTAGTGGATATGGAACTTAAAATTGTAAGTGGCCTACTTAGTGTTTCAATAGCACAGGATTTCAGACTAAAGTAGAAATAGAAACAGCAGACCTGTTTATATGTGTGAGTCTTCAGCCTCATTACTCCCATTGTGTAACCCTCCTGCACCACCTTAGTAATGGGTGCTAACCCTAATGCTGCCCCTTCCCCCAACCCTAACCCTACACCTTAACATCATTAAAACCTTCCCATAACACTGTGACTACACAAGACAGACTCAGACACACAAACATTCACAAACACACACAAACAACAGTACATCTATCCCTTAACCTAACCCAGTCAGCGCAGTGGTGCATGGATAGCACAGTGGTGCAGCAGTAGCATTGTCACCTTACAGCAAGAGGTTTTTGTTTTTGATTTTTGGCTGAAGTGCCTTCTGTGTGGAGTCTGCATGTCCTCCATGCGTTCGAGTGGATTTCCTCTGGGTACTCCGGTTTCCTCCCAAGTTATAAAGACATGCGGCTGGAATGTTACTCCCCGGGCCTCTGCTGAAAATTGGCTTGTTCCAAGTCAGACTTTTCCCAGTTAACAAATGATAAATAAAATAAAATAAATAAATAAAATACAAATAACCCTTAAACTTACCCTAAAACACACAAGCTCACACACAAACACACAACACCCATTCTTGACTCATCCCCGACCCTAACCCTAACTTACATGTGCACACACACACACACATACACACACACACACACACACACACACACACACACACACACACACACACACACACACTCAAAAAAAAAAACTACCTATATTGACATTCCATACCGTTGACATATTCACCATTCGGTCATCTGTGCCATCAATATTAAATCACATCCCAGCATTTGTTGAACAAACATACATTCAGTCGAATGCAGGGGAACATATACATATATATATATATATATATATATATATATATAGAGAGAGAGAGAGAGAGAGACGGGGAGGGTATAGATAGATAGTTAAAGTACTTCTGATTTCCTTTTCCTAATGTTTTTTAATGAAAGAGCACATAATACATGCATGCTAAAGTAAATTCAGCTGTATATCATGGTTGCCATTAATGGTTGCATTTCCTTTGTAGACAAGAAAATGCTCATGCATTCCATTTGCATAAGGACTGACTCAGTGTCAGTGCGAGATGTTTCTTCCCATGGGTCTATTGACCAGATATGCATCCTCTAGAAGGATGTCACAAGAAAGCATAAAAGACTTTCTTATAAACAATATCATGGCACCTAATTGATAGGGTTGCCACTTGCCTCACTTCCTGATTTGGGCAGTTCTGTCCTGTGGTGTGTATGTGTGTGTGTGTGTGTGTGTGTGTGTGTGTGTGTGTGTGTGTGTGTGTGTGTGTGTGTGTGTGTGTGTGTGTGTGTTGGGGGGGGGCATGAAATGGTAAATGTCTATATTTTACAAGAATTGCAAGAAAAAATATTTTCTGACTTTTCTGTAAATGTCAGGCATTTTGGTACTACATTTAAGTCATCTTAATATATAAAGCAGCATAAACAACCAACATTTAAAGCTTAGCATTTCAATGCTATGATGTTGCTTATGTAAATTTATCAGAAGATATGACAACTGCCTTTTGTACCTTTGACTGACCTAATTGCTGTGCTTTGCTATGAAAGGCATGACTACATTGGAAGCAGGTATGAATCAGTGTAAGTTCTCTTAACAATCTGCAATGAAGACATTTTATTGCAGCTGCTGAGCTCCTGACATCAGCAGGACTAACTGCCCATATAGGATTGTCAGCAGTGCCTGACAGGGTAAACTACAAATTTCTCTGTGTCTGTGGTATGTCATGCAGGCAATGACAAATTCCTCTGCATAGTATGTGAGACGTTAAGCTTAAAAAAGTGGATTAGCTTTCCCCTCCTTTGATTCAAAGGCAAGGAAATCAACATTTTATAAAATACAAGTGGGGTTCTGCTACCTACACAATACTGGAATCATACTGTAGGGAGATTTCTTCAGGTCTTTTTATGTTCTATGTTTGTGGCTGGTTAAAACACAGTATGACAGAGCTTTGATGAGTACTGCTAGGGAGATAAGTTTTGTGGACTTTCCATGATTTTGAATGAAAGTCTCAGAAGCAGATAGTGGTGCTACTTATGGTACATTATTTGGAGTCATATTTAATTGAGTGACTCTTTCAACAAAGGTAAGGAATAAAGAATGCTAAAAAAGAAGCATGACAAAGTGAAAGGCAAGTCTGCCATTCCTCCCACTTGCAGGTACTTCACCTGTACCCTACTTTACTTAATACAATGCACTTAAAGGTCAAACAACCTCAAGGCAATTAATCCAGTTTTGATAAAATGGACCCTTGTATTACAATGGCTTGAAATGTGGTACAGTTGGCGTGACAACTAGAATGGACTGGTATGAATGATGCAGCAGAACTGTGATTGTACATGTGGAGGTAGAGTGGTACAATAACTCAGACACTGGTAACTCAGACACTGTAAGTAGAAAATGGAACTGAAGGAATAATTTTTGCTTTGGTTTGAGGATAACATGCTCTCAGCAGCAAGGTACTTAATCATCTCATTATCTTCTAATTTCTAAGACTACCACGCCAATCAGCCCTCTCCAACAACATCAACAACCATCAGCTCCCTTAGATTGCTGGAAAATATCATCTTTATTCCTGGTATTTAGTCATATGCCTCATTGTTGTGTCTTTTGGCTTTTCCCAGTTAGGGGTCGCCACAGTGGAACTCCGGTCCACTAAGGATTGGTAGTTGATTTTTATGTGCCGAGTTACCAGTCCTGATGCACAACCTTCAACGAAGGTACGCTCATTCACGCATGTCTCCACGCAGAAGACGCTCTAGCTGAGAATCGAACCGGACAGCATCTTACTGTGAGGTGACAATGCTACCGCAGCACCACCACCGCAGGATCTTCCATTATTCTGTCTATTGCTGTGTACGTGCCTTGCTTTCCTCTGCTTAATTTCATTTTACAAGATTTGCAAACAAAGTAAGAACTGCATGACTTGTTCTGTTCACAGAAAAATCCCATACTGCAAGACATGAGCATGTAAATGAACATCTGTCACCAGTGTGGCTTTCTGATAAGCTGAAATATGATATGTTGATTCCCATTTCCATAAGGTATAATGGAAGAGTTCCTTCTGAACATTGACAATCTGCACATTTAGTCTAAACGTTGCTCAGCAGAGGATGTGTTGCTGGTGAACACAATTCCTACCTCCAGTGTCATTGTTAATCCTTGTTCTCCCAGTTACAGCAATTACTAAATGTGACTGTGACGGTTCTGGCCGGGAAAGTGTTCTTGTACTGATATAGAGGAGAATTCCCTTTTCTCTAATGTTGTGCGACATCAAAGTAGGTATACCAAACAACAGGTAAAACACTTCAGGTAACCACAAGAAATAATCAAAGAAACCAAAAAAAAAAACAAAACCACATGAATTTATTCAAGTACATCCATAGTAAGTGCTTTCATCCATACAGGACTTATTCAGACTGCATGATGTGACCAATTTAAAACTCATTTAAGTACATACCACTAAAACACATGATTAAGCTTCTTCTTTTTTAAAAAGGCAGTGAACTCTTGTCTGTCATTCAAACCAGGTGGATGGCAGGCATTAAGCCTCACCTGCCATTCATATTCTTTCCAGCTTAGCTTATCTTCAGCATCAAACTTAGTTTCTACATCTGTTACTTCATCTAAAACACAAAATTTGAAGTCCACTTTGTATGCATTTTCAATGTAATGTTTGCTGAGTGCATTTCTCTCATCTTTTGCACTCACTACATATTTATGCTCATACATTCTCTTATTTAGTTCTCTTGTAGTACGCCCCACATAAAATGCATTGCAAGACATACATGTGATTAAATAAACAACAAACATCAATTTCAGGTATATTTTCCTGTAATGCATACTTTTGTAGAACCTACTTTCACTTCTTTCACTTCAGTGACAAAAAAATCACCTAAATTGCATTTTAGACATTTGTACAGCCCCTGAACTTTACTTGCATTTTTGTGATAATTAAGCTTGCTTTGAAACTAATGTTTGAAACTTTTTCCTCTCTTCTGAGTGAATACTGGTGTTTCACCTATTTTTGTACTAATTTCAGAATTACATTTTAAAAGCTTCCAATTATGTTTGACAATATCTTTGATAGTACTTGAATCTGCACTGTTTGTAATCTGCACGGAAGTCTTATAATCTTTTGTATCATGTGAATGAAAACTTTTTAGACCCTCTTTTCTGATCTCTTTGATTTCATTTAAACAACTGTCAATTTCATCAACTGGATAATCTCGTTTTAAATCTGTTACATAAAGAATCACATTCTATCTCAAATACATGATTTTCAACAGTTAACTGATGAATTCTTTTTAACTGTCCTTTACTATATTCGTCTTAGACCATTTAGGATGCATACTGTCATAATGCAAAAATTAATTATTCTGTACATCCTTTTCATAAATAGCTGTTACCAGTTTGTCTTTTTTCTTAGTAATTTTAAGATCTAAGAAATTAATAGTTTTATGTTCAAACACTGAAGTAAATTTTAAATAAGTACATACATTGTTTAAATACTTAGAAAAATCTACTAATAGAGTTTCAATACCTCTCCAAACTAAAAATGCATCATCAATAAAATGCTTGTAAAACACAACATTTTTCTTAAAAGTACTTTCAAAAAGATAACATTTTTCCCAGCCATGCATGAAAATGTTGGCATAGCTTGGGGTCATTATGACACCCATCGCTACTCCATTCACTTGTCTGAAAAATTTTCCATTGAACTCAAAAAAATTATAATTCAAGATAATGTCCAACATTTCCATTATAAGACCTGCCATATTAACAGAAAATATCTTGGACTGCAATAATTCTAGCCTAACTACTTCCATACCTTCATCGTTGGGAATAACAGTATATAAAGAAATAAAATTAAGCGTAACTAAAATATCACATTTTTCAATACTCACATTGTCTAACATAGATTTGAAATCAAAAGAATCTTTGATATAGGATGATCCCATATTAACCACTGTCTGGAGATGTCTGTCTACAAAAATTGTCATCACTTCTGTTTTACATCTGCTACTAGCAACTATTGGGCGCATTGGAGGTTTATCTATATTTTTGTGCACTTTTGGCAAACTGAAAATATGGCTAATCTTTGGAGCACCTGTGTACAGAAATTTTCTAACATCATTGGTAATGCACCCCATCAAAAACCACTCCTCTATTTTCCCATCAATAAAAGAAAAACATTTCCTAATTTCACGAAAGACAGTGCATTTGTAAAACAACACATCAGATAGCATTTCTTCCATTTGTTTTATGTAGTCATCCCTATTCAAAATTATCAAAGCATTTCCTTTATCAGCTTTTGTCACCAAAATGCTTTCATTATTCAATAATTCATATAAAGACTCTCTCTGTACATTGTTTAAATTGCAATACTTAATATCAGGTTCTTTTTCAAACTTTTCTATTATTTCTTGCTTACACACCATCTGAAAAACCTCCAGTTCTTTTGTTAATGGAGGATTAAATAAACTCGGTGTAGAGAAACTCTTATTAACAACAGTATTGTCAAAAAAACAAAAGTTTGAGATTCAGTTTTCTTACATAATCTCTTAGACTGCTTATAACATCACATTTATCAGCTCTTTTAGAAGGAACAAAGTTCCATCTTTTCATTAACAAACAACACACTTCTTCCTATAGTTTAAAACATGATAAATTAATTATCACAAAAGCAGTGTCATTTGTACCTCTTAAGTTCTTTTTTGAAAGGTCTCCTTTTTCCAAGTTTTCTTCACTTGGAAGTTCTGAAGAGGCTTTGCTTTGGAAGTAGAATCTACTTCTTCCAAGTTCTGTCTGAATTCCCTAAACGCTGGTATACCTTTACCAGCTGCCGATTCACTTCCATTGGAAAATCCTTGTTGCTTTCGTCTGCTAAAATATTCTTATTTCTATTTTCCATTGTGACTCTTGGTTCAGCAGAAAACTTTTCTGATGCTGTTGAATCATTTTTCTGGGCTAAACACTTTGACTTCCATTTGTTCATATCCGCACATATTTTTTTCTGTTCTCTCCTCACTTCAACACTGTAATGAAGCCTCTCCCTCATTCAGAACTACCACTTCCACTAATTCATTTGGAATATCAGCTGACTCATACTCCGCTTTATCTCTAAGAAACTTCTTGGTTTTCTGTTTTTTAAGAACCTCGTTTTCTTTAACAAGTTTATCTGAATTTGAGATAACTTGGAATTAAAGTTCTCTGTAGTTACATTGTCTATGAGTTTAAAGAATACTGAATTAATTTTGTTATCTAAAACTTTTATTTTACTCTGATTAAATTCAAACAACATTGCCACATACTGTAGTCCTGTTTTTTTTTTTGATTCAGGGCAACCCATTTATTTAGAAGTTCTTCCAGGATATCAGCACCTATAGGCATTATTGATATTCTAAGCCCCTTCAGGACTCTATGAGTATTAATACAACTCTGAAAATACAAATTGTCCCATTGCAACCTTTTTAATTTTAAAAGGTCTTTTTCTAATTGTTCAAACATATTACTAAAATTAGAATATGTTGACAAACTGTCTGTTTGTAAAAGACTAGCTGCTTCGAACTGATCCACTGGAGGTGCTAGCCATTTATTCAGAGCTTCATCAAATCTAGAAAAGCCCCTTTCATTGCTCGATGCTTCAGCCACATTTAAAGCAGGAAAATTCAAGGTACAACCCTCTTGATTCAAAATAATAGACCCATTAGGTGTGTCCATCAAAGGTCTGCCTGGTGTAATGGTCAAAAAACTCAAAATGGTTTTGTTCTCCATAGATAAATACACCAAACAACAGGAAAAACACTTCAGGTAACCACCAGAAATAATCAAAGAAACCAAAAAAAAAAACAAAACCGCATGAATTTATTCAAGTACATCCACAGTAAGCTTCCATCCACTCAGGACTTCTTCAGACTGCATGATGTGACCAATTTAAAACTCACTTAAGTACATACCACTAAAACACATGATTAAGCTTCTTCTTTTTTAAAAAGGCAGTGAACTCTTTTCTGTCATTCAAACCAGGCGTATGGCAAGCATTCAGTCTCACCTGCCATTCATATTCTTTCCAGCTTAGCTTATCTTCAGCATCAAACTTAGTTTCTACATCTGTTACTTCATCTAAAACACAAAATTTGAAGTCCACTTTGTATGCATTTTCAATGTAATGTTTGCTGACTGCATTTCTCTTGTCTTTTGCACTCACTGCATATTTATGCTCATACATTCTCTTATTTAGTTCTCTTGTAGTACGCCCCACATAAAATGCATTGCAAGACATACATGTGATTAAATAAACAACAAACATCGATTTCAGGTATATTTTCCTGTAATGCATACTTTTGTAGAACCTACTTTCACTTCTTTCACTTCAGTGACAAAAAAAATCACCTAAATTGCATTTTAGACATTTGTACAGCCCCTGAACTTTACTTGCATTTTTGTGATAATTAAGTTTGCTTTGAAACTAATGTTTGAAACTCTTTCCTCTCTTCTGAGTGAATACTGGTGTTTCACCTGTTTTTGTACTAATTTCAGAATTACATTTTGAAAACTTCCAATTATGTTTGACAATATCTTTGATAGTACTTGAATCTGCACTGTTTGTAATCTGCACGGAAGTCTTATAATCTTTTGTATCATGTGACTGAAAACTTTTTAGACCCTCTTTTCTGATCTCTTTGATTTCATTTAAACAACTGTCAATTTCATCAACTGGATAATCTCGTTTTAAATTTGTTACATAAAGAATCACATTCTATCTCAAATACATGATTTTCAACAGTTAACTGATGAATTCTTTTTAACTGTCCTTTACTATATTCGTCTTAGACCATTTAGGATGCATACTGTCATAATGTAAAAATTAATTATTCTGTACATCCTTTTCATAAATAGCTGTTACCAGTTTGTCTATTTTCTTAGTAATTTTAAGATCTAAGATATTAATAGTTTTATGTTCAAACACTGAAGAAAATTTTAAATAAGTACATACATTGTTTAAATACTTAGAAAAATCTACTAATAGAGTTTCACCACCTCTCCAAATTAAAAAAAGCATCATCAATAAAACGCTTGTAAAACACACTATTTTTCTTAAAAATACTGTCAAAAACATAACATTTTTCCCAACCATGCATGAAAATGTTGGCCTAGCTTGGGGCCAAAAATAGGTGAAACACCAGTATTCACTGAGAAGAGAGGAAAAAGTTACAAAAATTAGTTTCAAAGCAAGCTTAGTTATCACAAAAATGCAAGTAAAGTTCAGGGGATGTACAAATGTCTAAAATGCAAGTTATGTGATTTTTTGCTGACTGAAGTGAAAGAAGTGAAAGTAGGTTCTACAAAAGTATGCATTAGAGGAAAATATACCCGCGAATCAATGTTTGTTGTTTATTTAATCATATGTATGTCTTGCAATGCATTTTATGTGGGGCGTACTACAAGAGAATTAAATAAGAGAATGTATGAGCATAAATATGCAGTGAGTGCAAAAAATGAGAGAAATGTACTCCGCAAACATTACATTGAAAATGCATGCAAAGTGGACTTCAAATTTTGTCTTTTAAATGAAGTAACAGATGTAGAAACTAAGTTTGATGCTGAAGATAAGCTAAGCTGGAAAGAATATGAATGGCAGGTGAGACTGAATGCTTGCCATCCGCCTGGTTTGAATGACAGAAAAGAGTTCACTGCCTTTTTAAAAAAGAAGAAGCTTAATCATGTGTTTTAGTGGTATGTACTTAAGTGAGTTTTAAATTGGTCACATCATGCAGTCTGAAGAAGTCCTGAGTGGATGGAAGCTTACTGTGGATGTACTTGAATAAATTTATGTGGTTTTGTTTTTTTTTTGGTTTCTTTGATTATTTCTGGTGGTTACCTGAAGTGTTTTTCCTGTTGTTTGGTGTATTTATCTATGGAGAACAAAACCATTTTGAGTTTTTTGACCATTACACCAGGCAGACCTTTGATGGACACACCTAATGGGTCTATTATTTTGAATCAAGAGGGTTGTACCTTGAATTTTCCTGCTTCAAATGTGGCTGAAGCATCGAGCAATGAAAGGGGCTTTTCTAGATTTGATTAAGCTCTGAATAAATGGCTAGCACCTCCAGTGGATCAGTTCGAAGCAGCTAGTCTTTTACAAACAGACAGTTTGTCAACATATTCTAATTTTAGTAATATGTTTGAACAATTAGAAAAAGACCTTTTAAAATTAAAAAGGTTGCAATGGGACAATTTGTATTTTCAGAGTTGTATTAATACTCATAGAGTCCTGAAGGGGCTTAGAATATCAATAATGCCTATAGGTGCTGATATCCTGGAAGAACTTCTAAATAAATGGGTTGCCCTGAATCAAAAAAAAAAAACCAGGACTACAGTATGTGGCAATGTTGTTTGAATTTAATCAGAGTAAAATAAAAGTTTTAGATAACAAAATTAATGCAGTATTCTTTAAACTCATAGACAATGTAACTACAGAGAACTTTAATACCAAGTTATTTCAAATTCAGATAAACTTGTTAAAGAAAACGAGGTTCTTAAAAAACGGAAAACCAAGAAGTTTCTTAGAGATAAAGCGGAGTATGAGTCAGCTGATATTCCAAATGAATTAGTGGAAGTAGTAGTTCTGAATGAGGGAGAGGCTTCATTACAGTGTCGAAGTGAGGAGAGAACAGAAAAAAATATGTGCGGATATGAACAAATGGAAGTCAAAGTGTTTAGCCCAGAAAAATGATTCAACAGCATCAGAAAATTTTTCTGCTGAACCAAGAGTCACAATGGAAAATAGAAATAAGAATATTTTAGCAGACGAAAGCAACAAGGATTTTCCAATGGAAGTGAATCGGCAGCTGGTAAAGGTATACCAGCATTTAGGGAATTCAGACAGAACTTGGAAGAAGTAGATTCTACTTCCAAAGCAAAGCCTCTTCAGAACTTCCAAGTGAAGAAAACTTGGAAAAAGGAGACTTTTCAAAAAAGAACTTAAGAGGTACAAATGACACTGCTTTTGTGATAATTAATTTATCATGTTTTAAACTATAGGAAGAAGTGTGTTGTTTGTTAATGAAAAGATGGAACTTTGTTCCTTCTAAAAGAGCTGATAAATGTGATGTTATAAGCAGTCTAAGAGATTATGTAAGAAAATTGAATCTCAAACTTTTGTTTTTTGACAATACTGTTGTTAATAAGAGTTTCTCTAGACCTAGTTTATTTAATCTTCCATTAACAAAAGAACTGGAGGTTTTTCAGATGGTGTGTGAGCAAGAAATAATAGAAAAGTTTGAAAAAGAACCTGATATTAAGTATTGCAATTTAAACAATGTACAGAGAGAGTCTTTATATGAATTATTGAATAATGAAAGCATTTTGGTGACAAAAGCTGATAAAGGAAATGCTTTGATAATTTTGAATAGGGATGACTACATAAAACAAATGGAAGAAATGCTATCTGATGTGTTGTTTTACAAATGCACTGTCTTTCGTGAAATTAGGAAATGTTTTTCTTTTATTGATGGGAAAATAGAGGAGTGGTTTTTGATGGGGTGCATTACCAATGATGTTAGAAAATTTCTGTACACAGGTGCTCCAAAGATTAGCCATATTTTCAGTTTGCCAAAAGTGCACAAAAATATAGATAAACCTCCAATGCGCCCAATAGTTGCTAGTAGCAGATGTAAAACAGAAGTGATGACAATTTTTGTAGACAGACATCTCCAGACAGTGGTTAATATGGGATCATCCTATATCAAAGATTCTTTTGATTTCAAATCTATGTTAGACAATGTGAGTATTGAAGAATGTGATATTTTAGTTACGCTTAATTTTATTTCTTTATATACTGTTATTCCCAACGATGAAGGTATGGAAGTAGTTAGGCTAGAATTATTGCAGTCCAAGATATTTTCTGTTAATATGGCGGGTCTTATAATGGAAATGTTGGACATTATCTTGAATTATAATTTTTTTGAGTTCAATGGAAAATTTTTCAGACAAGTGAATGGAGTAGCGATGGGTGTCATAATGACCCCAAGCTATGCCAACATTTTCATGCATGGCTGGGAAAAATGTTATGTTTTTGAAATTACTTTTAAGAAAAATGTTGTGTTTTACAAGCATTTTATTGATGATGCTTTTTTAGTTTGGAGAGGTATTGGAACTCTATTAGTAGATTTTTCTAAGTATTTAAACAATGTATGTACTTATTTAAAATTTACTTCAGTGTTTGAACATAAAACTATTCATTTCTTAGATCTTAAAATTACTAAGAAAAAAGACAAACTGGTAACAGCTATTTATGAAAAGGAAGTACAGAATAATTCATTTTTACATTATGACAGTATGCATCCTAAATGGTCTAAGACGAATATAGTAAAGGACAGTTAAAAAGAATTCATCAGTTAACTGTTGAAAATCATGTATTTGAGATAGAATGTGATTCTTTATGTAACAAATTTAAAACGAGATTATCCAGTTGATGAAATTGACAGTTGTTTAAATGAAATCAAAGAGATCAGAAAAGAGGGTCTAAAAAGTTTTCAGTCACATGATACAAAAGATTATAAGACTACCGTGCAGATTACAAACAGTGCAGATTCAAGTACTATCAAAGATATTGTCAAACATAATTGGAAGCTTTTAAAATGTAATTCTGAAATTAGTACAAAAATAGGTGAAACACCAGTATTCACTCAGAAGAAAGGAAAAAGTTTTAAACATTAGTTTCAAAGCAAGCTTAATTATCACAAAAATGCAAGTAAAGTTCAGGGGCTGTACAAATGTCTAAAATGCAATTTAGGTGATTTTTTTTTGTCACTGAAGTGAAAGAAGTGAAAGTAGGTTCTACAAAAGTATGCATTACAGGAAAATATACCTGCAAATCGATGTTTGTTGTTTATTTAATCACATGTATGTCTTGCAATGCATTTTATGTGGGGCGTACTACAAGAGAACTAAATAAGAGAATGTATGAGCATAAATATGCAGTGAGTGCAAAAGATGAGAGAAATGCACTCAGCAAACATTACATTGAAAATGCATACAAAGTGGACTTCAAATTTTGTGTTTTAGATAAAGTAACAGATGTAGAAACTAAGTTTTATGCTGAAGATGAGCTAAGCTGGAAAGAATATGAATGGCAGGTGAGGCTTAATGCCTGCCATCCACCTGGTTTGAATGACAGAAAAGAGTTCACTGCCTTTTTAAAAAAGAAGAAGCTTAATCATGTGTTTTAGTGGTATGTACTTAAGTGAGTTTTAAATTGGTCACATCATGCAGTCTGAAGAAGTCCTCCCCCCCCACAGCAGAAAAGATTTTTTTTTACTTTTCCCAAAGTGCTTTCAGCTAAATGTATTTGATCAATTTGCGACTGACAGAGCTACCATTGACTGACATGAATCCCTTCTGGCCAAGTAAGAGCACTCCTTATACTATCCATTTTAGAATTATATTTAACCTTCTAAGGTTATAGTAATGCAGTATCTTTTTTTGTCTTATTCCCCAAAGCTGATATTTCACTGCTTTCATGTCTTACTGCTGTAGAGGTTCTAGGTGATGTACCTCCCTTTTCCTGTATAATGACTTGTCACTTGCCTTTTGAAATATTCTCACAGCATAATACTATTTCTAAGTACAACAGCACTGGTATTCGTTCTCTGAGTATTACTGCAGGCAGCTCAGCAGTTCGCTAAACTGCCTTCTACCCTTTGATGTGGGCAGGTAATGAATGAATTACTTTATTTCCTCAGAGGAACAGAGGAACTTTCCAAACCATGTTTCTTAGATGACTGCAAGTGACATGAAACATTACAGACAGTTTGTTTTTCTTCTTTCTGCTCTTTCTGTTTTACACACACACACACACACACACACACACACACACACACGCACACACACACACACACACACACACACACACACACACACACACACACACACACACACACACACACACACACACACACGCACACATGCACACAAAACACACATATCTACATTTTTTCTATTATTACAGTGCTTCATCCACAACAGTTGTTGGTGGTGGAGGGGGTCAATGAGCCTTTGCCTTGTCTCCAAGTAAATTTAGTGATTAATGGTAGTTAGCTATACTTATTACAGTTCACAAATGATGATGGCTCAGGCTGCACAGAGATGAATACTTTCACTCTGTATTTTATCACCTTTATTTCTATCATCTGCCTCCATCACTTGCAACCTGTTGTGGTATGATGCAGCCCATCCCCAATCTTACTGTATTTTGGTTCCTGACCTTTGAGGCTTTCTTTGTTTCTTGTTCTCCTTATGTTACTTCTTCTACCGTATCCATTTCAAAGGAAGGACAACCAAAGTGGGTCTATATCATATATTAAAAATTCCAAAATATCAAACACCATAAGCTCGAACTTGGAATTTCGAAAAATGATAACATCGAACATTAGATGCATGACCGCTTAAATGTTCGAACCTCTAAAGGTCGACGTTTAGAGATTGAACAGTTAAGCGGTCAAATTTTTACAAAAATAAAAAAAAAAATGCACAATTCAAAAAAAAAAGAAACTAAAGGGTTTAAGCAGGGGGGCAAGCCCCCTGTGCCCCCACACCCCCCTACTTTAATATACCAACTCCAAGATTGTGCTACAGTATAGGGAATGGGAAATTTCCCATTTCTGCACTGTAGTTCACTGAAGTGCAATCTTGTAGTTGGTATATTTAAGTAGCGGGGGGTGTGGGGGATGCAGGGGGCCTTGCCCCCTGCTTAAACCCTTTCTTCGTATTTGTTTTTTTGTTTTTTTTTATTTACTTTTTTACTATTTCAAACATTTAAGTGTTCGATCTGTAAAGGTCGACCTTTACAGATTCGAACATTTAAGCGTTCATTGTAGTAATATAGGCCCACATTTTTTACCAGGGAAAAATTTTGCTGTTCCGAGAAACATACACACAACACAAGCACACCAAAATAAATAAAACACACACATACACTTAACAAAACCCTACTTCTAACCCTACTCTAAACTGTACATACATTCCTATCTATCCACTAACCTTAACCTGCACCCTAACCTTAAGGTCCGTAACTATCGCACACTTACCCTACGAAACTATACACAAATAAATGATTTAATACACAGACATACACTTAACAAAACCCTCCTTCTAACGCTACACTAAACCATACATACATTCCTACCTATCCACTTACCTTAACCCGCACCCTAACCCTAAGGTCCGTAACTATCACACCACAGTGGAGGAAATAGTGAAACCACAGAATGGCCCACCGAAATCTTGCCCTAGGTAAGAATTCGATGTTCCACGGCTTCGCTATTTTCATCCTTCGATGTAGTGGGTTCGATATTATAACATTTGAAGTTTTGCAACTTCGATGTTATAATATAGACCCAACCAAATGCATAGCATTCGCCTAGTACCAGCCCAGATGTTCACCAATGATTAAAAAAATTTTCATAGATACTTTTCTAGCTTCCTACTTTTCATCGTTTTTTAAAGGAAATATGTCTTCATTGTATTGTATCATGTTTTTTCAAGATCACTTGTATCTCTGTCGAGTTGCCAACTGTTACCCTCCAAAAATGACAGTTTAGTAAGGCAATAAACCAGACTAACAAAATAAACACTTCCCTAGTCATAATTATTCTTGATCTGCTATCTTTACAGGTATTTACAGCATTTTCAACAGTAAAAGTGTTGGATATTTCAGTAACTGGAAAATAAGTACCTTTCAAAATTAAACTGCATTAAAATATACTAACTGATCTGCGGTTGTTTTAAATTAAAAAAAAAAAAGTAAATAATTGTTTAAATTGTAAAAGTGAAAAAAAGTTTCATTCTATTTGTCTTTTTTAGTGAGGTGCGATATGTAAAGCAAAATTAGTAAAATGGCATATCACTATGGGACTGTATTGCAACACAAGTAAGTCTTGCTTCTTCCTTGACTGTGCAAATGTGTGTAGTATTGCATATTTTGGAGGTTGCTATACTGTGTCACATAATACTTTCCTTATTTGAACTGTGGCTTGCTAAATCTTTCCTTCATTCTTGGACATATAACTGAAAATGGGAATTTAAGCTAAACCCCCAGGAAATATTGATTGGAAACTTATAACTAGAGAGAATGTCTTTAAATCCCTGCCAGTTACTGCTTTCAGTAAAATATTTTCACCACTGCAGATAATGTAGAACTATGTTATTTGTTTAGTAAGATTCCGAAATTGTTTTCCAATGGAGCACGGCTACCACTGGTCAGAAAGAATGTTAAACTTTACTTCAGAGCTTCATTAGACATCCTTTTGGAATTTCTCTACTAAATTTTTTTGAAAGAGCCTAGTTCTAAGAAGTTCAAATGAAGCTAAACTTAACATGTTCACTTATTGTATTGATGACAACCATATAAAACTTCTAGTTGTTTTAATCAGAAATGGAAGTGACCAAATCTTCTGTTAGATGGCAAATAGGGAGCCTAAGGTTATAAAATATTATAACTAACACTAGGTTCCTCCATACCAGCTGCCTCATTGGAGGGCAGACAAATATCAGACTTTTTACGTCAGTAAACTGAAATAATGAAGGTATTGATAGGTGCAATGTATGATTACAGAGTGTGCAGGCAACTCTGTCAGCAAATGTA
Source organism: Protopterus annectens (assembly GCF_019279795.1). Lineage (NCBI taxonomy): Eukaryota > Metazoa > Chordata > Ceratodontiformes > Protopteridae > Protopterus > Protopterus annectens. The sequence goes on from NC_056743.1 coordinate 790,832,043, forward strand.
CACGGTACTTACAGAGACAGTACAGTACAGTAAAAAAATGGACCTATCTGCTTTGGCCGTAACTCTTTATGGTCTTAAGAAACATTCTCAGGATAACTGGCATCCTTGATGGGGTAAGCATGCCAAAATATTGGACTTCCTGACATATGAGCTGTTCATAGCACTGGGTCTTCAGCAGGACTCTTGTCTGATTTTGGAAGACATGAAAAGTAAATTACATCAGTAGACACGATCCCCACAGGCATGGCATGTGCATTTTTCTTTATTTCAAAGTAAATATATTTTTGGTATCAGCAGAGACACAAGGGAAGTTCCTTTGTGAAAACAAGTAATTGTTGTATGTTGGATGTATTTATTTCTTTATGGCAACGATGCAAACCTTATGCTGCAAGAAGAGAAATTACCAGACATCAGACATTTGATCATACCCCATAAAAGTGAAGGTACTGCCCCGCCAGTAGCACTTTTTATTCAACAGCTTGGGAAAGAAAGGGGAATTTAGTTGTAGCAAGCAGAAGAGATGGAGGCTGTCTTCAGCTAGGAAATATCTGGAGCTGCAATCCCAAGTTATAACTATACGTCACACGTGCATCTATAATTCAGTTTTCATGTCACTAATTGAAAAACTGAATGCTACTATTAAACTATTATTACCACACTATTATGTGCAAAATAGCTTCTGTATTGGTGAAGAACAGTCTCCTGTTTTCTTTATTTGTGGTAGAATACAGTCAGTACTTTTCCAGAATCATCATGATTCACAATGGTTTCAGTTTCAGAAAAGCTTAGATCTTGTTTGTTCTTCACATAACATGTGCATCATAATTCCAATTTGTTGTGGCGTCTTCTGCTCCAAGGCAGGCAGTTAAGGATGACTTCCTTTTAATGTGACATTTTGACTTCCTGTTTCTTTAATGTCCTATAAAAAAGCATTCACTGTAAAAGTGTCAGTTATAAATGTTTTTATTTCTTTCTGCTTCTTACATAAATGCATGTCCTGTTGTGGTAAATCATGCCTTATCCATTCTCTATCACTACGCACTTCCTTCTTACTCTGTAATATTCTACCCTGTATCAGAGAAATAATCCCAGAAGTAGAATGCAGTCTCCTGTTTACTGTTTTTTTTTTTTTCTGTTTATCAGTGCCAAGAATTAAATCTTACATGTTTATTAATACTTTTAATGTCAAGTGTTTCAGACAGTCTGTACAGTGTATCTTCCTATGGTTGTTCTGCATTGTTTGTAAATATTTTATTTGTTTATTTATTTATGTATGCATATATGTATGTTTATTTATTTTTATTCTGATCCCTTGTTAGCCCTTTAATTCTAATGATCCAAGAAGGCCATTTTTATCCATGACTCTGAAAAAAAAAACAGAATAAAGTACTGACTTTTCAAAGAATAATAGAAGATCAGAGGGAAAACAAATAAATGATGTAAAATGCGGCATTAATGACAAATAAGCATGAAAATAGACCACAGTTGTAGATAATCAGAAAACAAAATGTTTACACCTCTGTGTAGTAATAGTGTAATATATTCATGTTTCATGACAAGTGAACGTTGATGTAACTGATAAAATAGCAGTTTAAAAACACAGAAGAACACATGAATCAGAAATCATGCTTTTCAAAGTATGTTACTTCATACATATTCATTCCTTAAGAACTTGTGAATCATTATTTAAGCCTTCTAAACCACCATTATACCACAGAAACATATTTCAGTAAACCAACAACAGCAGCAGTCTTCTACATCTGGAAGATGTTAGGATCCACCTGATATACATGCTAAATGGCTCAGTTTGTTTTTTTTTTTGTTTTAGCTTTGAATCAATTATCTAAGAATCAAAGGATTTGCCAAACTTTGGAAGTTTATACACAGACAGATGTATCCAACCAATGTTTCAGAAGTAAATAAAATAAAACAGAAATTATTTAAGTGTAGACAGAACTGACTAGGCAATCAGTCTGTTAATTAATACTGAAATATGACATCTGAAAATCCTTCTTAAGAACATAAAGAAAGGAACTGATAGACATCTAGTGCAATGCATAGTGCAAATTGGTGTGGGTACTGGCTGTGCACAGATTGTGATTGATTCAGAGACACTGACAGAGCAGCATCACAGTGTGAAAAATAGTGTGGTATGTAATGCATACTAAAGAGTGCATAATGATATGCAAATGAGAAATCCCATATGAGTGGGGCACATGGATTATAAAATGATCACATGAAACAGGGCTGTGTGATTCAGAAATTTACAAAATAGGAGAACTCTACAAAAGCACAAGCCTGTTCTGAACATCTATAATTTTTGGTGTAAAGGCCTATGAATATATTGTCTGAAGTGGTCATCTGTGCCATTGCAGAAGATACCATTTTGTCTTTTCGGCTTTTCCCGGTTAGGGGTTGCCACAGCGGAATTCCAGTCCACTAATGATTGGCAGTTGATTTTTATGGTGCCGAGTTGCTAGCCCGACACCCAACCTTCAGCAAAGGCACACCCATTCACGCATGTCTTTCGGAGGCCACTTGACCGCAGTAAGGACATGCAGACTCCACACAGAAGGCGCTCCAGCCGAGAATCGAACGGGAGAACCTCTTGCTGTGAGGCAACAATGCTACCGCTGTACCACTGAGGCTTCCTACTGCAGAAGATACCATCATTGCCTTAAACCCCAGAACCTAGCAGATCAGTACAAAGTGGGCTAACACTGGGAGGTCACAGAGACCACAAAAGAGCTACCCAAATTGTACTGTCAATAACTGAAAGCAAGGGAGATGCATGGATTTACCATCCCATTGGACACAATGGTTATGTGCAGCATTTATTTAACATTTGTTTACCAGGCAAATTAACTGGTTTAGAGACTCTTTTCAACCATGACCTGGGCCATGTGGGTAAGCTCAGTAAACATAATCAAAACAATCACACATTAAAGCAGAAAAAACAATAGAATAAAAAATGAAAACTGACATAAACAGAATAATTCAACAGGGTTTGAGTACTTGTACAACATTGTATGTTATACAATAATGACAACAAACAGAGTAAAAAAAATGACAAAAAGCAAGTAAGGCAATGGCTGATTAGGCAACTTAATATCTAAAAGTGTATTTAATAACACTATAACAAACACTACAATCTAGTTTGTAGAGGGGGGTTTGTTATAGGAAGATGACAATACATGTTGCTGAACTTTTTGTACTAATGTATAAAGTCATGTAGCAGACAAATAGACAAATAACTTTGCAATAATACAATGCATTAGTTCCCCATCCAATATCCTATAACAGACTAATGGAGAATGAATAACACCTGATTTACTGCAACGAGCAGAAAGTAGCAAATTTGGCAAAAATGCAGTCAGCATTCCTAAAGCATTTACATGTATTTCCTTTAGGGAAATACTGTTTGAAAGATTTCTTGAATCTTGAAGTTTCTCAAAATTCCTGATGACTTCAAGAATGATATTTCTGGTGGCTGGAGCAATCTTGAAGAATGCCAATTCACAAGATTATAAAAAGAAAGAGGTCCTTAGCATTTGTGAACAGTTGGAGTTCCTGAGTGAATCGCTTTGCTCTTTGATGATTAGTTAACTGCAGAGATGAGAAAAACACTTTTCTCTGAGAATTTTGTATGTGAGAAAGCAAAGGAAAAATGTAACGCTAGCAAAGATAGGGAGCCATTTGATGCATTAACCATTTTAGTTAAAGGAACTTTTCAGTGACCTACAGGGAAAATGTTTGTCATATTGCAGTCGTCAGCCTCATGCCTCCTACATTAGCTTCTTGCTATCATTCTGCAGCATGCAGAGAAACACATTTGGTTCCCCAGGACAGCACAGGAGAGAACCACCACTATGTGGGCATATTATACCATAGGTTTTGGGAGCCATAGAGTGCATCTGGTCTTCACAGACTAAGACATTTCAGTAGAAAGGACTTCCACTGCCTCAACTGCCAGGTTAGCTGCAATGGCACTTTTAGACTGTGACAAGTTGTTAAACACTCCAGCATAACAAAAATCACTCATGACTACCTAAAGGTACTGCTGCTGAATGTATGAGTTTAAATAAAAAACTACACTCCCTAGAAATACTCCACACCCTGGAGAATGCAGGCATTTTGCGGTCACGGAAACATGGTTCAGAACCATGGAAAGCACCTTGGCTATCAAAGGTACAAGCCTTCCCTACATTTCAATCCCCCTCAGCTCAGTATAAAACAAAGGGAGGAGGTGTCTCACTGTTCATAAATGACAAGTGCACTGCTAAACTGGTCAAACAACATGACTTCCTTGAGCTGCTCCATGCCCAAATAACCATAGGTGAGGACCCACCAATCTTATCCCTGCTAGCTACAGATCCTGTAACACGAGTCTGGAAAACTGCACCTCCAACCCATATCTACTGGAATCTTTTAACATTCAGCCTAACACCATACTTATTGGCAACTTCAACTTCCCCTCCATAACCCGTGAGACTTATACTACCCATAATTCACTTGGTCAGAGGTGCAAACCCCCTGGGGCAACTAGTTAGCTCCCCAACTAGAGATACAAATATCCTAGACCTAGTACACATGAACATGGAAGGATGCTGCTCCCTCCTCTTCTAAGGCTATTGACGCAATCTCCCACTAGGAGAGCATAGATAAAGTTAATGAGTTAGGCACAAACCCCTACATCATCAGATGGATAGCCAACTGGCTCCCTTACAGGACACATGTTCCCCAGATAGGTGAATTCCCTTCTGATAATAACCTGTTGCTAGCTGTGCCCCACAGGGCTCAGTGTTCGGACCCCTTGTGTTTGGTATATACTTCTCTAAAGTGAAGGAGAATGTTGGGGTCCTCTGGCTCACAGGTTTGCTGACAACTGTAAGCTGGGAGCAATCACTGAATCCCCTAACAATGTTGACATCTTGCAAACAGGCCTAGAAATGACAAATGACTGATGCCAAAACCATGGTCTAAGACTAAATGCTAAAAAATGCATAATAATACCCTTTACTAAATCAGATATCTCTGTAAATTATAATATTGAAAGTGCACCGTTAAAAGTAGACCAAGTTGTGAGGGACCTAGGAATACATATACCCTAAACTTTGACCAATAGGTGAGGAAATCCATCTGTGCGGCTCAACTTATAAGTAAAGGCATAGCAACAACTTCAGAGGAAGTCATAGTGCCATTGTACTCAGCCCTCTTCATGCTCATAATTGAGTACAGTGCTCCCTTTTGCATGTATATAACTAAGTACTTACACCAGTTTGGAGCAGCTGCATAGGTTTTTCACTAAAAAATGAAAAGCGTTAGACACCTGTTTTATGCAAGCTGACTAAAGGCCCAATCCCATTTCTCCATCCCATATTGTTCATTGGGAGGGGATTTATGCTTGACATATAATACAAGGCATTCTCTGATCCAGTCCTGATGAATATATTACATATTTGCAATAAATATTATACGAGGGTCATGCGCTCCATGGATCTGAACCTTATTTATGACTTTAGCAGATCTTGCTGGAGAGACAGATTTATATCCCAAAGGCTACCTCGTCTATGGAATAAACTTCCCATCTTCATAAAACAAAGCTCATCCCTGACTCTGTTCAAAAAGAATTTGGATAAATGGAAGGGGAACTTCATTCCTGGACTATTGCCCATGTCCCTTATGAACATAAGCAGTCTATAAAATGACTCAGGGCTCCAACACCCAAAGGCCAACTACCTTGATACTACCTCATCCCATATCTGGGAAATTAAGATATAATATTGTCATATTCTGGGTATATTGGCCATGCTTTTAAAGGATCTTGTGCCATTACCCTAGTAACCACTTATAAATCTATAAACTTATGCCCAGGGCATTCCATACAATGTGTCTGTGTACTGCCCTTTCAGCTCCCATAATTCATATGTATGATGCACTCCTAACCTACACCACTGGTTTGTGTGAGGTAGACTCCACTCAGGGATATCTAGTCAGTAGGTGCACATGTAGGAAAAATTAAACAACCCATGCAAAAAGGGAATAAGTTTTGTTTGTGTCTTTCGGCTTTTCCCCAGTTAGGGGTTGCCACAGCAGAACTCTGGTCTAATAATGATTGGCAGTTGATTTTTACATACCGGCTTGCCAGGCCTAATGCACAACTTTCAATGAAGGTACGCCCATTCACGCATGTCTCCACGCAGAAGAAGCTCTAGCTGAGAATTGAACCAGACAGCGTCATACTGTGAGGCGACAATGCTACCGCAGCACCACCACCGCGGCTAAAAAAAAAAAAAAGGAATAAGTTACATATAATTAATGCAGTATTTCTGTATCCCTCCTAGTTTTTTTTAAGACTTCAGTCAAATTAGTGCAACAGGCTGCTATATCCTTATATATACATATATATATATATATATATATATATATATATATATATATATATATGCTTTATATGTTATATCCTGCTATATAGCCTTATCAAAGATTAAAAGGTGTGACCAAGACTAAAGATTTCCTTGACACTGAAGATTATCTTCATTTTGCAATATTATTTTCTAATAATGTAATTGACATTTGCTGTGAAATTTAATTTATAAAGAATGACGGGTTCTAAATTTCTGTAGGTTTTCACTTTCTCTAATAAAGATTTAATTAGAGTATGGGCTAGGTGTGGTTTATGTCTCCAAAGTGCATAACTGAGCTCTATTTTATGTTGACTTTAATACCTCTTTAGAAGGACCAGTCATGAAACTTGACCCAAATCACTTTGCAGTTGCAGTGGTCCTAGGTGCTTCAGTACTGGCTTCTGATTGCAGTCACCCACAAATACAGCCCACCACACTCGGTCAGTGTCATTAATGAGATTCATGGAGGGCCCAAGTATTGGCCTCCCGTCTACCCCGCGCATAACAGCCTTGTCTACAGGCAGCTCATTATTTATTCTGACCTCACACTTGTATTAGTAAACTAATTAGGGATCATCTTTCATATATGTATGAGTTAAGATTAAATGTCCGGTCCTTCCAGAATACTTTGAAGTGGGATAATGTCAAAAATCGCAGAGAACAGAATAATAAAACTTTTGACAAGCAAGACCTTGACCTCAAGAGATCATGTTGGTTTGCATTCAGATTAAGTACTTGTTCCACTAGAATATGTTTTAGTATAATCAGCTCAAAATATTTAGTATATGTAAAACAGAAAGCCAATATTTTGTATTCCCTTTATGGATAGCCATGACAGCAGCATATGTACATGCTTTAGGAATAAAATCTACTACTAGCATTACTGGAAACAAATGTGTTAATAGTGATAATGATTCTTTAGCATTATTTTATTAATGTTCATGAAGTAAGGTTAGGTTAGGTCACAAATTATAGTTCAAAGTTCAATTTTACATAATTTAAGCAAGCGATTATCATTTTTCCACATCCTCATGTGAAGTTCTGCTGATAAAAGAAGGAAAGTGCTTAACTATCAATATGTTGTATTTTATGCTTTGGCTGTATCTACTAGAAGTATTTACAGCATTTTACATTGATTTTTATTAATACTTTGTTTTTCAGTTCTATTTTTGGCATTTTTTTTAATTTCAGTCTAGTTGCACCCATACTGACTTTACAGAGGTAAATTTAGATGAAAAACTATTGATAAAAAGCTGTCAAAGTAGAACCATTTGTGATCAAATCCTAATTAAGTTTAAGCAAAATGCCATATTTTGATATATTATGAAGTCCTGAGCTATTCATATAGACAAGTATCAATAATAAACGTCACTACAGTCAATATATGCATTATAAGTACAACAGAGTTATGGCAGCCTGAATACCTGTTCACATAAATATTACAACAGTTTCATTTTGAAGAGACTGAATCTACAGCTAATGTCATAATTTGCCATTAATAATACATTTTGACTGAATGTCATCTTGTTAAATGTTTAATTTTACCAAGTACCTGGGCAGTACCTTCAGATGGTCTGTTGTGATCTGTACACTACCCCGGTAAAGAAATTAAATAAATAAGTTTTATAAATATTCACTAGACTGAACCAAAAGATGAGGGCCACTATCTTTTTTATCCCTCCCACAAGGTGGAGCAACCCTAGGGAGAACTATAATAATTAACAAAATTGTGGTGGGGTACAGCTTATTGCTTGGGGTATAAAGTTCTGCCTAGAGAAAAATATTTTTTAAAGTCCCAGCTAAATTTTCATTTAATTTCTCAATTTAAAAGACTTGATTTGACTGTTCAGTTTAGATCAGTTCTAGGTTTCAATGCTGTGGGAAAGCTATATTAAAATGAGACTATACACTCAGAAAATAACTAATCAAAGAAAAGGTCAGTATAAGAACTAAAGAATTTATGAGGCAAACACTTTAAATCATTTACTCTAGCTTTTTTCCCATGTGACTCTTACAGAGACATACGCACACACGCACACATACAAACATATATACATACTTTTATTTATATATATATATATATATATATATATATATATATATATATATATATATATATATATGTTAATGTGTGTATGTCTCTCTTTTATATATATATATATATATATATATATATATATATATATGTATGGGGCTATGTATTGCTTGAATACTCATTTGACTGAAACACAAATGGTTAAACTCAATTGACTGGAAACTCTTTTTTCTTAAGCCTGCCAGAAAACTGTAGAGGTCTGTAGATAGTATGTGTTGGTGTAATTTCTGATTCTAGGACATATTAAGGAAGTGAATCTAGAAGAGTGTATGTGGAGTGGTAGTGATACCACCATTTTGTACTCCCAGATTTGCAGGCGTATGTGCTCCTATTTCTTCACAAAACCAGTGGCTCGGCAAACATACTAGGAAACTAAATTTTCACCAACAAATAGACAAGACTCACTGAATAACAGGTTCCTAACTCAGGGTGTTTCCTGCATATGGGATAAGATACCACTGCAGGTCAAGCAAAGTACTATATTGTCTGCCTTCAACACAGGTCTTGATGATTGGATGAGTAGACATAAATTTACACCCAGGTTTCATGTATGACACTTATTGGTTTGGGAAGTGAGTACTATTAAGTAGTCATAAATGTGTGCCTACTTAAAGGTGTATATGGCTAGGTCTCTTATGGCCTCTCCGACTGCTTGGCTAGTATTGTTTCTGGGTTCTTATGTCCTCATGGTAAAAATATACTGGTAGCAAAAAATTTTTGTTCCTGGTGAGGTAAGTTTATGTTAAGAGTGGAACTTTAATCTTTTCAAACATGAAGTCTATAGACTATATATAAGAGTCACCAATCAACAGTTATATGAAATGCCCTAGTGGAACTGAAGATCTCAACACTGACAGATATGTACAAGGTATTACTCAAGGATGTGTGACTTGCCAGACTAATGTGTTGAGAAAACCAGTAATACCATTCAGATGTGTAAGTTGCAATAATAATTATGGAGACAAGTAGAAAACAAAGTATTTATCCTTATGGTCATTTGTGTAATGTTGACCATTTGATACTCACTGATTATAGGTTCATAGGTTCATAGGTATGTACTAGGCTAATCGTCCTGGAGCCTTTACAAGCCTAGCCCATAGGATTACCCTGGCATCGTGCCACCCGACCTTAGTTCCCAGTGCCACTGCAGTGATCCCTGGGGTGGACTTTCTATTTCCCATCCACTCATCATGATTTCTCTTGAAGAGGGCCAGTGAGGTGCTCTGCTTGACATGTATGGGAAGTCTATTCCAGAGCATGGGCAGTCTCTGGATTATGAAATTCGGCATATTGTAACTGAAAAATGCATCTCCATAGCTGTAAATGTAATTCCAGTCACTGATAAACTACTCTTTTGACCTGGCATACATGAGCTTATAAGATCTAATAACAATCCACCATTTCAGTGGACAGATATTTCTGATTTTGCCATATGTCAAGGATTTTTGGCATAGAAAATTAATTCATGAGGACCTCAAATACACTTTTTGAATGATTTATGTCACCCATTGTGGACGGAGTGATAACACCATTTATCTCTTTCATTCTGATCAGAGAAATATTAAGTTTTATATTTAAAATGCATTCTACAATTAAATCCCATATCTGGAATGCAAGACCAGGGAGGACTGTTTAACTGCATCATCTGAAAAGTCACACTGGATAATACAGCACTGTCCTTACATGAGCAGCGAGTCTAATTAATAACATAATAGCTAGTAATAATGGGCATATGCAAAATATCAGTATTTAGTAATATTTTACAGGCAAAGCAAATTATGGAAGGTTGCCTGGAATCAGGTGAAAGATGATACAAAGACAATACAATGCAGCCCCAGTATTTATCATATACCATACTGAAATACCTATGTCTATATGATTACTTATGAAATTAATGATTTTTATATTTTGTTAAAATTTAAAGAAAAAAATCAGCTTTCAAAAACTGCTTATCAAAATCACCATGATTAATACCATTAATCTCACTCAATTTGAGTTGTACCATTGTGAGGATCTTCAGTGTTGTCTGCATATTTATAAAAATATTATGTAATTTTCATATTCTATTTAATATTTCAAAAACAAGCAAGTTACAAAATATCATGGCTTCGTGTGAAAAGTCACATTATAAAGATAAAATTGCCACTGTTAAATTTGTGTGTGTTATGTGCACTTACTGGTATATTAATATCTGTTTTTGTTAACAGAAGTAACTTAAATGATGTAAGTTTAGCAAGAAGCATAAACAAAAGTATTTCTTTTATATCTATTCATATGTTTACACAAATAATTATGTGAAGGCTTTTGATCTTTATAGTCTTCCTATTGTGGTTCAGGAGATATTAGCATATACCTGCTTAATGGCTATTATAAATATTTTTTCCCTGAAAAGTTCAGAATGTAGCACTAACGGTATGTTGGCTACCAGATCATCAGTCAGTTATAGTAGATTAACCTTGGTATAATCTCTGAATGCCAAGGTATTGGAAGATGCTTCTGGTTTCAATGTTAAGGTGAATGAGACTGATTTGTGGTCCATTTTGAACAGGGAGGAAGTATTAACTGGTGGGTAGCAAAACTGCTATATATATATATATATATATATATATATATATATATATATATATATATATAGGAAAGACCAAGTCCCAGAATTTATCATCCGTGGTTGAGGTGTGGACTAACATGTCTATAGAATCTGTACTGATTAAGTCAAGACAGTTCTGGGCATACACACTTGAGGATGTGAAGGTCTTCCAGTTAATGGGGGGAAGTAGTTAAATTCTCCTAGAAAAATTATGTTTAGCTTAATGCATATGGAGTGTATACTCCTTATTTAGAAGGTATGGGCCGAGGGGGGCACAAAGGGTGTCCTATGATATGTAAGGAGTTTTCTTAATAGTAAAGTAGATGAGGAGGAATTTCAGTATATTATCTTCTCTAGTGAATCTGGAGTTGAATTATTTTTTTTTTCTGGAATAAGGAGACACTGCCATCTTTAGAGTCTTTATCTAATACGGTGGGACTGAACATGTGCCAGGCATTGAAAGCCAGCACTGATGGAATGCTCTCATTTATCTTTTAGCAGGTGTTTGTGACAATGCATATATTGATATTTTCCATTGTAAGAAATACTACTTGGTTGCATAGTTTTTTTGTTAAGGCTCCTTGCATTGAGCAGCAATGCCTTTATGTTATCCTGATTCTGTTTTATTATGATGGAGGGTTTAGACAACTGATGTTGTCTAAAGAAGGAATTAAGGTGGTGGACAAAGATTTATCCAATATACAAAAACTTTGGGGGGATAGATGTAGGCCATCCCTGGTAACACAGGACTGTCTACCATTTCCTCCAAAGCTGATATATATTATACTGCCTTAGAATATCGTCAGACGTTAAGCCAATTGTTGAAGTCAATATTATTTGATTTGTACTGCAGCATCATTCCTTGTGATGGTACAATGTTGCTCAAGGCTAGGTTCATACCTGCCTCAGATACATATTTTGAGAGCTCCATTATACCTGTTTTCATATAGTCCAGGTAGATATGACTGTGTCATATGTGCACTTGGGGTAAAAGGGCTTAAATGCATACATGATGTGGTAAATTCTGGCACCTACTTGGCAAGTGACCACAGTTGCTGCATGGTCTGGTGAGTGCTGCATTGGTGTGATTCACTATGTAGTTATCTATGGAAAGGATACTGAATGTGTGAAGGTTTGCCTTAGTGGCTTTTAGACTGAGTCAGTGTGACTCTTAGGTGTGGGTTCTGCCTATATTGTGTGTTTGTGAGGTTGCTAAGGTTACTTTTTTCTTAGATTATATTTAGGAGGCCTTTGTGGTTTAGGTCATTTACTTTTAAGAGCCTCAGCTTATGTGTGTTTGATCTGAGCTTTATGTGATTGGTTTAGTGTGGTGTTCTATTATGCTGATGACCTGCATGCTATTTGCTGTGGCTTCATTAGACAGCTTTGCCTCCAATAACATATTATAATTGCATTTCTCACACACTGTGTAAGTTTGTTTAAATAGCAGGTGGTTGTTAGAAAACATGAGACAATTGCTACGGTGTCTCAGGACACTCATTTCCACTAAGCTGGCTACAGACATATTAGAAAGTACTAATCCAGTATGAACTAAATTTAAGTCCAGTCAGTTCTTTACCCTAAAAGCTGTATTGCCAGAGTCCCTTATGACATCAGAAGTGTTAGAGGGTAACAGATGCCTTATGGAAATCATGTACAGTTTTTCTTTTCTAAAGTCATATCCTAAATTAACCAAATAATGCTTCAGCTAATCACGGGACTAAAAAACTGTAATAGAAGTAGTGACATTTGAAATTTTTTTCCAAGAGACACCTACACGCAACAGTAACTACCTTATGCATCCACCCATCCTTCTTTACTTGGATAACCCAAAACTTATGGGGCCTCAGAGGATAGAAGTTGTTATATTTTAGTTGCACATGATCTGCCCTGAAATACTTAGCACTCCCCAAAACCAGGACATTTCATTACTTGGAAGGAAACAGAAGTTTCTGAGATGAGATGCTAAGTCACATAAGAAATAACTTTCAGAAGGTGTTGCCACCATTCCACATGTCTATTGTAAGGACTCCCATGCCTTCTCATACTTCATACTCTTGACCACAGCTGGCACCTGTGGTTCATCAGAGGGATACAGTCAATTTCAGGTACCAGGCCAGTCAATATGACATTACTCTGTATGAGAAGTAAAACACTTCCAAAATGCTGAATTCTTCGTTATGTAAACTATGCATCTCAACAACACAGCAAAGCCCTTCTCTGAAAGTAGAGGGGCCACGACTCTGCTTTCATACTCTTGTAACATTGTATTTTCCAGGTTTGCCATCTCAGTCAGCTCATCTGAAGATTAGGAAGCTTTGTTGTTACCAGATCAGTGTGCTGCCCATGCTTAATATCCACTGTCCTTCGGAATATTTCCTCCTTATCAGTAGACTGTGCAATACCATCACACCTGTCTGAGCCTTTGTAGAAGTGACATAGACCTTCATTGCTGTTGCATGTCAGATTCTCAATATTGATAGATAGATTTTATAATCCATGACATTTCTCCAAGGAACTATTTCCTTTAAGGCTTATTTCCCTCAATAGTCGTTATCCATTCATTTTAATGTGACAGTTTTTTTTTTTGGGGGGGGGGTCATACAGATCATATCTTTTAGTGTAGTTAGGACAGATGGCAATGGTGCAAGGGCTTTCATTATAATCTGATGACCTGAGAATTAGCACTCAATGTGCTAACTCAGTCCAGTAAGGCTTCATATACTTTGTATGTAAGAACATGTCCAGGAGGTATTTGTTGAATAACCTGATGTCTCCAAATATATTAGATGCTTTTTGCATGGTCCGCTCCCTTACCTGCTACAAATTAATATTAACTTCTTACAAGAAGGCACCCCACAGGCTAAATATAATTTTATTTACTCACTGATGTTATTCTTGAACCTGCCTTGAAAATCATTAGGATCTAAGTCATTAATTGCTGTTTTAATTATATAAAATATTTCTTATCTCCAAACTGCAATACAGGAGGTCTTATGCTAAACGATCTAGTGCCGCTCTAGTTTCTTCAGTGCCACAAGGGTAATTTACTCATTTAGTATTGTAACATTTTCATCAGGCCTCTTAAGGCATAAGGTCACATCATTACTGCAAGTATTGCTTTATCCAGTTCCAATCTTGTAAACATATTTTTACAGTTTTTCTGTGTTTTGTCTATATGACATTTTGAGCTACATTATGGCTTTAAATCTTAATTTGTTAAAATAGTTAAAAATGGAATAACTGCAGAACTTCTACTAGGCAAAATACTAAAAGGAAAAATAAAATCAACTAGATTTCTGCACTCTGCCATACCATCAGTCACATTCCCTTAGTTTGGTGACACTCGGGGGGCATTACTGGCTGATGCATAGGTGTGCTTGGTGATATACAGCTATGCACCCATACATGAGTATTATGAGGCACACTCCCTAAATTCATCTGAGTAATTTATGAAGACATCTCCAAACATTATGTCATGAAGTTTTAAAACAGTAAAAGCCGCAGCGCAATGCACATACTCTATCTCGTTAAAATCATTCTATCTTTTTAGTTCCATTTGTTTAGAAACTGGAAAGTCAGCTTTTAAATGTAGGAAGGAGAGGCAAAATAGTGTGCATTCCAGGGGGATGGTGTGGGGAAAAGATGAAGTGGAAGGAATATAGATATTTTCAAAAAGTTAGTGGCATATTTAGAGAGTGTGAGGAAATAACCAGACTGTTTTCATGCTTTTAGACTAAACACCTTTTTATTTCTATCTTTTTCTCTGTCTTCCTCTCTCTCTCTCTCTCTCTCTTTACATGCACGTGCATGCATTTATATATATATATATATATATATATATATATATAATTGATTATATATACATGGTTGCTATAGGATGTAGATTGTTCAGATGGTAGACACTTGGAAGGGCACTATCAAAATATAAACAGGTCAAAATGCACAGTTCATAATGTAGACTGAGGTAAGTAGGGTAGTATTAGGGCTGGAAATGTGTTTGTTTGAGTGTTGGTGGGTTAAGGTTAGAGCAATGGTTAGGTAAGGGGATACCTTTAGTCTTGTGCATGTTTGTTGGTGTTTGTGTCAGTATCTGCATCTGTCTTCTGTAGTGTAAATGTTACAAAAAGGGTTTTTCTAAGGTAAGGTGTAGGGTTAGGGTTAGCATGCACTGGCAAAGTTATTAAGGGGACAAAGCCAGTGCCCATACTGGTTTTACAAATTGGGAATCAAGGTGGTCTTGAGGAAGGTGATGTTTGCAGTACAAGCAGCAGCAGAACCTGTAGCTCAGCAACATATGCTAAGGGCTGCCCTTGGAGCCAATGCCCACAATGTTGTGTATTACAGACACCCCTGTCAATGGAGTAGGTACAGACAGTACCTGATATACTACTACCCAAGTGATCAACAGATTGTGAACCATTTTCATGTGAACAGAGAGCTTGTACACACCATGTTAAACTGGGTTCCCTATGACAATGTCACAGACGCAGTTTGTCGAATGCGTCTTCATCGAACTGAAAAGCAGGAAAAGCCAAAATAGTGAAGTGACTTTTCAACAAATTCTTTCCCTAGGAAAAAATTTGCTTGGCCGCTTTCATTAATTTGCCGTTTTCGGCACTGTAGTGTGATCTCGGAGTTGGTATATTTAAGTAGGGGTGTGTGGGGGGCATAGCCCTCCATGTCAAGGGGTGTGGGGGAGCAAAGCCCCCACATTATGTAATGTTTTCACGTTTTTTTTTTTTATTTTTTATTTCAGAACAGTGATTTTTTTTTTCCTTTGGAAAAAAATTGCTGTTCTGAGGTTTTGACGTTGTAAGCTTTCACTTACACGGGGTCAATTATGTGTCATTCGCTGCTGTGAGTGTGCAATATCATACTATAGACCCGTTAAACTGTGGCATCCACAAGTGGATTAGTAGGAATAAGTGGACCCTCATTCCTGAGAATACTAAGGCTTGTGTACTTTTAACCATCTTAGCTGCAGGGACCTTTCAGTTATCTACTGGGGCGGATTATGGATACAGTGGGCCTCTGTCTTATAAATCCTAAACTAGCTCCTCTACATTATGCTGCAGTTTGTGAAGATGCTTATCTGGTTTCCCAGGACTACGGAGTACAGAAGTATAATGCAAGTAATTTACAACATTGTCAATTTTCTTGATGTCCTAGGATCCATTGATTAAAGACACACAAACATATTGCCATCATGGTCTTATCAGGTGAAGAGGGCTATTATACATCGAGAAGGGCTTCAGACCATTACCTGTTAGGTAGTCTTACTAAGTATGAAAGTCAGGCATGTTTTGGCTATTAATGCAGATTCCTAGACATGCGTACGTATGCCTCGTCACTTCTTTGCTTTCTGCTCCAGAGAAAACAAAATACTGAAATTTGTTCACCTCTACAATTGCATGTATCAGCATTACATTACAATTTCTAAACATAACTGGCTATCAGTTTCTGCCAGGGCACTACTACTTCTGAAAACATTTACCTTCAAAATACTACACAGCAGATATGGCCCACCTCTTAAAACTAGTCTAATTTCCAAAGAGTAGTTTTGCACTCTTAGAGAATCTAGTACATTGGTACATTGACCTTAGATCCCCATTTAGACTGTGACACAGATATCTTTCTTAAAGATTATACCTGCTTGCCAGAACAACTTTCAGGGTGAAATTAGGGATACTATAGATTTGACATTATTTAAAATAAGTTATCTCTGTTACAGATATAAAACATATGCGGTTACTTGATGATGAAGATAAAACTGTTTGCAGTTAGGTCATGCTTTGCTATCCTTCACTTTGTTTCAGTTTTGTCATTAAAATCTACATGCTAGCAGGTTATGCAAGATATTCATACACTTCAAATGCATAACATGTTGAACTTAGGGCCCACTCCACCAGACTTGTTAAAAATGTTTTTCCAGTTTTCTTTCTGCTAACTTTAGACTGATTTATCACATAGTCTGCCATGTTTATTATTCAGTATGCTCATTTAGTGTTCTAGTTCACCACTCATTATTGCATTTCTTTAAGCTCATATAAGTGTTCTGCAGATGTCTGTCCATTGCCAGTTAATCCTTTCTTTGTACAATATTTGTTTGGGTATATGTGTGTATTTCTTTGTTGCATGACAAGTTGCATGACTTTGGGCCTACTACATATGTATGTAATTTTTTTCACCACATCTGCTTTAACATTTATGTTTTCTGTAGGTTGGTATCTAGTTATTTTCATATGTTGATATGCTACATGCTTTTTATCTCTAACTGTATATTACCCAGTATTTTTGCTTTTGACTCTGCGACCTAGTTTGTGGAGGAAAGCAGTCTATGGAAAACTTCACTTACCTGGTTAACAAATCAGATAAAAAATAAATACCTACATACACACAAATACATACATACATACATACATACATACATACATACATAAATGCACATGACATAATTTATAATGGGTCCTTCCAACACCCAGTCAGTTTAAATAATCCTTATATCTTCCACATTTCCCACCAATATCAAAGGTTCCTATTAGGGGACTTCCCACATGGGTATTTAGTTGGCAGTTGTGCACACAAGCTAGAGAAACAGGTCTACACACACAGGTAACGTGCAAGCAGAGAGCATGCCACATATGCTAAACTGTATTTTGTACACTGCAGTTTATGCCAGGTATGCAGTAGAGCCCTTATCAATGACCCCACATCCACAACCATTAGACCAAGCAGAAAATGCCACATAAAGCAGCACATGCCAAAACAAATAATGTAACAAAAGCAGGTATTCAGCCTACTCAAAGGATATTTATTTTTCCTAGCTACATCAGACAGGGCATCGATTTTTGCTGTGGGTGCAATGCTGCACAACATGGCAATGTACAGACTGCTGGAGTGGTAAGTTAACATCCTAGCAGAACCTTTTATACCAGTTATTTCAGCAGCAGAAGGGCAAGGTGGAGCTTAAGAGAGACAAAGCCACAGCAGTAGCAGTACTACAGCCAACTCATAGGCAAGCACAAAACATTCCAGTACTGCCACAATTCAGAATAAAGAGATGCACGCATTACCAGCCTTATACGCAGCATGATTATGCCAGTTATAGAGTACAACACCCCCTTAGGGATGTATCTTACTAAACATATTAAACAATTAGAAAAAACTCAAAGGTTTCTAACCAGAAATATCACAGGCCTGAGCCTCTAAGAGATGGTGGTATTTTATATTATTTTAGTCAGTATCTTAGACTTTTGAGGGGAGATCTCTTTCTCACTTACCACATCATTAGATACTAGATTGTCCTGGACCTCCTGTTTCTCCGTAAGTCCAATACCTTCACCTGTACTTGAACCAGGGACCTAAATCTTCATCAACAGATAAATAAAACATGATGGAGGGATAGGTTTACAACCTAGTGCCTTCCAATCCACTGGAATAAACCTACCTTGCATGTTAAGCAGTATGACTCGCTATCTTCCTTCAAACATAAACTAAATTACTGTATGGGTATCCAAATATTTACTCCAGGATTAACCGGTGTGGACCTGGAGAAAGGAGGTACTGCCTAAGTGAGGGTACTATCAAGTTAAGAATGATCATGAGACTCAATAGACTTGGAATATAATGAATATATGAATCAAAGAAACACATTTATGCAATGGAGGGCAGCTTATGGACTGGACACATTGTGTTTCAAGCATAATTATAGTCACAAAGTTTAGGAGTTGGGAAAGGGCAAGCTTGATGCTTTCAAAAAAAATGACCTTACCTCCTTCAATGACCCTCAGCCCTGATTTTCTGTAATAGCCATTCATTCATTCTAGTGGTCCAATGAGATCATGTTACAACTGTAATGGCAGGTGGCTCTTCTATTTAAAGAAAACACAAAAGCACACTTAAACAATTTTATTCAGTTTCTTAGAGTTGATTTAATTATTGAAATAAAGTGCTCATTGGATGATTTTACCGGGGAGGGCGGTGTATTTAAAGAGGATTGCTCACTTTGATTTACATATCTGAAGAAGTCTTTGGGATTATAAGATGAAAACGCTGTATACATTTGGTGCGTTAAGGAAGTTGAATAAAGAGAGCAACCTTCGGGCTTTATTGTGTGGCCGTTTTGTCTGGTATCGGACTTAAGTGTGCTTTTGTGTTTTCTTGTTTCATGGTACTACAGTTTGGCACACTTCTCTGTTGTTGGTTTTTATTGTCTTATGTTTAAAGTCTACAAGGAAGATGTTTTTACTGGCATTCTCACTATGATGTGACCATTCTTACAGAATGTTTAAGTCCAGGAAGTGGATATCATATAATGCCCAGAGAAGGATTTTGGGAGAACTACCTTAACCTCAGCAGGGCTGAGATACATCCTACTGCATTCTCACTGGGTGACCAGTAAGCATTTTTTTCACCCTCACTGCAGCTTTGCATGCCCAATAATGAGGACCTTACCTTCTAGTCTCCACCAGATGATGCACTAGCTGCAACCCCCCCCTCCACACACACATCTCTAGTACAATAGCATGACTCCATGCAAGGTGAGTCCATGGTCAAGTATTGGTGAAAATATTAAACATGCAGAGAAATAGGAGGCCCAGGACAATTGGGTCTCTAATGATGTGATAAGTGAGGCAAACCAACAAACTCCAGTGTTAAATGTGCATGCAGATTGTGGCTACAAGTGGGAATACATATTCTACAGATTTCTGACCAAGACACTATTTTGGCCAGAATTTAAAAACCTCTTTTATCCCATGTATAAGTCAAAACAGAAATGGTTCTTCTCTGCTCAAGTACTTTAAGATCTTTGTCTGAGATTAAGATCTTTGTCTAAGAAAGGCTGTAGATAACGCTCGCATTGGCTGGCAAAGCAATTGAAAGGTGGTGAAAGCTGTACAGTCTTCTAAATATGAAAGGTGGTGGGAATTGTTAAGGAGGATGTATGAGTGTGAAAGCAAGACTGTAATACTGACAAGAAACCTTTGCCAAAAAATTTAAATGTCACAGTCCATAGCCATAGCTCTTCATTTTCTACTGTCCATTAGTTAATTCACAAAGGCCAGTATTCAGAGATTTTCTCCACTGACACTAAATGGCCAGTGCAGGGTAGTCAGTTAGTGTGAAGGAGAGAATCCCTGAATCAGAGACATGGTAAAGCTACACAAACAAACTCCTTATTACCATGCCTCTGAATTGAATGCTATGGTGTCAAATCTGACTGTGCCAATGTTCTTTCTACCAGCTCATGCATCAAGGTAGCATAGCCACCTCCTACATGTACAAGGACAAATTCAGACACCTATGCACACACATTAACACACGTACATACACACAAACATGCACACACACACATTGTCATAATCCCCTTCCTATGTCTTTACAGACAGACACACACCCCCCCACACCCCCCCACACACACACAAATTGTCATAATCCTCTTCCTAAGTCCTTACACACACACACACACACACACACACACACACACACACACACACACACACACACACACACTCTAATATATCCTTGTTATAATAGACATGAACACGGAGAGCCACGCACATCCACACTCAGTCACACACATCCTCTGTGTTCTGCTCTACTGACGTGTACTGCAACTACTCCCATGGGAATGAATGGGTGAGCACTATCTTCTTCTTGAACCAATTCAATTGGGAACTGTTACCAGTTTCGAGTGAAAGAATATGGGTAATTAGCATTAGCCACTTCCTTGAGCTGTCACATTAGTACAAGGCTTTCCTAATGAGACGGCTTCCTGTTATGTCACCTGCAAGGAGAATATCATAGTGTGTGACCAGTCCCTGAATCAGAAATATTTATCATGATATGGAAACCATCCATGATGAGGCTTCCACATAAATAAGTATTTCTGAATCCCAGAATAATTTACAAATTCTTCTGCAACATTCTCACTACAGATTTCTGTAATCAGAAAATATTATGTAATTCATAAAACCTTGTTTATATCTTACAAAAATTAGAATGGTTGATAACTCTCAAACCACCTTGTGATTTTCTTTTTTTTTCCATAGTTAAGTTGTTAAAGTCTTCATTGCCTAGCATGCACAAATAATATGATGAAATGAACTGAGGTATATGTTTTTATTATTGTTTTCCTGTAGCATGCACTAAGCTGACAAACCAGTACAGTCTGTTTCTTTTTCCTCCATGTCATCATCAATAAGTAAGATTACAAAAAAGGTGAAAATGTTCTCTGTGTAGGTCAGTAATGACACGAGATGCATTTCAATTACTTAATTTCCTTTCTCTGTGTCTGAAAAACAGAGTCATTATGAATTATGGACTACAACATTATTTTAAATGATTTAAAAGCCCAACTTCTCCCTGTCATCTGAATGAAAGCCAAGGAAAGATTAATTTATTTTGCAACGCTGGCATTTTTCTAATCCTAACTTTAAGTCTGATTAAATTAATAGACCTGCATCATAGCTGTAATAAAGTTTGTGTGCACGTTATTTTCTTTTTGTATTTCCTGCTGTCAGAGAGCTGAAATATTTTTTTCTGTCTAGACTGCCAGTACTTTATCCACAATTTCTTTTAGACCTTTAGCAAAGAACCAGTTAGGACAGCATATTGCATTCCCAGATTTCTGCAGCTCATGAGATACGCAAGATAGTACATCTGTGTCAGGTACATGCTATAAGTAGATGTTACAGAAATCATCTTTATATAAGGGCACTTGCCCTGTCAATGTGTTGTCAGCTGGCTTAATTTTCTTTTTGAGCAGTAGATACCATTCCCCCATTCTAGCCTTCTACTGGCTACTTAAGTAATTACCAATTGCCCAGGATCTCAAGCTGACATTCAGATAAAGGAGCGGAAACTCCAGTTAGATTTTCAAAGAAAAAGTCCAGCTTATGACATGCAATCAGCACAAATATAGAAAATGAGGCAACAGGCTTCCAAACCTAATTCACAGTAACAGCATGTAATACAGGTCAGTTTTTGCCACCTTCAACACTAGTGTCAGCACAAAGAGCTGGACCTATCTCAGAATATTATCGCCACAATATTTACCTTTTATTTATGTATTTTACAATTGCATAACAGGTGGGTAAGATGACTAATCCATAGACCATTTTCAGCCATGATGGATAAGGGGGACTGGCTCATAGATCATTTTAGCCCCAACCCAAGCCACAAAGGCAAGAGTAAATAAAATATTTATATGGATGTTCAGTTTATCTAGTTAACCAACATGTTTTTGAAGATGGGAGGAAACCAAAGTACCTGAAGACACCCCCAAAAACACAACACATGCAAACTCTAGATAGATAGTAACTGGATGACAGAATTGAACTCCTGCCCCTAGAACAGTGAGACAGGGAATCTTACCACTGAACCACAGCGCTGTTTTCTATAAAGACAGTTATCAAGCTATATCAATGTGTATTTTACTGAGGACATACAACTATACTAGTGAAAGCCACAGATTGTGTTGGCAGACTCTGTACTCAGGGATTCCCAATATCTGAGTATCCAACATACTGCCACAGGCTTCATTTGCATTCAAAACCTAATATGAAAAGGACATGACAACTCTTTTCAGGATTTAAATAATGCATGACCTGATAGGACTACTAACTTCTCACCCATTTTCATGTATGCATTAACATACAAGGCACAGGACATGAACAACATAAACCCAACATTTAAAATTACTAACCAGACAGCAAGTAAAAGAAAGGTTCAAGCTAATACTGAAAAGACATAAATTATTTTAATATATCCTTTTATGGTGAGCACCTTTCATATATGTACTATTTTAATTCCATCATTTCTGCATTTTCAGTCTTTACATATGGATAGAATAGAAAGCTGTAATGAAATCCATGACAGCAGGCCTGAGATGAAAACTGCTGAAGGATGGTTAAAGATAAACCTGCTGTACTTGTAAACTGACTATCTAGCTTGTAATGTTTGTTATATGTGCACACAGACAACCATTTGGAAGCTCAGTAAAACTAACAGATTCTTCCTTATTCAGGCTGTTGAAGCCACAGGCACTCTGATCAAGTGAGTTCTGAGGGGGCCTTCAGTAGGTGCATTACAAAGTAAAAAAAAAAAAAAAAAAAAAACACTATACAGGTATGTATGGCCAAGATGGCTAACTGAGAGCAGCAACTGCTGAAAGTTCTGTGACTGACAGAAAATATAATCAAAAAATTAAAATTTGTTGATACTTGTTAGCTAATTTTATTCACTAATAGTCAAAGAAAAGACTTACAACTCCAAATTTATCAAAAGCTGTAATTTTGCTGTTAGAGTTTCAACTGCTTGGTTAAGAGAGCAGAGACTTCAACATGAGCCACTGAAGAAATGGTACTCTGTATTTGTGTGTTAAAAAAAGACATTCAGTCACTAATATCTAGTATGCAGGAAATATTACTTAAAATAGACAAACTGGATACCAAACTAGAAAATTTCGAAGAAGAGACCAGAAAAATATGGAACATTTAGAAAGTCTTATGAAACAACAAAGTTCACAAATTAACAGTATGGAAGAAACTTTAAATTATCATGAAGGAAGAATACCTGAAGGTGAGTTTCAGACAGCAAGTCTTTTAAAACAAAATAACTGGCTCATAGAAAAACTTGAGGATTTAGAAAATAGATCCAAACAGCAAACAACGTAGAGGTAGCAAGCATACAGTAAGTCAAAATCCACAGCAATAAATCCAAAAAAAATTTATTACAAAGTAAGCGCTTATGCGTCCATTAAGAGATGCTGTATCAGACTTTAATAACAATGATCTTTTAAAAGTTTGGCTTAAATAAACTATTATCCAAAATCTAACCATACAGAACACAATTATGAATCCAAACTCACCATTCAGCTCTTACGAGCAATTAAATCAAAGCACATGATCACTATATGTCTTCTTTAAAAAGATTGCAGCTAAGCACATTATAACATTCACTATATTATTAAAAACAAAAACTAAATTCATATATTCTAATAGGTGAACAGATCAAAATAAATATATTACATTAGAAAATCGGGTCTATATTACAACGTTGAACTTGTAGAAGTTTGAACATTGTAATATCGATCCCAAAATTCTAAAATACGAAAATAGCAAAGCCACGGTGCACCGATTTTTTTCCCAAGAAAAAAAATTGGTGGGCCGTTTTTGAGGCTTTGCTATTTCCTCCACTGTGGTGCGATCTCAGAGTTGGTATATTTATATAGGGGGTGTGGGGGGTGGCAAAGCCCTACACTTTAATTTAAGTTTAAAGTGTAATGCTTTTTTTTTTTTGTCATAGAAGTCACAGAACAGAGATTTTTTTCCCTGGGGAAAAAAATCGCTGTTCTGTGTTTTCGTTATTATTGGGTTTCGAAGTGTACTGTTCGATATTACAACATTCGAACTCCTATGAGTTAGACGTTGTAATACAAACCCTAGAAAATCTGCTATGCAAGTTAAAATGTACATGCTATCATGTAATTCTTTACTACTGCCACTAGATGGAAGAAAAAGTCTACAAATTCAATTGTTTCATTCATTATAGAAAGCAACACAACTTCATAACAGTCGTATCAAATATTTAACAATTTCGATATCAACGTTACTAAAAAACAAAAATTATCAATAATTCATTAGTTTCAAAAACATTCTCCAAAAAACCACCAAAGAACTCACAATACATAACAAATTATCTGTGTATACACTCATAAAATACACAGTTCATATCTAGATGAGTACATAGTAAAAAATCTTCATATTCATATTAATCATCTAAGGGTCTATCCTGTAGAAAAGGTTTCCTGGAGACTGAGTCATTTAACCCATACATTTTATCAGACTGTAACCTAATTATCCATTTAACTTCTGATTTCTCAGTCTTATTCCTGTGATCACCTAACCTAGCACTCCTCATTACATGCTCCAACACTAGAAAGAAAAATCTATGTTTGGTCCCCTTACTACATACTTGCCTAGCTAAAGCATGAGTTCCATCCTTCGTATTCATGGTGTATACATGTTTCCTAACCCTTTCTCAAAATAACCGATTGGTCTTACCTTTGAAAAATGTGAAACACTCTTTACATTTGGCCATGTATACAACATCTATGCTTGTGTAGTCTGCATAGTGTGAAAATTTATATACTTTGAAAGTAGTTGGATGTATAAAGGTATTATCATTGGCCACATAAGCCCAAAAATAACAGTGTCTACATCCAAAAGTACCCTCCCTCTGTGAATTGTCTTTATTTCTGTGTTCTCATAACAAAGAAGTCTCTTTAAAGACTTCTTGTTCCTAAAGGTAAATCTTGGTGTACTACCTACTAAAGTCCTTATTTTCTCATCTGTTGTGATAATATTCCAATTCTTATGTATTATATCACATGTCACTTTAGTATTAGACGAAAAAGACATAATAGACCTACATATCTTATCATCTTGATGGTATTATGATGTATAATGTTGTCCTGATATTCTCTTATCACAAAAATAAGGTCTACCTCTACCATCTCTACCTATAAATCTCACATCAGATAGGGGTACACACTCCTTTGATTTACATCCTCTTATTCTAAGATCTACCGGTAGAGTTCTAAGTGTGTTTTTACATTTTTGTTCTGTGCTCATTAATCGAGAGACTCTAAGACCCTGTCCCTTCACAATATTTCTAGAGATATATAAAAGGTGCATGCTATGTCTATAGATGATTTTTCCTACATTCTTTCCTATAAATCTCTGTAATTATTTCACCCTCATCATTATTTGTTGTAACATCAAGGAACTCAATCTTCTCTCTAGATGCTTTTATAGTAAAGTGTAGAAACTCAGTGGTGGAAATGATGTATTTAAGAAACTCTTCAAGACCAGTCATTGTCCCATTTCATAACAAAAAAAAAATCATCCACAAATCTCTTATAGTATGTTATATATCTGGAGTACTCACTATTGGATAAGACAAATTTAAATTCCCAGTGGGCCATCACGATATTTATTTATTTATTTATTTATTTATTTATTTATTTATTTATTGACATTTGTTAACCGGGTTTGTCCATCTGGGCTTGTGGTCCATTTTCAGTGGAGACCCGAGGAGAAAAGCTTCAGTAATACATTTTAAAACAAGTACAATTTTAAACAATATTCATAAACATATTTGCATATGAGTTAGCACACGATGTGCCCATTGCAACTCCTGCTGTTTGTAGATAATATTTATGATTGAAAAGAAATGCATTATTATTCAAAACTATTTCTATTAGTATACAAATTAGAGATGTTTTACTATCTGTAAAATGACTATTCATTTGATAAAAACTTTCTAACATATTCCAATCCCATGTCATTATGAAATGATGTAAATAAGTATGTCACATCTAACATTATGAATATAACATCCGTGGCATAAATATCTGAAGAAATGTATTCTGAAAATATTTCAAGAAAATTTTTAGTGTCTCTAAGGATGATAATAGCATCATCCACTATAGGTCTAAGTTGCTTTTCTATATAAACAGAAACAGGTTCTGTTAACCATCCACTAACTGATATAATAGGTCTTAATGGTGGATCATATGGTTCTTTATGTATCTTAGATAGACCTCTAAACATAGGCACCACTAGTGATTGGACCAATAAATACTTTTATAAATCCATATCAATGTCATACAGCACATCATGCACATTTCTAACTAAAGTATTACATTGTTCTTTAGAAACAGCACTGTAAGTTGAAACATCTGCAAACATAATCTCTATCATCTTAACATAAGCTCTCTTATCCATGATGCCTGTAGCTCCAGCTTTATCAGAGGTTCTAATAACAATGTCACTATTCACTTCTAAACATCTTAAAGCTAATTGTTCTCTCCTAGTGAGATTAAAAAACTTTTTACCTTGACTGGATTTATTAGACAGTTCTAGCAGATGATTTTCACAAATTTTATTAAACGCTTCTAAGAAAGAATGTAATAAAGGCATGTACGTACTTGGTTTCCTGAAGTTGGAATAATCACTCTTAGCATCAGCATATAACATTTTCAATATCACATTGCTGCTAAACACATTGACATCAACAATAAGTTCCCTAAGATCTGTCCCAGAAGCTGGAATAAAAGATAATCCTTTTTGTAGTACTGAAAGTTGTACATCTGAAATGTTCCAAACTAAGAAGTCGGTGCATTCCACATCTTCTTCATTCATGTCATTGTTGACAATCTCTCCACTGACCATTTCTGTCTCTTTCTCCCTCTGCTTTTGGACCTTTGATCTCTTGATTGATCTCTTATGAGCAACAACAAGATCAGAAAAACCTGCTTGCCTCTCGATGTTGATGGTTCACTAGTCCTTCTAATATTCTGATTAACAGAAACTGGAGCATTCCATGCCTCAAGTGATATAGCATCATTCACAGTGGTACTAGATGGTACTACATGTTTCACATTAGTCTGAGGTGCATTATCTAACTTAGCATGCTGCAACTCTAGGCCAAGAAAAAACTTGTCCTCTTACATATCAGATTTTCTAATGTGATATATTTATTTTGATGTGTTCACGTATTCGAATATATGAATTTAGTTTTTGTTTTTAATAATATAGTGAATATTATAATGTATTTAGCTGCAATCTTTTTTAAGAAGATGTATAGAGATCATGTGCTTTGATTTAATTGCACATAACAATTCAATGGTGGGTTTGGATTCGTGAGTTGTGTTCTGTCTGGTTAGATTTTAGAAAGTAGTTTATTTAAGCCAAACTTTTAAAAGATTATTGTTGTTAAAGTCTGATGAAGTGTCTGTTAATGGATGTGAAAGTGCTTACTTTGTAATAAATGTTTTTTGGATTTATTGCTGTGGATTTTGACTTTCTGCTGGTCTTGCTACTTCTACTTTGTTTGCTGCTTGGATTTATTTTATTTTACGTTGAGGTGCTTAATTCACTAGGTATAAATTTGTCTTACAGATTTACAAAATAGACTGAGACAAAACAACATTAGAATTTATGGTATACCTGAAAAGTATGAGAGAGACAATATAATAAGCGTCTTAGCTACATGGCTGCATAGGTTTATAGGTAGGTACTAGGCTATTGGCCCTAGGGCCTATATAAGCCTAGCCAAATGGTACCCTGGTTTTTGCCACCCAAGAAAATTATAAAAAATAAAACATTAAATCTACCTGAAATGTTAGCTTTTGGAATTGAAAGGGCACATAGATCCCTGAGAGCATCTTTGAAGAAGGAAAACTCACCACCACGTTTAATTATAGTTAAGTTCATATCTACCTTTGAAAAAGACCAAAAATTAAAAACAGCATGGCCCAGCCCACCTATTAAAAATAGGTGAACAACATTCGAAGATGGCTGCCGTTCTCTAAGCACTGCTAAACTGCAGCTCTCTACTTAACCTGAGGAAAACTAAACCCTGAGTGGATAATATAAAACTTTTAACATCAAACCTTTGCTAAAATAACTTCAACTACACTTAACTATACAGTACTAAGAAGAAAAACCGGAAAAAAGGAATATATTTCACTGGATTACAACAGATTAGCTGGCTATGCAGAGAGAAGTAAACAAAGGAACCGTGTGCTTTCTATACTGCAAGTCTTTGTGTTCAAATAAGATGTCAAAAGAGGAAAAAAACATGGATACAACCACTACTAAAACAAAACTTTTGGAATTATAGTCACCTGAAAAGGATGTGATTTCTAAAAGACAAAAAATTACTAAAATACAGGAACAACAGCAACCAGGGACCAAATCTAAATCTGAACAACCATTAAACATGGAAGATATAACAAATGCTCTGCTACCCATACAAGAAGCTCTGAAAGAACTGACTTGTCAAATACAAACATTTGGAAACTCATGTACTCAGTTGCTGGAGAGAATGGACAAGGAAGCTCGAATTTCTGAAAATGAGGATAAATTAACTTTACTTGAAAAAAAAAAACTAATCTACATGATGTGGATATACAGGCTATGCAAAACAAGCTTACGGACTTAAAAGCAAGATCCAGGAGAAACAACATTATTCTCAGAGGGATTCCAGAATCTATTCAGTATAATGAATTAATTCCATCCATATTACAAATATTTGAAGTGCTTCTAAATGACTCTGATGGGGTGAAACAAATTATTATTGAAAGAGTGCACAGAGCTTTGAGAGAGTCACATGCATCTAACTTTCCTAGACCTGTATATGTTAAAATGCTTAACTATCAAGATGTAAGCAGAATACTTACTACTGTAAAACAAACTGGAGGCTATATCATGTGGAAAAATAATAAAATATCCCTGACACAGGATTTACCCATACAGGTAAGACAAGCTAGACAGTCTTTGTCTCCATACTGTAAATTTCTTATTGACAAACAAATTAAGTTTCAAATGAAATACCCACATATGCTTATATTTACAATGGATGGGACTAAACATGCTATTTCCACTAAAAATGAGGCAAGAAATCTGTTTCTTAAAGTTTTCAAGGCTTTACCTGTATCAGAGACTTGAATTGAACTTTTGTTGAGACTGGCATGCTGCTGAGGTCAGATCCATTGTTTACTGTGCTTCCAGGACTGGATAATCCTTTGTTTGCATTTGAAAAGCTTTAGACCTATTCCAGAGTAATAAAACTGTTTGTTTTTGCTTATCTTGATTACCTGCATTCATTTCCCATTGTTTTATGGCTTCTACAAAGTGTTTTCGACGAGGAGGAAGACAGGAAGTGCCTAAAATGCTGTCGTGGGTGCAGATTTTGCTGTGACACTTCCGGGAGTCCATCTGTAAAAGAGGTCCCCTGCCGCGAATATTTCACAGGGTTTCCAAGATTGGGAAACCAAAGGGAACTGTTTTAAACATTTTTTTTACTCATTTAACTTTAAAATAACACTGTTGTATGGTAAAGCAAGCACATAGGAATATTTTATTTGTTTCTCTCATACATGTTTATGTAGAATTTTGTAGTTATATTATTTAGAGAGGGTGCAGGGATTTAGTAATGTTTGTATAAATATACTTGTCATTATAGTTCATAATGTACTGTGTAAAGGTGATAATTCATATTATATTAGTTAGTAGTTTGCTTTAGTATAAAACTATGATAGTGTGGGTTCACAACCAGGGATATCTGTATTTAGCTGTATATTTATTTTAACATAGGGTTATATTTTAGTATGGGTTATTTATTTATTTTTTTGTCTCTATGCATGCGGTTTATCTATAGATAGCTAATCCGAATACTAAAACTTCCTTTTTTCAATTTATTTTTATATGTACTGTAATATTGTATTTTCAATTTGATTTGCTTAAATATAGTTAACTGGGAAGATATAGATCAATGCAGTGCTTGTTAGGGAATGTTTAGTTTAGGCTTTGTCATAGTTAAGTTAGATTATATAGGTCTTAACTATGGAACATGTTTGAAATTTTATAATGTGATGCTTTTCTATTTGTTTCTTTTCTTAAACCTTCTGTTATTCTATGTTACACAAGACCTATATATGTCCTGGTCCGGGGTTAAAGTGGGTAAGCACTGGTTTAGGATGGGATATATGGATTGCTTCCAGACCATGTATGGTTTTGAATATACTTTATTTTTCTTTAATCTTTTTTCTCCAAAACCTTCATTGTACAGCCAACCTTGGAAATGTGGGAATTAGATTCATGGAATATTAAAGGGCTACAGAACGTAAAGAAGAGGAAACTATTGTTACATGTATTGTTGCAGACTAAGGCGTAGTTTATTTTACTGCAAGAAATGCATTTAATGAACGATCAATGGGTTGATATAAAAAAAAAGAAGTGGATCAGAGAAGTAGTAGCATCGGAAGGTAAGTCAAATAGTGCTGGGGTAGCTATAATTATTAAAGATCAATATAAGGACAAAATTTTAGATTCTAATACAGATAAAGATGGGCGATGGTGCTACGTTATTCTGGCATCTACCCTATTTGATAAACCGATTTTACTTTTAAACATTTATGCGCCCTGTAATGATCAACAAATATTTATAACATCACTGTACTCAATTTTAACACTTCAATTTTTAAATTTGATAGATACTATGTAATTGTTGGAGGTGATTGGAATGCTTACCAAAATCTGAAGTTGGATAGATCTTGTCCACACAAAGCATTTAATAAGCATGCTGTATTAGCACTAAATGATATTAAAGAAGACTTTCAACTATATGACCCTTTTCACTATTTAAACAATGTTAATAGTACAAATAATTTTACATTTTATTCCCCATGTCATAAAATGTGGTCCAGAAAAGATTTCTTCCTGATTTCAAGAACATTGATTAATTTAGAACCTATAGTTGTTATACATGCACGGTATTTATCAGATCACTCGAAATTTTCACTGAGTTTTGCTAAGGAGATAAAAGATACCTTGCGGCAAAGAGGCTATAATTGGTCTCTTAACCCAAATCTGCTGAATAAGGAAGACATAATACAGGAAATTACAAAGTACCTTAAAGACTTACTGGTTAGTCTAAAGAAACAACAATATTTTATTATTAAACAGAGAAAGAACTATTTAAATGTCAGAAGGATCTCTTCTTGATGCAAAATAGTAGATTAACATTCCAAGAATATAAGATGTTAGCGAGGTA
The DNA here is from genome assembly GCF_019279795.1 of Protopterus annectens. NCBI lineage: Eukaryota > Metazoa > Chordata > Ceratodontiformes > Protopteridae > Protopterus > Protopterus annectens. The sequence continues at coordinate 790,863,760 of NC_056743.1, forward strand.
TGCTAATCACGTTCAAACACCATCAAGAGCATTGGCTAGGATCATTAATCAATCAAAAACAACACTTCAAATTTTGGAAATACAATTTAATAATAAAATATATTCTAAAACAGAGGATATTATTAATATTTTTGAGAAAATATATATACAAATTTATGATGGGCAAAAGGATATGTCCCTGCATAGAATTTATGAACAATTTTTACAATCAATTAAGTTTCCAAAAATAGGAGAGGATATTCAAAATGATTTAGTTAAACCGATATCTGAAGAAGACATAGTATATACAGTCCAACATATGACATCACACAAATCACCAGGTCCTGATGGGTTGACAGTGGAATTTTATAAAAGGTTTGCTGATATTTTTGGTAAGATACTCTCAGTTATATTTAACTACATAATTAGGAATACTATTAATGATCCTCATCTTAACGCTTCAAAAACTATTTTTATACATAAAGCCAATTCAGATCCTCAAAACCCTGATAATTATAGACCAATGTCATTAATGAATGTAGACATGAAAATTGTAACCTCTATTATAGCATCTAGACTGAAGAAAATCATGACTCATATAATATCCAAAGAACAGGCTGGATTTATGGCAGGTAGACAAACCAGTGATAATACACTTACATTACATACTATGATAACGCATGCTAAACAAAATAATCTTAATGTCTATGCCCTTATAATTGATGCACAGAAGGCCTTTGACAGGGCTGATACAAATTTTTTGTGTGCGCTTTTACCTTATTTTATTATATCCCATGAATTTGTTAAAATGTTGCAAATATTATATAGTAATCCCTATAATACACTGTACATTAATAGAAGCCTCTCCAAAAGAATACAGATTAAGACTGGAACATGCCAGGGCTGCCCTTTGTCCCCTTTACTATTTAATCTTTATCTTGAACCTCTGTTCTTATATATTAAGCAGAATGTCTATCATAATGTCCCAATAATTTATGGAACCAAAATTTTAATGGCAACTTTTGCGGATGATCTTAACATTTATTGTGCATCTCCAATATCAAACACTGATAAATTATTGAAGGTTGTTAATGATTTTTCAGAAGTCTCTAACTACAAAATTAACTTGGAAAAAAACAATATTTTTCCTTTAAAGACACCTAAACCTTTTTCGTTATTGCCTTTGGTTGGGCAGGTAACATTTAAAGAAAAGATTAAATACTTAGGTATTGAGTTTTCTACAGATAATAAAGACTTCTACAATAATAACATTAAAACAATTTGGGACCAAATAATTTCTGATTTTGGGGAGGTGGAAAAATTTACGACTGCCAGTACTAGCAAAAGTTTCAATTGTTAAAATGAATGTGTTACCACGATTACTTTATATTTTTAGGTCAGCCCAATTAATACTTTCAAAGACATTTTTTAAACAAATTCATAAAGAATTGGCTAAATTCATTTGGGAACCAAAAAAAAAACAGGATATCTTATGATAAATTAATGACCCCAAAAAATAAAGGAGGACTGGAGTTGCCTAATTTTGAATTGTATTACCTAATCATGAACTCTAATAGAATTCTAAGAATTGCCAACTATGATATAACTAGTACTAAGTGGACACCAACTTGGGTGATTTTGAATTATAAATATATTTTAAAGTTAAATATTAATCCTAAAGCAATACCCTTTTTAGGTAAAGATACTTTGAAAATTTATGGGATTATTGAACACATTAAAACAGACATATTATCTATACAAGATTTATTTCAATCTTTGGATCTGGTTCAGCATATGATGGTTTTTCAACCCTTTCATAGGAATCCTAATTTAAAATTGAACAATCAATTAATTGATCTTAAAAAGTTTCCACTAATAGTTAATTTAACTTTGATTGATATATATAAATATCTTGACCGGTCGGCCAATCAAATAAGACAAGAATTTAACCTACCTAAAAATTATCTTGTTATTTTGAGACAAATTAGAGAACTTGCTATGAGCTACTTTATAAATTTTAAACCTGAAGATGAGAATGTGAATAAATGCTCTGATTTGTGGCAAGCCCTCCAACAGGATATTAAATATATAACAACAACAAATAAATTAATTA